>NC_139727.1:39913969-40066469 GCF_964211835.1 Anser anser | reverse complement strand
GTCAACCTAAACTGAAAATTGTTTACAGACAAAAAAATACAGAATAAAAAGCAAGCTTTTCATGCACTTAAGTTGCAAAATCTATAATATCTTTAAGACTATAGGTAATAATGTCAAGCAATCAAGTCTTAAATAAGGTGTTTTCTGTTTTTCTTTAGTGCAAGGCCAAGCCTCAACTTCTTGCATGAGGTGACATCTGCAACTATTGCTAGTCAAAGGCTCACCAGAGCCTGATTAATTGTTAGTCCAAGGGGATTTTTGTTGGTCACGGACCAATGAACTACACGGAATTTCCACAGCTGTAATATACTACTGTGACAATACTGAATTCTGTTTTTATTGCAGTGGCCACTCAAATAGCAAGCACTATAGTATCACATATTTATGTTGCAGTGAAGTGTCAGGAAACCTTGGACTCAAACAAGACTTCTTTCAAGAGCATACACAACGTTAGGATATGTTCTTCATGCAGTCCCCAGAGATTTCTTTCACTCATTTTAGACTAGATTAATCCAAGTTTGAAAGGAAAAAAAAAATAAACACAGAAAAGACAGCAGAAAACTCCCTTTTCCCTTAAAAAAAGATGAGGAGTACTGTATTGTCTTGATAGGTCACCAGCTACCAGAAAATCAAATTACAACTGTATAATTTGGGGCAAATGGAGGGAAGCAAGGCTGCCTTTTTTCTTTTTTTTTTTTTTTCCTCCTCTGGATTAGCAAATTGAATTAACTGGCCACGTGGTTAAACACCACCATAAATACAAGAGAAGAGAGGAATGCACAGCACAAAGCCTTGCCTCGTTGGCGGCAGGCATTAAACCAGCCCTACACTGTGTCACTGCATTTGAAAACTAAGGTTGCAGAATGAAATAAGCACTCCTTAAACACATCTCAGCACAGAAGATGGATAGCAATAGATCAATCCAGGCAACATCTGAAGAATATCACATTGGATAAATTACAAGATTTTCTCAGAATTTCCGGAAGCAATAAACTGGTCCTTCAGAATACAAAGTGCTAACAGTACTGGATCTCATTTCAATGCAAAAACAAGAAAACCACTGACTTAAAAATTAAGAGCAGCCTCAACTCCCATGATAAATATCAGGTTATATTTACTTTGAGTTAAAAGAACATGGCACCAGCATCCAGTGCAACCCCTCAGAGTTGTAAAATGGAGACTGTGCTGAAGCTTAAACCAGCTGCGAAGCAATGGTCTGCTCAAATTTGTCAACCCAACGGAAAGGCTAATGGAAACTATCGAGGGGAAAGGGAAAAACAGGAGCTCTAATATCCACAGAAAAATGAATTAAAAAAAGCCTTTCTAGTCAAGCTAGTTTTGTGGACGAGAGCTCAACTGTTAGGTAAATCTGGAGACTCTTTGAAGGACAATCCAGTTGATGATCGCGCTCAGGCACTTGACCGAACGCCATCAGAAAGTCACTGAAGACCAGTTTGTATGACACAGAATTACTGGGGCGTATGCCGTGGAAGTTGGCTGACAGATAATACTCGAAAAATCATTCTGAACACACGAATGGATGAGACTCAGATTGGTGGGGTCGTTATGATTCAGTTTTCTGTCCAGCACTTTTTACGCTTTTACAGAATATAACAAAATCTATGACGATTAAGCATGTGGATGAAGCAATGTTGGACATGGTAATAAATTAAGAGAACGCTGCAGAATGAAGTGTTTGGCCTGGCATGGGGTACACCAGCACAAATAAAGACTCTTAAGCCTCAGGCTATACAAAGAGAATCTTTCTTATTTTAGAGAGAACCATCACGGATATTTCTTTGGTTTAAACAATACAGTAGAAGTGCAGCAGATCAAGTTGCAGTATAGGAAACAAAGACCCTCAAGCCTGGAACAACGTAAAAATCAACTAAAAGGTACAAATACTTAAATAGTTTATTTCTAAATAAGGCAACATTACACTGGACTAAGGAAAGATGATGCCCACTGCTGCTCCCCCTGAAGCGGCAGCAGGAAAACTGGCTGGGCTTGGGAGAAGCAATACAGGTGTTTACCTCATTTGGTTAATTTCATTTAAAAACACGTATCCTAATTACAGCAATGAATAGTTTTCCAATTGGCTCAACAAGCAGAAAAGGAGGCTCAGAAAGCGCCTAAACACATCCCATGAAGACAGATACACACCTGACTTCGCATTGCCCTTGCACCTCTGCCTTCCCTGGTTCCTTTGCATTTTCTGCCCAGGGCAGATGTAAAACTTACCTATAGGAACAGAGGAGCCGTTTATCATTCTTTGCAGAATATTTTTTGTGGCTTTCCAAACACCACCATGCTGACCAATATTAGATTATGCACGTATAAAGACTCTCCCAGTACTCCCTATCACAATTAAAACTGCTGCTACATTTACTTGCTAGTTATTTCTAATACTTTACCAATGAAATTCTTAATTTTACATTTAGAATTTTTTTTTTCTTAATTGAGAGACAGCGGTATTATTTGCAATATCTCTCAAAAGGTTGAGCCAACTCAAGACTCTGCATGTGCGGAAACCCACTGCAACAGTGAGTAAGAAGTATTATTGGGCTGGATGATCAACTTCAGATAAACCAAAGACACTGGTAAGACTGTTAAAAGTTTCAAATGTCAAATTCTTCCTGTGACAGTACGGAAATCATATGGCATTTAATACTGATGATAAAGAAAGGCAGAGTATTTATTTGTGATAGGCTGCATAATTCTACACAGAACACACTTTCTATGCACTTCACTTTATGACAGTATTATCTACTACTAGTATATATGCACAGTAACTCCAGAAAGTAAACTAGTTTACAGTGATGTATGTGGTAATCTATCATAAAGTATACATTTCTAATTTTAAGTATAACTCAGCATAATCCTAAACACCAGGTACTTTACAGTTGCATTACCTACACTTCAAGTCACGTTTCCTAATTTTTATGTGGTAAGTAATCGCTAGTACTATAACCTCATAAAACAATTTCTCTTACAGTGTCGCCTTGAATTTTTTTTTTAATATTACTTAAAACTTTTGAGCTTCCTTACAGAGGGGTTAACAGCTAGGAAATGAAATTCCAAATATAATTGCAGCCTAGCCATAAAGTTGCACTTTTGGTTCAGATAGATGTTACCTCAATGATAAAAAAAATAAAAAAAAGTCAAAGCAATTCCAACTAACTAACCCCTGGATGACACTGATCCAAACAATTAAGTAAACACAGCAAACACTCAGTTACAGAAAAATAAGGCTCTTGGAAAAATGGCTCCAGAGTCTCCTGCCAAAGCAGCCATCCCAGTGCAGAATCAAATGCACTTACGTCTTTCCCGGCAGACGTGTTCAGCTTTTTCCCATAAGCCTCCCTTGACTTTACAGTCTTTCAATCTTTTTGGACAATCTGTTTCAGAACTTCAGCAAAGGTTTTGTGAAAGCCAGTCAGGAGCTCCCTCGCTGCACTTTAAATCCTTCTTACTGTCCTCTTCGGCACAGACATCTCAAGAGGTAATTTCTTCCACTTCATACACAACAGATTCTAGCCCTGATCATGGCTTTAGCAGAAACCACTACCGATTTCATTTCAATTTGATTCATTTGAGCATATTTCTTTGTATATGTCTCAGGACAGAGCGCCCTTCTGTAAGGCCATCAGGATTTCACTGACTCACGTTCGGCTTTTTGTATGCCCACACTGACCGTCCTCATGCCCCTTCCCGCTGGCAGCGTACCGGGGAGTTGCCTGCCTTGCACTTGGCACTAATTAGTCCCGATGCAGCCTTGATTGTTATTTGACAACCTTCATCTGCCTCACCTTTATTTATTACCTCACCTGTGAGAATTATTTTAGACACCAACACGATCTTGTGATACACCTGCGTTCCCTCCCAGCTTGATGCCACCTGCAAATTTAGCAGCTGTGCTACCTCAAGACATTTCTCCAGGCGATGGCAAGAATGCCATCTGAGGAAGTCTAAAGTCCTGCTAAAATTCAAAACATCTTCTCACTTATTGTGAAAAGCCTGATATGCAAATAGTCAATGGATACCACCAGAATTTGCCAGCCCAATGAAGGTTGCTGCACCCTTCCTCATCGCCATCCCAGTGCTTAAATATATTTAGAACAAAGGAAAACAAACATCTATCATTTCCCAGATAGTTTTATCCTCTACCCAAGCCTCTTTGCTAAAGTTAAAGGCTATGTGCTTCTCCCTTTTGATCAGAGATCTGATCCCAGCCTCTGTGAATTTTCAAAAGTCTCTGCTAGTGTGACTGCAAGTGCTTTAGCCAGTCCCTCAAGTACCCTCAGATTAAAATCATCAGGCCTTTTAAAACATGCAGGACTCTAGATCTCCTAGGCTGAGATCTTATCCCTTTTCTGCTAGTATTAATTGTGCTAACCATCTGCTCACTTTTGATTTTTTTTAATTGAAAACAAATGCAAAAAGACATTGAACACTTCAGTCTCATTTGCTAATAGCTCCCTGCTTCCCTCAAGTAGCAGACCAAACACTTTACTTGGTCTTCCTCCTATTACTAATGTACTTACCCATCGATTTCTGTACATCTCGTGCTAGTTCCAGCTTATTTCTGCCTTACTTCCTTATTTTGTCCTTGTGTGTCAGTACTGGTCCTTGTTCCCATTTCCTTCTCGTGGGGAGGTTTCTGGATGTCTGCACTCAGAACGATGCAGCCTTGCAGCTCTCACTGAACTTCTGCCACTCCTTATGCTGAAACTTCCCCTCCTCTTTGATTAGGGTGATGGATCTTAACAGCTTTGCCTTAAATCACCTGTGCATATTAAAGCCTATTTTCTTGAAGGGCACTGCTTTCATTTTGCAAATTTTCCTGCTGTTTCTTTAGGGTCATGACCATCGCTTCTGTAGCCCCTCATGCTTATTTTAGCTTACAGCTTTGTGCCATGACCCAGTACTACTACATCAGAGTAAAAATCTGAGAGCTTCTCCCTTCCCTGTTCCACATCACAAAAATGTCAGCTTGTTGAAACTCCGTTTTGCTGCATTTGTCCCCAAACAGGTGTCTGTGGGGTTCAAGCCTCCTTATCTGCTGACGCTTTAATCTGCCCACTGCTGGGAGTGCCCTGTCCTAGGGGGGCTTGTTACCCGGGTTTGAAGTCTAATGATTTTTTTTTTTTTTAATGAAAAAAAGCAGATTTATGACAAAACTCTTAATTGGCTGTTAGCAAGAGGAGAACTAAAAGTGCCGGTGTGCAAAGTCTCTGACATTTCATTTGAGGTGATCAGAACACGTATTCAAAATGAATAAGGGTTACAAAACCCTGTCGGCTCCTGGAGCCTGCTGAGCCGGCAGCCCTCGCCAGGCAGGACGGACAGCTTCCAAGGGGGCCGACACATTTCCGTGACTGATAGTTTCCCTACTTCAGAACAACATTTTAGAAGCACATTCAGTATTACACTGTTATAAGGAAATAGGAAATTTCCAGGAAGTATTTGAGCTTAACAACTGCACTCGTTGGTATTTTATCAATCTTCAGCCATGCTCAACCACCGGTCTATCTTGGCTTCACCTATGATACATGGCTTTATACGTACAGCGTGGTACAAGAGATTAACCTTAGTTACTGGAAATACCAGATTTAGTAATTAATCTGAACACTACTATGGTATTTCTTATATTTGAAGCTTTTACATAGCCACCGTAATAAAAACAACTTCACTTCACTGCTCTGACATTTAAAGGTGGAACTCTCCTTTTGCCTTACACAAGTTTAAATGAAAAAACAAACCCCTAATACTACAAATCCTCTCCTATTAAATAATGTGGGGAGGAAAGGAGTGATTTGTTTCTTTAAATTCCCATGTTCAATGCAGAAAGAAATTTATTACTACTCCAAGAATATTCTAAGCATATAGTATTCCTTCTTTTTATGTAAGTGGGATTAGGGCAAAGGAAGTCAAAATAATTTTCTGTAATGAATCTTTGAGAATTGCCACATGAAGATAAGCTTATTTCATGCCCAGAAATCAGGAAATAGCAATCATCAATCCACATAAAAATGAGTTTACCTTGGGAAAACTTTCTTACATGTTGTGAGCTTCTTCCCAATTATTGTACATTCAAAATACTTTTATAAAAATCTTAAAAATAGATGCATGAAGCTGCAAGTGAGAACAGCAAAGGTATACAAATACAGCAAGAACACAGAAGGTCTCTACAGACAGCTTCTGTGAGATGACTTTAGGACTGAGGAATAGAGACAAGGATCTGTAAATTTTGGGGTCTTTTTGTATTCTGGTTACACCATTTTCTTGAGGATCTTTTTGAGGATATTGAGGATCTGCTAAGCATCAGACCTATACAAATAATTCAACTAGACTTGCTACATTTGGGCAAGGTGTACCAATATCTGAATCTGTATGATAAACCTGAATTACAGGTTAATCTATTTTACAAAGCCGAAAAAGACATGAGTTTTCTGCTTAAAACTGATAGCCACAGGAAGATTTAACAGTATTTCTAACTTTTATGGCAGTTAGAAGTTTTAGGATGGATTAATCGATGTTATTCAGTGACACTGAACCCATCTAACTGTCCTGAAGTGCAAACCCAACATTTCGGTACCTTTCCTATGGAGACAAAGGAAAACTTCCTTTCTTCAAGAGATAGAATTCCTTATTTGACACTGGAATACACATATTGGTGGTAAAATGAATAGATCTGGAAAACACAGCAATTGCTTTATCAACACTGAAAGGTGCTGATGTACTTTAAGTCTTCCAACCTCCCCTTGGCCCCCAAAACCAAAAATGGCTAAAACTATTTGATAGCTGGTGAGAAGCACAAATCCTTCATACTGTGAAAAAACCACACATATTCACAAAGGAACTGCGGGATTTAAATCTCAGTCTCTCAAAATAAAGCAAACCAAAGCATACTGGAGATTTAATTTAATATACAGCCTCCATCTAACATACCAAGGAAGAGACGCTCAGTCTGTTGGATTTATTACAACTTTACGAAGTGTTTTTTTAACAGTAATTTTTTCTGTGAATAACAACACTGGTGTTTGGAGCAGCTTGCGAAGCAGAGGCACAGGGTCCTTGGCCTCTCTGTTTACAGTTATGCTGCCACTTCTCATGTTGCCTGCGCAGGTCATATGGGAATAGTCCAAAATGCACCAATACATACTTTTGTCTCCTCAGAAGAGTGTTTTTCACACTATTATAGTTAAGAGCATGCCAGGTTTTACACTTAGACTTTATTTTTCAGAGGTGCATAATTATAAAAATTTACTTTAGATTCAGCTGTCTATGCACAACTGTAAATATAGACACTTCCAGCTATTAAAAAATACTTGGTTCATTGCTTTTTATGTCTGATATTCTGCTCTGTTTATGATGTAGGCTTACAGCAGCACAGGATACCGAGCTTTCCAGTTCTATATCTGTACATGGCCATAGCAAAATTGGAAGGAAAACATTACTTCCCATTCTTGAAAGCTGGGTTTCTTGCTGGAGCTGAACAAACCACCTGCCTCCCACAAAAGAGTATTGGAAAAACCATTTACACTCTTTCTTTGTTGCCATCAGATTCCAACATCACATTATCTTCCAACATTTACCTGTTTGAGGAGCAGGGGAAGCCTAGGATGATATTTTTTGTCCAACACAGCTAATCAGACATTTCTATTATTTCTGATCGTAGCCCAAGTGATTATGGGACACAGATCAGAATTTTTATGAAGCTGCTTGCAAGAAAAGTCACAGTTCTTCTTACGGACTTGCGATGTTAGTTACTATGACTTGCACCAGCAGCCAACACCTGGGAACAACTGGAGCTTCCTCTTCAGATGCCACCGCCAGCTAGCACAGCTGGGACACAGCCGTATTACGTAGTAAGGCTTTCACTGAAGATATACCCATAACCCATTCTTTGATAAACCCTGAACTTGGCAATTCTCTCCCTTCACCTTCATTGCATTGGTTCTCGCCTACCAGAGGTCAGAGTTAAGCACATACTTCAGGAGGAAATATTTTCTGACAGCCTGAAGAGGAGTTTCTGCCTGTGGAGGAGATTAGGAGACTTTTGCGTCTTATTATTACTAGAGCACTCATTTTAACCAAAATAAATATCAAAGTTTAATTACAGGAAGTCATTAATATTGCTGGAATTTATATGAAATAAATCCTGTTTATAGATTTGAATAATCTTTTCTAAGCTAAAACTGTTCTGGCCAAAGAGACTTAAGAGTTATTAGTGGTCAACAGATGTAACTTAAAGATCTAAAGGGTAAGAAAGTTTTGCTCTCTCGGGAAGGTAAAGCTTTAATTCAATGCCTCTCTAAGAGAAAGGATTCAACAACACAAAGCTATGGGGACCCAGCTGCGTGCTGAAGAATGTGGCCATTTGACTTCGAAAACAAACTTTTTGTCTGGTATCAGATACTTCTGTAGTTTCAGTTATTTATCTAAAAACACCTCATTTGTTGGAGGAAATAAATCTCTACTGAATCTCATGCTATGCTGGTCTGAAATGGCAGAAATAAAGAAGTTCAACAACGAACTGCAGACCGCGCGAACAGTGTGCACAAGTGCGGTTACCATTAACCAGGCGTCTACAGAAGGAACTGGAAGTAAATTCAGCCATTAGATGTATAGATGGGGTTATACTATCAATCAGATACTTTACGGAAAAGTCTAGGACTAAGAGCTGATATAAAAAAATCAAACTCTTGTGGTTGTTTGGTATCAACTGAATAGTGGGAAAAACTGAGGACTGTGCTACAATTGTGCATTCGGGAGGGTGGACGATTCCTTGGCGGCTCCTCAGCCGAGGAGAGCAGAAATTCACGTGGAATACTTAGTCAACAAGCCTCGTACTAGAGGATAACGCCTCTAGTTATTTTTAGTCAATAAAAAGGAGAAAAATACCCAAGTGTGTCTGACAAAGAGGGACTGGAAGTACTGGAGGATTTTGAAATGTTAAGACAGAAAGCTTCTTATTTCATTCAATTTGAGAGGTGAAGAGGGAACTGTGCCACAGTTTGGAGGCAAGAATAAAAATTCCATGAAACAGTCTCATGAGACAACTGATAGCACTCATCCATAGTTGGTGACACTCTGACTCTTTCATGAAAAAGGCAATTTTGCTTCCCAGAAAAATATTCTGGCACTGGGGATTCAAGAGGACAAGACTCTCACAGCGATTTCTGACTTCCTAACCCATATTAATATCTACAGTTATCAAATCCAGAACTTCAAACTGTGACTTTGTTACAAAGAGGATTCTCCAAAAATGCAAAGAGCTTTTTCTTATATCATGTATTTACAGCTGAAGAAAACTCATCTATTTAGCCATTTTTTCCCCAATAAAATCTGTTATTGTAATACAGCTTAGCAGAGAATTCTTATCAGGAATGAAGCTGTATTACACATCTCAAACCTAGGCTAACAGTTGGAGATGTTGAAAATATTCTGAAAATCATTTAAAATAACATTTGATTTTATAGCAACAGTAATCACTTGCGTAAGACCAAAACCTTCATTTAGCAGAGTGGGACAAAAGATTTAGAGCATTTTTAATTGAGTTTAACAGAGTATCTAAATTCCTCTTTTCTGTCAGATTTTTGTTCATTTAATCAGGTACTGTTTCGATGTATAGAAAATTGACCTTCTGCATGCGAGGATTTTCTGCTTACCTGAAATCCCTTTTTAAAAAGCAACCATGAGGTGTACTGTAGCTAGATAAAAATATCTCCCTAACGAATAAGTTGGAACAGAACACAGGGGAGACACTTTGGGAAAGAACAGTCTCTTTCAAGAAAACTTGCAATGCAAAGCATTGGTTTCTTGGTTTCTTGGACAAGTTGTTGGAAAAGATAGGTCAGCAGAGCAAGTCAGTGGCACAGCTCTCCTCTTACAACAATGCTGGGTACCAACCACACATTGGAATTTCCCCCTTTCAAATAAGGAACAAATGTAATCAAACCCAGGAAACCATCTTTTTCTAAGATGTGTGGCTTTTGATTTTTGTTTTTCTCCTGTAGGAAAGAGATAGTAAATAATCGCAGAAAATTCAGGATGAATATTTCTAAAAAGAGTCGAACATGACTGGCAAATGCAAACATTTAGTGTGAATTGAATTAATTTTGCATTGTAGCCTTTTGCACTTCTTACGAAATTAATTCTGGGAACTACAAGATGAGAAGTCACTGGCTTGTTTCCAGTACCTCCTCAAAGTCATCTGGCTGAAAATCGGCTTCAAAATTGCGTATTTATTTTGGATGAATTACATATTTCTAGTGTTTTGAACGGCAAAGACAGACAGTTAAAATATTTACATTACGGCCTAGACACCAGTAGAAGAACTGGTGATTGTTTGCATACAAAATCATTTTTCCTAAAAAGAATAAACAGAAAAAAAAAAAAAAGGTGGTTGACATTTTGGAAATCATTCAAACTTCTGTCCAAAGAAATGGTTATACTTTCTAAACAAAACTACTGTCCATTCATTGCCAATAAATTACTCTTAATTAGGTATTAAATAAAGTATTTGACTTTACAAACTGATTTAAAATTACTAAGCGTATGGTTCAGGTCACTTGTATGAAGTGACCATTTTTCTGAAATCCACACAACTGTTCTTCTTAACTGCAATTGATCTTTAACCAGGAGTACAGTCTGATGATCCCAAGGCCCAAATTTTCAACAGATACACAGAACCCACAAAATAAATGTTTTTCGTACTTGAAAATCACGTACACAAAACCTGAACAGTTCCTTGCTGTCAAGTCTGCTTGCTCACGCCAAACAAACCTTTCCTAAATGTCAGCATTGTAAGATAAAGTTGGTGTCTTCAAGGAAATAAAATGTTATTTATATCTTTACATCCTCAACCATCATCACCAAAGATTACAACACATGAACTGTTAACAACTGCATCATATTTATACTATTAGATGTACTTACTGCTGCGCTGCAATATGAATTAAGCTGCTAAAATTTCAGGACTCATGACATTTCCTACTCATTCCTAGACAATCAAACCATACTTTCTCGTATACAAGTTACATTTGTTATAAATGTAATGTTTAGCGCTATGCTATGGTTCAAGAATTTGTAATCTGTACAGTAACATTTTGTCTGCATGGCCATAGGAACTATTTCTATTTGCATGGTAATGAGATTTTACTTGGCAAGGTGTTCAAGGAAAAGATGCAATAATTTTAACACTTGGGTGTGAGACTTTAAAACACATTCAATGAAACTGGGCAAAAGCAATGCTTAAACACCAAACTTTGAGCAGACCATAGAGCAGGAAAAGGAATGCAAGACTACTGAAAAATAACCAGAGAACCACCCAGGTTTGTTGAAATATTCAAGTACATAGGACAAAGAAAAACCTTCTGCCCTGTTTTACTGTAGACTTGTCTCCTGTGAAGTAATGAGGGTCCGACAGACAGACAGTCTGGCAGCAGCACGGAGACGGACAAGGTGAGATTTTCATCTCGCTTAACCCCTGCAACCAAAATGAACTTGGACTCTGCCTCTGCTCTAACCAAAAGCCCTGATGTTAACTTTAAATAATCTAATTAACTTTAAGTTTGCTATCTATCTTCTCCTATTTTCGCCTTATAAAAAATAAACTTTGCTTTTACTTTAGGAAAACTGGTACTCACACTGGATCATCCGCTGCCGTACTGCTGAAAATGTGATACTATCTTTGACCTCAGACGTGTAGCTTGAATAATGATATAGGCATCTGAGTAGATGATAAACAGATCTTATTTCCTCTGCAAGGAAGTACTGAGAAATTTAACTAAGGCCAGTGGAGTAGAGGTGTTCGGACAGGTTTAAAAAATAAAAATTGCACGGCTTCACCATCAAACCGCTGCATCAGTTAAGCACAGTGGCATCACAGAAAATGATTAAATAATGATTCTGATGAAATACTTCCACAAATCCTCATTTTAAGAAATATTTCATTATTGGGTAACTAGTTAATCTCTCGGTGTTTAGTGGACACCCGTCAAACAAGCAGCAGTACTGTAGTTATTGCTGCTCCATGACGGGAGGCCGAGCCAACGCAGTGCAGTACCCAGAAGAACACTCACTTAGAAATTTCAGACCAGTTTCGCGAGCAAAGATACGCTGCAATTTCATTACTTCTTTTTACGGCAGCTAAGCTCACCTGAACTATTCACGGCATAATTCTGAAAGAGGCCACTAAGAGACCTCGGGAGACCTTCTTCCAGAGCTCCATCCGATAAGCTCCTGCTGCCCACCAGCAGCGCATCTTGTCTCCCGGTCAGAGCCCTCGCCGGACCTTCTGCCAGCAGAGCCACACGAGGTGCGACCCGCAGCTCACCACCCGCACAACGGAAGCGGAACCCGGCCCCCACAGATCCCTGAAGATGGCTCCGTGCCTACAGCTGCTCGTGGGGTTGCACCACGAGTGGCTGCGGTCCCAGGCTGCCACCGTGGTACGAGTCTGGGGACAGAAAGGGAGACGAGGGCAGTGTTCGGGGGGCTGAAGCCCCCCCCCTCTGCTGTTTCACATGGAAAGGAAGCACCTTATTAAGACAGGCATTTAACTTGCGAGCCACTCAGTCTGCCATGTGTAAACACCACGCTCCTCCCCTTACTGTACTTTACTGTGAAATAGTTGGGATTTTTATAGTTAGCGTAGATTTGGAAAATATAATCAAGAAACAGATCTTCGGCACCTCTCCATCAGTCAGACCGACCGTATCTCCTGGCATCCAGATCCCGTAGGACTCTGTAATGAACACCGGTGCCATCCGTGCCCGGGCACACACGAGGGGGTAGCTGGATCCCGGCTGTAGAAGCGATGGGCACAAAGCCGCGGCGATGCCCGGCCCCGCTGCCGCTCCTGCCTGCCCCGGCCCCGCTTCTGCCCTCCCACAGGAGCTGGGACAGCGATACCACGGACATCTCCCCAAAGCAAGCAGCAAGCACTGCATTAGCTTTTCTGACGAGTCATCTCTACACCTCCTTTCTCAGAAAATTTCAGATTTTGTTTGCGTGTATTTCGGAAAACACTACCAGTGTTTTTCAGCTCTGTAGATTCAAACCCCAAACCACATTTGCTTGAATTAGATTACAGGTCCACTTCGAGTCAAAGAAACCGGAGAGGCACAGTGCCTGCCTACAAAATGGTATTCACTTTGTGTTTTGTAACATGCTGGTTTTGTTTTGCTGCGAGAGAATTCACGTTATTCTATTCCATCCGTAAAGCTTTTAAGCAAGTTCGCCTATGATGGTTATGGCATTTTTCCTTACCCTGTGTATACGACACACCAAGCTCTTCGATCTAGGTTGTCTCGTCAAACAATACAGCTTTGAAATTACTGCGTATTAAGCTTTGATCGCAGAGGTCACCAAACCTTCTGGACGCTACGGGAGCCTGACCAAGGCGTGTTCCCCCAGCCCGGTGCCCCTTCTGACCGCAGCCCCTGCCAAGCACACCAGGAGCAGAAGACAACCTCCGTACCAGGCGACCGCGCTTCAGCCTGTCCGCACGAACGCCTCTTCAACGCCCAGCAGAACAGGGGGTGCTTCGTTCTCAGGGTTTACACATCTGTGAAACTTTACATCTAGCGCAGCTGTACACGTCATTACCTGCATAAACATCCTCATTCTGCCAAAGATGATAGGAATGTTGCCATTTAGTGGCAGAATCCACGAAGCCATATTATTGTTTTAAGTCTCCTTTTGCCCTTTCTTCCATCAAAATCTTATATTCTCAGAGTGAATAAACTTCATGACAGCCCACTGAGGGATCGGAGCAGGACTGCATACAAACGCACCGGGAAGCTGCAGCAGGAAGAGAACCGGGGTCGCAGCGCGATTAGGGAAATTTAACAAAATAAAGAATCACCGCGCCGGAGCCCATATTTTCCTGCATCACAAGCATCATTATTTTGATTCATATGCTTCAACTGAAGCAAACACCAAAAGCAATTTGTGTAATAACACATCAGAAAGTTAAACCAGAGTAAGCAAACCGTAGGAAATTCATCACCGGAGAACACAATATCAAACAAGTGTATCCCAAGGAAGAAAAGCAAGAGGTGAAGACAACAATGAAACGGCAAGAATGCATCGAATGTATACAAGAGGGAAAGCAGAGCGAGGGCAAGAAGCCAGACACATTACACATGACATAAGTAAATAAATCAAAGGAAGTGAGATTAAAACCCGAATTAACTGGAGGAGGGGGAGAGCTATAGCACCTGCATAGAGGTGTCCACCCCATGGAGATTAATATCACACAGTCTATGAAAAGTCTGATTTGTAGTGGCTGAGCAGGGAAAGTAAGAAAAAGATTCACATTTCACAATCAGAGAGCTGAAAAAAATAATCAGTGTCGCTATACCCTGGTTTTCAAACTGCAGCACCCATCTGAAAACACAGCAGGATTGCTTGAAGCAGCTCATGGTAATTTTGATTTATATTACAATAAAATGATACTGTAGTTTTATTTTAAACTGTCGATAAATGAGGCAAATTTAAAAGCAGTTTGAAAATTGCATTTTTTCACATATTTGTTTTACAAAGTTTTAATTCTTTTCTAGCACATCTCAGTACATGACGGGTCAGTTTTGCTTTTCAAATCTTTCTGTACACTTACTGAAAAAGCAAAACAGCAAACCTTTAGTTCCACTTTTTTTTTTTTTTTTTTCTTTCTGATTCCACACAGAGCAACTTGAAGCTGCAGATAAATATCAACTGTTCTTCAGCTGGGTGAGTATTTTGAGAAGTATCAATATCACAAAGTCTTCAAATGCAAATCACGCTCACTTCAAGACTTCGAGCATCAAAGCCTTATTCTAAACAGGAACAGCGGGAGCATGAAAAAAAACTTATATAATGTGGTGTTTTCAAAAATGTTTAAGAAAGGCAGTGATATTTGCCTATAGAACAGCTCTGCCGCCTGGAGCTGTGGTGTGAGGGGGGGAGAGGGCAAGGACGGGCCAAAGCCTGAGCCAAGGCACGATGCTGCCGCAGCGCCGAGGGCTGCGGGGTACAGCCTGCACCCAGCCAAAACGCAGGTTTCCCAGACCCTTCGCCTCCTGGGAGGGGAAAAAGGATTGGGAACAGAGACACTCCCCTCCTCCTCCTCCCCTGGCTCAGCTCTTGCTGCAGTCCCATTAAGAGAAGGAAGAATAACGTCGGAGCACTGAGGAGGACGAAGACCTTCCCAGCAGTTATTCATCAGCATGAATATGCAGACTGATGTCGTAGTGACTTGCAGCGATTCATTTTTAGGAAATAGTTAATGGTGGGAATGGTCATCCTGCTTAAAAATATTTGGAAGTTTTGGCCTTCTCGTGAGAAATTCTTCTCAATTTATCTGTAATGGTAACCACAGAATGAAAGTGACCGAGGCGACTCTGAATCATGGAAAAACCCCTACAGTCTCTAATGGTTTGGAGCAGAGCTAAAAACAAAGTCCAGCCTGGTGCATTTCTGTGCACTAAATTCAGCAGATTACTGACAGGAAATGTTGAAGGCTAACGCGAAGGAAGGCGACCCACAGACACAGCCATACGACTTCCATACCTTGTCTGGCGAAGCGCCCGCAGAGCTCCCTGTCCCCGGACGCCCACCACCGCCCCGCTGCGTGGCCCTGCCCTGCTGCCAGCGGCATTCAGCCCACCGCAAGCTGCCAAGTGGTCTGCTTCCTCACTGGAAGTCCATCTTGCGAGCTTCTTAACCTGGGTTCCCTCATCCTAAGGCACACGCCTCATGCAAACGGCAAGGAGGAACAGCTGCAGTGGCAAGCAACCTCACGTACGGACACGCGCACACGACACTGGCTGCGTTGCCCTGCAACTGCTCCAGCCTTTTGCTTTTAAAACAGCTTCTTTTTGGCTTAAAATCACATTTATATATATAAAAAATAATGTTAAGTGTGATATGGTGGGATCTTACGTTGGCAGGATCACAGCATCACCAAGAAGGCTAGTACGCGGGTGGATAAAACTGCTGACTTTTCGTAATTTCGTATGAAACAAATTCCATGCCACTAAAGTAATAGTAAAAACAGTCAAGAGAATAATGGTATGGAAAAATATAAAAACTGCCAATCCTCCTCTCCCTCAGGTTTTCCAACCACCTGCTGGCAAACTGTATTATATGGGTTTTCTTTTTTAAATATAAAAGCCCCATGAGAAATAAATTAAATAAAATCAAAGTATCCTCAACATTTTCCACAGCATTTATTGATTACGGTATTTTCACGTTAAAAAGTTGCTCACGTGCTTCTGCAACCTATTTGCCCGCTCTGTGCGTACAACGTTGCAGAGGGGCACAAACACACAAAGCAGCAAATAATATGTGGAAGTTTCAATGTTAGATATGCGAGACCACAAAATTAATGAGCGTCTTTGGAGTAATAATTTGTAGACTTCACAGAGAACCAGGGAAGATTATAAATGCTGTTGACCTAGAAGAAGTAATAGAGAATTCACTATTCAGTACTGAGGAACAATTTATAAGTGAATAAAGTCTAGCATGCAATATGACTGCTTTCTGTTGACAGATGGCAGAGAAGTGTCTTCTCCATTCTCTCTCATTAAAATAATTATGGCAATGTATGTTAGTCTCTCTTCAAGCCTGGCATTTTCGCAGCACATACAGGGGCATCATCATTGTAGGAATAAGGTTAAATAATAATGGAAACACATTTCTGGCATGCAAAGGGCATTTGATATTAAACTTACCTGCTTCCAGAAATAACAGCAGGGAGAAATTTGTTAGCTCGGAGTAAATGAAATGATTTAACTTATTTTAACAGGAGGTTAATTAGAGCTCTCTGCTAACTACGTACCAAACACGTACCAAAACCAGGTCAAGCCACAGTCACACTGATGAGCCTTTGTGTTATGCAACTCCTCCAGAACTGGGCTTGTTTCTCGTTTTTACCTTTGCTGCCAATTGCTCACTGTAAAACTGCAAATCAGATGCAGTCCAGTGTGAAACTTCTTCCACAGCTGTCAAATAATAAAGTCGGTGTAACTGCGGAGAGAAAATTTAGGTTACTAGAAACCATGTAAAAAATATTCCACGTTCAAGTGTACTTCCTGCATGGGCAGTGCTTTTGTGTCTGCTGCGTGAGCAAACCACCTTGGGAGGCTACGTGGTACGCGGGGAGGCACAGAGCGCTAGCCTAGTTATCCCCTGCACCGCTAATTACTCCGATGGGTAGTTAGAGGGACACAAGTTAATCACCACCACGCCACAGAGTTTCAGTACCGTAAGTCAAAGTCCCCACTGTAATGCATGACATTAACACCACATGATGTCATGGCTGCACAAAAATTATCCGGTGTCAGCACTGTACACTCCGCTGTTTCTCACCGCTGTTCTCCCCAATATGATTCACTTTCATTATTTATGAGACTTGTCTCACTAACCCTCAGCAACGGTTCCAAATAATGATAGGAATCTGTCAGTGTAGGATTGTATTTCTCAAAACAATAACCACAGTTCCTGGAAATGTCAATATGTCAATTGAGGGTAACACATCTCTCAATAAACCAATATTTTGTAAAAACAAAACAAAATCTAAAAAAAAAAAACACCCACAAACCAAACAACACAACCAAAAAAGAACATGCACAGAAAACGGAAATTTGAGCTCCACCGAACTCTTCTCTTACAGTGCTGGGCAGAAAAATTCATCCTTCCTGCCAGGTGGTGGAGACAGAAAAGCACATTTGTACTTCCCAATCGCCAGTCTTGAAACACTCAATATTTAAGTACTTAACATTCATGAAACACCATGAGAAAGGAAATGAGGGCCTTGACAAAAGTCAAAGAGCTTACGCCATGGCAGAAATCAAACTGAAATTCAAAGTCATCCCAGGTATAGAAGAGTAAATAGGAGCTGTATTTGAGAATTTTTTGGAAAAAATGAAAGCTCAAATTGGTATTATTAGGAATGGCCACTTTGGTTGCTAAAAATTGGTTTTAGCAACTGTGTCACTGTAGAAACTTGCAGAATAACAATATCTTACTTCTAGCAGCAGAGAAGGCTGCAGGACCTTCGTTCCTCTCCTTCATACAAAGCTCAGTAATACAGCATGAAAAAAATTGTGCTAAGTCAAATCCTCAATAGTTCCATCCTGAGCCTCGTGATTTAGAAAATCAAGAACTACCTGAGTGAATTTCTATACCACTCATGAAATGGATTGAATGTTCCTGCATTTTAACCTAAGCCAACCAGAATAAAGGTAATCACCAATCCCTTCCATCAGTTGTAGATAACTATAAATTAGCTTTAAATTTCCATCTAAGTATCCATTCTCTCAAATTCCCAGAGGCCAGTTTTAATCAAAGAAAATATTTTTTACATGAACTAACCAGTTCTGAAAGCATTTCTGTAGCTATAGTTGAGACATATTACATTCATTGACTAAATACACATCTACAGAAGTGATACACGTAACTATTTTGGTGCTACAAAGCAAACCCTAAAAACCAGTAAAGCCACGTCATTTTTTACATTACAGACTGGTAATAGCAAATGTATTTCCACAAAGGTGGCCTTACCCCATCCAAGTTTTTACAATACTGGTTTTGCTTCATGGGCAAATGCTACAAAGGAACAGTTTCACCACATTACAAAACTAAACGAGGGAAGGGTTTTTCTCAGGACTCCGTCAGTACTTTTAACACATAGCCAGTAAAAACCTGAAGGTGTTTCAGATGTTTAAATGATCAGAAAATTTAACGAATATTTTCCACTTCTGAAGTTCGAGGATCTTGAGATTTCTCATACCAGAAGCATAAACACACACATGCACACAAACAATCAAAGGAAAGCAGAAGCAAGCTCCACAAGACTGGAGGTCGACAGAAAAATGTGTTAATTTGCTAGTGGAACGTTCGAGTAAAAAGCAGAACTGTTCTAAAACACAGTATGAGGAATATTAAAAGCACTAAAATTTCTGTTCCCCATTGCAAGTCTCACATCTGTGTGCTGGGAATAAGGGAAAATAAACCATATCTATTTTGGAGAGTATAAATTTATCCGAACAGCAATAAATTCCTACTCATGACACACACTACAAATAATTACACAACTGACTTCCCTAGCAAATCATCTTGAATTTAATCTTTCCAAACTCAAAGGCTGTCGTATCTGGCTAATACAGCACATCATTTTCTACCAGTTCCATGTGACTTGGTCTGGTGTGACACATTTATTGCCGACTTTTCCAGAAAATTCCAATTTCTAGAATTCAGGGGGCAAAAATTATCAAAACTGAGATTTGGTTTAAGAGAAAATTAAATAAACTAGCTTAACTCGACAACATGCAGCATGTAATCTTAATAAACAGTAGGTAAAAGTGGTAATTAAACAGCTTATAGATTTCAAAATGAATAATCTCTAATTATCAAGGAGCATTATTCTGGTAAGTAAATATAATGGAATAATAGCATGAAATTACAAGAGGAACATCTGCTGTGAACAGCACAGGAGCTACAAACACTTGGATTCGTTATGCCAGAGTAGAGTTTCTCCAAGGAAACAGCAGAAACCTTTACTCTTGAGAAAACGAAAGACTGGATCGAACAGGCGTGTTTTGTGCACGAAGGAGGAGACGGGCGCTCTCCACCCGTAGCATCGCAAGCCTCTGGTCATAAGGTCCGAGTAATAATTGGATGATTTCTCAGCTGGAATCTTTACTACGCAGCCATGAGAGCCATCGACGTTAAGCATCTCCTTCAGAGGTAGCAAAACCTGACCAAGGATATAAATATCAGGAGGTTGTGGAGCTTGAGAAATTAAGGGCTATAAAGAAGCAGAAGGTGAGGGGATGATCTGAGATACAAAACACAATTGAAAAAGCTAAGCCATTAAACGAGTACTTATGTTGTCCTACAAAAAGCCACAAGCATCTAAGGACCTGAAAGCACCAAGCGCTGTTCCCATCTTTAAGAGAAGGAACAAAGCATACCTCTTTTTTACTGTATCTTCCATTAAAAACAGGACAATGCATTTCTGCTCTGTAAGAGGCATGCATGACTTAGCTGTTTCACAGAAACCACCTTATGCTTTCAGAAGGATATTCCTGATTCATCATTTATTCCTCATATAAATGAAAGAAAATTTAAAAATATAATTTTTCCCCAAATATCTGTTAACATTTCAGAATTAATCGATGCTATAAAGTTCCTTTCTTCAAACAGCAAGCAAACACCCATTGAGAAATGCAGTTAACTTTGGGTTTTCTCACTGTCATGGCCTTCAGGACTATCCTTCCTTGTGCCCAGTGAATGCAGTTTTCTACCTCTGCCTTACTGATCACAATTATCCTGATTTCTTGTATTTCCTAACTTCCTTTATTTTTTATTTTTTCCTTTTTCCCCGCTCTTTAAGTTTGTTTGCTCCCCTCGTCTGCTTGCCCACTCTGTGCACTCTTCTACATCATGATTTGGTCACTACTTTGCAGAAGAACCTCACAAAGACATGACTACTAGATATCATCTTGCCTCCTGATCTCTTGTTGCTTCCTCGATTTCAAAGCAGTTCTACAGCTTTCCTCTGAAATCTTCTTTTTCCCTTTATAGCAGGGTGATAATCTGCGTCATCCTTGTCATCGCTGAGATCGGGTGAAGAGGAGTGGATCACTCTCACAGTAGATGATTCGATCACTTTTCCAGTAGTGGGAAAATGTCACCTGGCCTCCTATTTACTTTTATTTTACATCTCAAGCTATCGACAAAATCACTTTCCTTCTCCCACGTCTTCACTGTTCCTTCCAAAAGCCAGAAGGTTCTCCATCTCGCTTGCTGAAACCCTCCAAAGCTCTCTCATCACTCATATTTTGCTCATTTTCTCCACCTCGTTCTCCCCTCATGGTTAACCCAACCTAGCTCCCTCAACAGCCACCCCCACAGTGACCATTTGTCTCAAAGAGTCATTTCTGGTTAAAGGGCACCTGCAGCGCCCAGCCTTTGATTTGCTCACTGACGGGCTGCTCCCACTGACTACCCATGCACCTCTTGCAGGTCTGTGGAAATCACCTTCCCCGATTTTCTTCCCAAAATGCAGACGGACACCAGCGTCGGATAGGAGCAAAAGGCAGACAGCTGTAAGTCCGGCTTTGGGCCACATCGCTAATGCTATTCTCCCTCGCTTTTTGCTGTCTCCGTTACAAAAGGCTATTCCTGTTTGCACAGTCAACAACATTTACATTTTTCAAAGCTTTCTACGCATCCTTCAGCATCTGTGCATGCATTTATCCCTATAAACATGCTCAGACATATACAAAAATAATCACAAGCCGCTTAATATAAGGCGACAGCTCTGATTTTCACTTTTTAAGGCCCCAGTAAATTAATTATAAGCTGTTTATTATGGAAGTATTACAGATTTTCTAAATCCTTCTGGTTTACCAAAATGAAAATTTCATCAACTGTGTTAAACAAACTTTCCTTGCGTCATTTTGTGAAATGGCGACACTTCGGCACGAGCGAAGCGCAATGGCCGTGGGACTGAACAAAATTTGCTGTTTGCCACCATAGTCGTCGTTCCCAGCCCGTACACACCAGTTCACTAGTGACAGGAACCGTATTTATCACACTAACAAACACCACCCCTCCAAATGAGAGACTTAATCTCTCTCCTGCACATGTTGTTTTGCACAGCTACATGCACACGCGGAGCATGTCGAGTTTAAACATCAGTTGGCACACCTATCAATCCACAGCAAACTTATCATAAAGCAATCATAGCTTAATTAAAGCCACAGAGAGGTCAATATGTTCATATGCAAGATGATTCAGTATGATGTCACTTGGGTACAATCAATTAAAATGCACGGTATATTTTTTAAATGGGAAAACCTGAGTAGGGAGCCTGTTGTCTACCCAAAGGTTTTCCTACGCTTTAAAAGCTTCATTTAAATATTTTCTCCTTATTTATATGCACAAAAGTAATAGTTATATCAGATATTCATAGGTGATTTAGATGATTGATACCAATTTCTCTTCATAATATGACTAGCAAATAAAAAACACAGCAGTTCTAATATAAAAAAATAACATGTGACAAGGTTTCCTAAAACATTTCTATTTTGGACCTCACAAGCTAAATTGCTTTTGCTGGCCCCTTCCACCTCTCAGCATGGTTGACAGACAAATTGATCGAAACATCGGAAAATAATATGCTTGCAAAATTTCTCTGGGTGAGTTTTCAGTCTTTTGAATTTTTCATACAAGAACAAAATGAAAGATTGCCTCCTTGATTTTTCCTCCATTATGCGTCCCCATCTTATGTACTACAGGAACATACAATACTTCAAATAGCAGCAATACATTGTAAACAAAATGTATAACATTTTTCATAGAACACCCAAGCTGTACGAAGTTAAAAGACTGGGTAGCAGGCATCTTTGCCCTGCAGATTATGTTGTTCAATTATAATGAATTCATACATTTGAAGTTGCCTTAGGGCCTCTCATTAGACTTAGGGGTGTTTATTACAGGAAATATTGCTTGTATCATTTAAGAAGCAAGAAGGCTAGATGATTTGATTAGAAATGTTGACAGTTGAGGTGTGTAAAAAATATGTCATTCACCCACATTTTCCCCCACTTTAATATTAGGATCCTTCATTTTTTATGAATTCTTTAACCCGTTCTTCCCTCCCCACGAAGCCCATGGTTTTTACAGCAAAGTCCACTGTTAGTGCTGTGTATCCCTCACCGTGAACTACTATTCTGACACCAGCCGCGACGCTTTTTACCTGGCAACCAGAGCAAAATATAAATGGCACATTTCGGTCGCTATTTTTCTCCCCGTTTCCCCTGTGCACGCATGCGTGCGGCAGAGCAGAGCCATGCTCCCTTCCTCAAGTAGCTCCACTTTTTGTAGTGCAAACACCACAGCCCCCCAGGCTCCTACAGAATTGTTAAATTAACTTTTATGATGTTACAGAAAAGGCAGAATCTCATGCATTCAAATTTACACCTCATGAAATTTAACCAAATTATTTTCCTCCATATTGTATAGGAAAACCTGATAAATAGTTTGTCAGGTTTTGGTCCAAATTAAACAAGCCCTGAGAGATTATTTTGAATTTAAGCAGTCAGCAATGCTGATTAAGTTTAACGTGTGGATCAGAAAGCTAGGGAGAAAGAATAATTTTGTTTGCTGATTTCTTGTTACATTTGCCACATTAAATAAATATATAAATTATTACTGTTGAAGGCTAATACTACTTTTAATTCCTATACTACATAAACTGACCTTTAATTGTGCTTTAGATGATCTGCAATTCAGAGAAAAATAATTTGCACTAAATCTTCTGACACCTAGTAGCCTCCCCCCGCTTTCTATTAGTAGCCAACAGCAATTTTTACAACATCTTGAATTCGCTGAGTGGTTACTATTTTTTTTTCAGTGATTTCAGTCTGTGTCCCCAAAACCAGAAGCATACATTTTTAAAAATCTGCTTCTAAAATAAGTCAGCAAAAAGCATTAGGTAATTACAAGGACAGATAACATAGGTAAGGAAACTCAACTTCTGGTTCTCACATGTTTATTATTACATATAGGCTGTCTAGCTCGAACTGGGCTTCCATTTTCTACATTATGTATAGACAGAGAAATTTAAATGAACCCAATGGCTTTACTTTGAGAAATTTATGTAACTTAGAGAAAACATGTATTTGAGCAAAGAAAACTCTATCAGATCTTTCACGATTCAGACTGAGTCGTAGCACCATTTAAAAAGGAACAGAAAAAAATTGAAGTTACTAAGAATAACACATTTGCATTTTTACATTGGAAATGTTTCCTCTGTGCTGAGGCAGCCTGTAAAGGAAGATATGTATTTAAATTAAACCTTAGTGATTGCACTGATAGGGACGTTCTTGTTAACAGAGTAAAAGAAACAGCAATGGTGTTCAAAGCAATTAGGCCAAAATGTGTTGTATAATAATAATGATGGAAAAATTTCTAACATGACTTGTCAGTAACTGCTTTTCTCCTCTAAGGACCTGGTATTTGCCATTGCATCCTTCCTGCAAAATATCACAGAATGTTGGTAGCTTGCAGCCAAATTTTATTTTCCTGCAGCAGGTCAACAGAAATCAGACTTAAAAACTAATTTGAGTACTGCATTTGCATTTTTTTTTGTTTAGTTTATGTTATTTATTAAAAAGGTGCTAATTATAAACACATAAAAACTAATTACATTGGAATACAGGATATTTCTATTTTTATTGCCTTTATATCCCCTAACATCTATCAACCAAATAAAATTTAATCAGGTGTCTAAATGCTTACGATGAAATCTCCGTTTTTGACGATTGTTTGACACTCAGCTGTAGAACAGGGTCAGAAATTTGTTTTCGAAGGGTGTATCAGAACTATGTGGTACTCATACTCTCTGCAGCAACCAATTCTTTCCTTTCCCCTAGGTCCCAGGGAGCTCTGCATAATGCACCATTTCCTTAAGCGAGCTGTCCTGACAGAACTGCATCCCGCTGAAAAGCACGGAGCACCAAACGCGCCACGCGAGGCCATTTGGTGCTCAGCTATGCTGTTGCCAACCCCACATTGAAAATTCCAAAATGGCAGTACTGGCTCCGTGCAAAGCCTGCATTTCATTTTACACTCATCGCTCTAAAATTCGGTTAATAACAGCGCATTCAGTGATCAAATATTTTTAAACTCTTCTACACAACACCAGCTATGTTTTCACCCGATTTGTATGCAGCATCAGCAACAAATCAGCTCTGCATTTACTATACAGAGTCAATGTGTAGCACTTCAGAATTTGCTAATCTGCATTTACAGATGCTTACATCTCTTAAAATACTTAACTAAATATGTTAGGGTGTTTAAACTGCAAGCTGCCTACTATCTTCAAATATCTAGAGAACTAACAGTAGCATTCTTAAGTTAGGAGTGACAAATACTAGAAAACCTCCACAATTTGGCTTCCATATCTCTGAATTGGTATTTCAGTGACAGATGTTTGTTGCGGCAAAAACCTCTGTCAGAACAAAATTAGGTGATCTATCATTTTAAGATATGGTCTTCATATACTGTTTACTCGAAGATATCACTTGCCTCAAGCCAATTTTGACCAAGAACATTTTGTGATATGGAAGTGATTTGTATATCATCATTTTTGTGATAAATGTAGCTCTTGAACACAAAATAACCTACTATTCCACAGTATTACAGTTAAAACTCCTTCACCAGTAAATCTGTACTACTGCTTTTATTACTACAAAGATACTGTATCTAGACTCCAATGTATTTCCCATTTTTATTCACTGAATAGGGTTGCCTGTTTTCTTGCCTTCAGATCAGGGAGTCTGGCACCCCTGCCACACCAGCTTTGTATCACAGTTTTGGGGGGCACAGGAGGTCCCCAACATCCACCACAAGGCGTACCTGCATATTTGTTTCTGCAAACAGGGTAACGGAAAGACAGAGCCACGCAAAACAACAGTGCCGAGGCAGGGACTGCCCCACTTGTTCTGCAGCCTGTCACCTCCAAAATTAACCGTTCAGTCCCACCACCACTACTTTAGGAGCAACATCTCTCCGCCGGCAATGTAAAGCCGCCTCTTCCATGGATGACCGGAACAAAGTGCCTCACCTCCTCATCTTCTGCATCTGCTGGGGGGGGGGGAAACGTGGACGTGCTGACATCAGCCAGCCACGAAGGACTGCAAACTGCCATAAACCGCAGAAGTTGGACAAATAACAAGTAAAGGTGGATGAGAGAACAAGAGAGACATCTCAGGAGGCCAAATAAACATGAGATGCATGCATCACTTGACCTGAGCAAACCATCTTAAATGGCAGAGTTGAGGAGTTTCCACCACCTATTTAAAATTGGACACCTCTTCAGAGACCACTGGTTACTAGGAACACCTGTGAAGTAGAAAATTAATTGGGTCCATAAATTACTATATAAGCCACTGAATAACCATAATACAGTAATGAGCTCCAGCCATTACTAGCCTTGGGTTAATCTAAAACAAAGTCCTAGAGATAAGGGGCTCTAGTTTTGCCTCCTTCCCAAAGTAACAGCTGACCTAGAATAAATTGGGCCCAGTGGACAACTAAGAGAGCAGCACCATCGTGCACGAAGGCCGGTCCCTCGGCCAGTGAGTCACTGGATTTGCAGTCGGCCTGGTGAGGGCTTGCAGCAGAAGGAAACTCACGTCAAGAGCTGACTTCACCCAGCGCCCACTCCTTTATGGGAAATACAGCCCACCGAGGCTTCTGTTCGTTCATTTCAGCTTAAAACGCAGTCTTCTTCAGATAAACGGTGCCGATGTTTTTCCATGGTGCTAGTCCATTTGTACCCTGAGTAAAAATGGTCGAATTAGCTCAGAAATACAGGCAAAGAAAAGCGCTGGCATTTGACAGATGACTCAACGTGAGTGTTGCGTGTGAGTCAGCAATGCTCTGCAGCCGAGCAGACGTGGGATTCTCCCACGACGCACCATGAAAGGGTATCAAGGTATTTTCATACCTATGGGACTAAACTGGGCCAAGAGGCAGAAAGGCTGCACTGCCTTCCGCATGGCTCCAACCCCGCTCCTCCACAGGGTGCCTCCCTGCTTTTCTTCTAGGGCAGCGTCTTGTCCAACGTGTTGACCAGCCTTCCGGCTGTCCCCACGCCACCAGGTCATACCTGACTCCGCTTAAATCCCCGGTCCCTCACCCAAGTTGTGCAGCACCACTTCAAGATTTTTTTTTTTTTAAATTATTTTTTTCCCTGCTAGAACTGAAAAAAAATAGTGCAAGTCCTTATTAAAGGGTAGGATCGGGCAATACCAACAAAAATTTCCTTACCAATGCATCGGGCATAGTATCTTACAACCTCTACCCAGGAGAGCTGGTTGAGGTTTCTGCTCCAGTCTTGCTCAGCTTCTCACCCTCCTCGACTGCCCACACCTCTGCAACGAACCCCAGCACTACACCTGCTCTCTTCTTTTGTCTACCGACTGCCAGAATGGGATAACCCAGCACTGCGACCTGCTAGGCACCACTTCTGGAGTAAAAACAGTGTTATAAGGGGAAAGACGATTTTAGTCTAGTTACAGTGGCTGGAGACAAATTTTACTGGGGGATGGTGGGAACACAAGTCTTACCATCAGGCCCACAGAGCTGGCGAAAACACTAAGGGTCAGACGTACAAGCACTAAGCTAAGTGAACTTAAAAGAACCACGAGCACTATGGCCTTTGCTTCACAGGCTGAGATTTAAAATAGCACAGGTCTAGCTGCAGAGCTAAAAATAGGACACGGCAGTCTACACAGCTTATTAAAAAAAAAAGCTATACTTCAACAGATGTTAATTTTGCTGCACATGTAACAGCAGTTTTCAAACAAAATATCTTTTATGTTGGGAATTGTGAGCAGAATTTTGTGCTGTTTGATGACAACCACCCAACTCGGTGCTCGGTAAAGGAAAACTGGAGAGTTATTCACATGACATTCTCCTGTAGCACAGAGACTAGCTCAAGTATAAGTTTGTGCTGTCATTGATTATACACCTAGAAAGCGTAGTGATATTCCAGGACTCGACTCCACTAGCTTCAGTACTAAGAGATAAGAGCCCATGCCTCAAGGATAGGAAGTCATTAGTATCCGCATCAAATCTGGGTTAGGCTAGTAATGACAAAACAGCTCCGTAACAACCGTCCTGAAAAAGGTAGCATGAATACTGTGTGCACAGAGGAATGAGAAAGCTCTCTCTGAGTCTGTTTCAGAACAACAGGCTGCCTTTACTGAGCGTTACAGCACAGTGCCCCTGGAAGAGATTGCCTGTCAGGTGGAAACACCAAAAACTTCAAGCCACGTACAAAGAAAACCGTGAAAACCCAATTCTCCTCTTCATAGCATCTTCCGTGTGATCGTCTCCAGTTATGTCCTACGCTAGAGGATTGATCTGGAAAGATCCCTCTTCTCTGTAGCAGGTCAAACAATCCTTGTTGGTCCCTGCACACTGTTGCTGCTCACCCACCGTGCTCCTCGTCACATGGGAGCGGTCCCGGCTCTAATCAGCTGTCCTGGATGGGATTATTAAACATTTTCTTCGGCCAAACTAAAAGGTAGGTTTTGTCTTCTCTGGTTGCTATCATACATCTCCTTCTCCTCTTCCGCATCAAAAGAAAGCGGGTAAACCACCGGAGGGCTGGGCACACCAGGGCATAAATAAATAAATAAATAAATAAATATAAAATATTTAAAAATAATAATTCTTTATATTTTTGTAAAGAGGGGAAAAACAGTACTATAAATGGGGACTCTACTTCAAAGTCTTCCCCCATTCAGGACTGGCAACAAGAATACTGTAAAAGGATTCCTTACAATTTCACAACTGCTAATATAATATGTTCAAATTTTGCTTTAGTTTTTAAAGTTAGAAGAAAAACGAGTACATTACATCCTCTGATCTTTTCAATTGTTCAGATCAATATGTTCAAGTCCTCACAAAAGGGAAATTCTCACTTACAGCTGCTTCACAACTTAAATGAGAAAAATTTAAGCGTGTTTCTAAAAAATCTGGAATGAAGAGAAAAAATGACAAATGTTGAAATTAAATATCAAAGCATTTGTTAAAGTCATGAAAGAAAATCTAACTCTTTCAATAGAGAAAAAGGGTTATATTTTTCCTTCTGGGGAGGAGAGTTTTGACCATGACTAGTTTGCATCTGTCACGACTATCTATAAACAACAATTATTTCCTTCTGTTATTACATAAAAAAAAACGAAAACAAGACACCATCATTTGGCCTACAGCAACATAACCACTGAAAGAAAATTCTGCTAGGGTTCAATTTGCATGATAAACTGTTGTTAACAGATACCATCTGTTTTTAAATTTAGTAAAAGGACCCATATTATACAGCTCATTACAAATATTACTAACTCTTAGACAATGACTCTTGTAAAGTGTACATTGCAGCTAATGAAGTAGAAAGCTTAAACAACAAATCATTTACAAGTTTTTGTACAGTATTTCTAATGGAGGGAGTTTATAATCATAGGAAAATGTAATCACTTATGTTAAGCAATCCATGGACCTAGTCAATGTAGCACAAACAGCCATTATGCAAAATTATGACATTAAAGGAAAAAGACTATTGCAGACTCCGCATTTCACAGAATACGCCACACAAACTAATAACTTTGAAAGAATTAATCAGGTGAGATCCCTCACTTCCAAAACAGTATTTTCCATCAAATATAAAAAGCAGGTTCAACCTGGACTGAGATTTGCTGTCCTGAATTAAACCTGACACCAGTAACAAAGGGGATTCTGTAATGGACATCGGATCTTACAATACAGTGCATTAATGGGCATCACGGTGAACATAATCTGTCAGGAACATTCACAATAAAGATGTTCCACTGATTAATGTTCCACTAGGCCTGGATTTAATAATTTATATAATTTGTATTAACTTTAAAATTGCTATCACTACGGTGGACAAGGATAAAACACAAACAATACAATACAATAATTTCACACAAGAAAACACTATATACCGCAATTAAAACTGTTGTTTTCATACAAGAGTAATTGTTCAAGATTTACAGAGATGAATTAATGTTAAACAAAGCTGCACATTCAAACAATATTATAGGAAAATACTTCTAAGAGGTCATAAATACTTTATAAATTACATTAATATTGGTGTTTGGTATTATTGCATTTTTATTCTTTTAAAATGTATTTTTAAATATTATTCCCATAAGAATATATGCTTCTATAAAACAAACAAACTTTTAAAATAATGACAGTGTGTCTTACAAAAAACACCCCCATTATTTTTTCTGTACTTTGCATTGAGAAATAGCGATGTTACAGTATTAAAAATGGCCATTGTGCATTCATTCAAATAATCCTTGTTTTTATACAAAGAATTAAGCACCACTTCCTGAACCATTATATTGTAAGGTTCGTGGGTATTGGTCAAGAATATCCTATGCTATCCTATCAGGATGATTAATGAAGGCACCTTTTTCACAGAATGTCAGACTCTGCCTTTTTAACAACTGACCTTTCATAGAATACTACTGAACTCATAATTCCACTTTTGTTCAGTTTCTTATTAGTGGAGTTAAAATTAATACTTATGGGAATGATGGCTAAGGTGATGCACAGTAAATCTTATAGCACATCAACCTTCTACACCGACTACCAAAGGAATAGTACCTGCATTTGTCTAGTTCAATAGCATAAGTATTCTAGTAAAACTCTGTGTCCTTTTAAAAGACAAATTAGGTCAATATTCAACCCTCTTTCAAGTACAAAGCTGTACATATAGAGAAACACTTCCAAAGTTCATATATCCCAGCGAAATAGTTAATGCCTACTGTACATTACGGAAGCGTGGGTCCTGCTGCACTGCTGGAAACTTCAAGCTGACAGCGACGCGGTACAGCCTGAAACAGGCCGTAACCCACATTTCTCTTCAGGGGAGACGTTTTAACAGCCTGGGAAGCTGCAGCCATTTACTCCCCGGTATGGCCACACACATCTCCACATCCTAAAAGCCACGTCTGCCAAACGGGGAGTAACAGCACTGAGTTGCCACCATGAAGGTTTTGGAAGCCAGTGATGCTGTGAAGATAACTGTGTTTTGGAAACCGCTACCTTGCAAAGCTGTCTGAGATGAACAAAGGACCCTTATTTCTCCAAGGTATTTAAAGCCCAACGAGCTGTTAGCAGACTTCTAGGGGAAGGGAACACCAAAATCCCAGATGCCACGCGTGGGTTGGTGTGGAGCCGGCAGCGTGTGACGTGCCGCCCTCCTGCAGGGACGCCTTGGCCTGTGCAGATCCCCTCTCCCAGGAGGATTAAAATGACCTGCGGCTGAACGTGGCCTTGCCCTGCCTCCCCACAGGCCTCCTGGCCACCGTGGCTGCCAGCGTTCAGCAGAGGTTCTTTCCAGCTCACTTGTGACAGACCACCTCTGCCAACTCCTCCTTTTCTTCTACATCCCACCATGTTCTTCTCCTCGGCTATCAATGCTTCATCTCAAGCGCCCACGTTCTCCACCCTGTCCAGTCTGCAGTACTGGGGTTTCGCCTCTTACCCTTGGCCTCAGCAGCACGGCAAGGAGCCCGACTGGACAACGGCACCCCGAGGTGAACATGCAAGGAGGCAGCGCAGCTCCAAACCCTCCCGGCCTCCCCTCTCCTTCCCTGCAGCGTCAGGAATGTAAAGGACAGGAGAATGGTGGGGGCTTAAGTAGGTGACGTGGCCTTGACACGGCCTACCACAAGTCCTTTTGCATCCCAAAGAGATGAAGATGAAAGAGGATTTTCAGATACTGACCACGAGCTCTAGCTACGGCCGCTGCCGCACCCACGAGGCCCCTGGAGGAGCTGGACATGGGGATGGCCGCACTGCCCCCGTCAAGCCGTGAAGCTGCACGCAGCAGGAGAGCCCCAGGTGCAGGCACCGCATCAGGTTCACAAGCAATACGGGCTGGATTAGGATTGCTCCTAAAATGCGATAACTCAGTTTCAGCTGTTAAGAGGCAATATCTCCGTTTCATTTTTCAGAGCTCACGTGCCATTTCTGTAACGCGGTCTGCCCCTCGGCATAGCCAAACCCTGCGCGTCTGCAGTGGCCAGAGCCACAAAGCCTGCTAACGCCTCCACGTACCATGGTCCAAAAACATTTACTAAGAGGTAATGGCACGAAGGAATTAAGAACGTGCAGTTCCACGAAAGCAGCTCAAGTAAAATATGCTGGGATCTGCTTAGTTATAGGAAGAAAAGAAAAGAAAAAGATGAGTTTGAGTTAAGTAATTAGTTCTTCAGTAAAGATATTCATTAACATACCTGCCTATAATTTTGTCATTTAAATCAGAACAATGGCATCAACTCTCTTCCTCACTTTTATATACTAACGTTCTTAAACGCCGAAGTTATCAGGCTACAGAGATCTTTCTAACCTTAAAGACATTTTAAGATGATAAAGATGTGAAACTTTTTATTGGTAAATGAAGATCAAAATACATGCTCTGGCAGCGCTCTATCTGATGTCAAACACTTGAGACATCACACAACTGGTAGCAATTCTGTAGTAAAACGTGCAATAATACAAGCAATCTGCAGCTTAATTTTTCTCTATGCATTCATTCACATTCATGTGAAGTCCATTCACATTCATTATGAGATAAGGCATCTGCATTATGGCTAAATATTTTATCTTGCAAACACAGTGGCATTTGCACAGTTTCAACCCTTGCAAACCAAAGAGGCCATGAGGATTTCACCCAAAATGAGGTTTTCTAGAACAAAGCTAGAGGACATTGGAATGAATTTCAACCTCTCCTTAGATCTCAGTATTTTTCATAAGGTCAGCTGGGCTGTAACTTAGCTGCCCCATCATGGGAGACCTGAGACCAATGGAGATGTCCAGCTCCTCTGTAGAAAACCAGTTCCTCTAATGCAACCTAAAGAACTGACAGTACCTGGCTTTCTGAGCAGCATTCCTGATCCTTCTGCCAACCGTTACTACAGTAATAGGTATTGCTTAAGAAATAAAGCTGCACAAAACTAAAGAGTCATGTTCGGGAATCAATTTTACTCCTGTACCAAAAGACAGAAAAGCATTTCCTTGCTCTTTCATTTTTAGAAATGCTGTCATACTGGAAGAAGATAGGGCATTTTTCCCTGCACAAGAACAAAAAAGATTTTACAATTTTGTCAAGATTGAATTTTCAGAAGTTACACGAGAAAGTAATCATATTCAAAAATACGAAAAAATGTACTGAAATGTTGGGTCTTCTCATAAATTTTGAAAATAAAAGTTTGTAGATTCTAGCTCATAACTTGCCATAAGACAGTGGCAAAAAGCTGAAGTTATGTCCTTTCTATTGATGATATAAAATTAGCATGTTTAAATTGTATTTTTACATGAAACACTTTCATAAGTTTTTGTTCATAAATTTTATATACACTTGTACAATTAAGACAGACACGAAGTACATACAATCTCCTAGAAAAACATCTAAATGTGAAAGGATTGCATGACAACACAAATAACTGCAAATGTTTATTTCAACTGCTTGTCTAGAGCAATTCTGAACTATGATTTCTTCCGATTAATTTATGCTAAAGAAATCATAAGCCACAAACCTTATTTTGTTTTAAATGCATTTTAGAATGAACAAAAAAAGGTAGGAAATCTGAGTTGTGCCAGATTACAAAAGAGAAATGAAAATCTGTTCCTCCAGTTCTGAGGACAAGGAATCAGGGTCAGAGCAACTCTCATGTGCAATATTAAGAGTTCACGCTGTCAAAAACTTACTGTTAGATACAGCCAGGTATCTTTCCTTTAAATATAACGACCAGACCCACATAAAACACAGGAACCTGGAACCCCACACAGTACCTCTGATGTTATCTGTGTACCAGAAAGAAATGGTCAAGGTACAAGAAGTAGAAAGAGTGCTTTACTAAACAGATTGCTCAAGACTTTGCCTTACACCGAAAGGAAAAGACTACAAATGGATAAGTAGAGCAGAGATACAATAGCAAATGTATTCCCTCAAGTATGAAAGATGAGACAATAACTACAAAGACACAGAATTTTTATGGAGCAATTTACAATGAAAGTGCAACACGAAGCGCAGTTCCATATTTATCCCAGACCAAGAAACGAGGGAGACTATGTGCAAGAAAAGAGAGCAGCAAAACAAGCTAATGAAACTCAGGCAGCAGTGGCCAAGTGTCATTGCAAAAGCAGAATAGCAACAGGAAAATCCTGAAGCACTACCATAAAGCAGCCTCTATGACAACAAACTCAGTAAGTACAGGATGAACATCGCAGACGAAGCCCTCAATTTGTGTCTGCGGCGCTGGTGCTAAGCTCTTGGCTCGCTGCAGTATCAGCGTCCCAAGGGTGGGGGCTGAGAAAGGCGGGTTCAGTAACCACTGCCAAGGAAAGCCCATCATCCTGTTCTCACTGTCTATTATCAGATGAACAAATACAAATGTACAATACTCATCCACCTTTCAATTCAAAAAGAAATATTCAAGAGCCTCAGAAAGACTGTTGCGCTATTTAATAGAGCTCCAACAAACCCAAGTCTCCAACTCTTCCCCACGCAAGTGGTCAAGTAGTTAAAAAAAAAATCTTTAGGGATTTTTTTTTTAGGTGTATACAAAAATATTTTGCAATCCTAATTCAACCAGTAAGGCTCCTCCTATGTACAGTAACAAACATCATTACTTAAAAGATCCATTGAAACAGATTCTTAACTGTTCAACTGATGATCCCTTCTGTAGACTGAAACCTAATTCAGGGATTTCTGGTGGGCAGAAAAGTACTTGTACCATATAATAATGTCCATAGTATATAGAATAAATGCTGCCACCTGCGTTATTGGATAAATGTGTTGGGAATGCCAGTTTCATAGGAATTTGTCAAACAAACAAGGGCATCATATGCTGGATTACTCAGAAGCAATAGCATGACCATTTATTTTAAATGATGGAACAATTAAGAAAAATACGACCATTTTTAAAATTCAATTCATTAGCAGTTGAAAAGTTTACTCCAGGTGGAAAGTCAGTACTTAACAGGACTCCCAGTTTAGAAGTGCTGGATGAATGAAAAAGATGTATCCCAATTAATGTACACAGATGTCTCTCCTGGAGTCCAAAACAAAGCAGACCTTTCAATTTGGTAAGTGCTAGCCTGACAGAGCCTGTAGTTAAGTTGTGTAAGTCAAGAGTTATCTTGGTGATAAATTATCCCAATTATTACGGATTTTTGATAACAAAGTGATAGACCCAAAAGAAAAGTATTGAGTGTAACAAAGTAACAATGTGAACTGAGACAAAACAAAAATTTAATATGCAAGTGTCACAACTGTCTTTATTATTTCAGCAAGGCTACTATTTAATAAATTAGTAAATATATGTCCAGATCTATTAAAGATTTCAATTAAACTAAGAATTAAGATGGGGCAAGCTTTTGGTATGAATACCAGTAAGTAGTCAGACATAAATCAGAAATACCTGCAGTCATCTAAATGCTAAATCCAACATGAAGCAGCCCTACTTTGTCTCTTGGAAATATAAAGAATCCAACAACAACAACAACAGAATTTTTACCCCTAGCATGCTGGGCTAAAAGTGGCTGTGTAGATAACACTGCTTTCAAAACAAGACATTTTACTTTACATACTGAAGCCTATAAAAGGATGCAAGATTCCAGATCTACATCACAGGCAAAGTTAAAAGTCTGACTCATTCAAGATGTGAACATACAGCACTATCAGCAGGTAAGAAATGTTGACAAGAATGTGTATGTGTACTGCTACTTTTTATTTTCCTTCAGCTCCATTATACCTGGGGGGTGTTTTTTGACCATTTGGCATTTCTTTACTTTGATTTATCATTAGTTCAGGCAGAAGATTCTTTGTTCAAGTTACCTACATACACTGGAATTCATATGCATCATGAATGTATTTTTGTTCCTGTATTCTTTTGTTGTCTGCTTTTGTTATTGCTATAAGTTCTCTGAAAAAAAAATGTATTAAAAAAAAGTATTTCCCAGAACAGACAGGAAACGAGACATGCTATCACAACTCTGAGGATATCCTCTGTTTCACACTGAAGCATAAATCTTAAAACCCAGAGGATATCTGCATAAATGAAGAGCATCTGGACAAGCTCAGAGTCACAAGCAATATTACCCAGCACACAGAAAACTCCTGACCTACAGGAGTTGATAGGTGATCCCAACCATGACCAACAGAAATTGCAACCAACACTGAAGCCAAGTAAAATGGGGATCGGGTTTAACAGACAAGCATACCATCAGAGCAGCAAAAGCAGAAAACCTCCAAAAACTTTAACATGGAAAAATCCTGCAAAAGCAAGCAACAAGTCCCCCCCTGCCAAAGACGACATCCACGTTGGGTGGCGGTACCTGCCACCATCGGCAGAAGAAATCAGATTGTTTCCAAGAATTCAAAGAGAGGTGGAGAGAACCAAGGCAGGCTCTGGCACTCTGTCTGGGAGAGAGGGAAAGGGTTCGACACAGAGATCAGGTCAGTCCGGACTTTTGAATTTCAGATACATAAACACGAGACATTTTCTATATTCAAGTGTTCGTGTCAGTGTTTAAAATTAGAACAAACTATTTTCAGAGGTGAGGAACATTCATGAGCTGTGAAAAATGACTACTTTCAAATTATTGAGGTAGTACATTTCAAATTGCCTTAATATAAGCTGATTTATATTTATGACCAACTCTTTCATATAGTGGTTAAACTTTCTATAACTCCTCCCAAGTCTGATCATTGAACGTGAAGAGTTTAAAAAGTGGGAGGAAATATTCTCTTTCTCCCTTATATCTAGGCATCTGTACCCCAGGCTGTTCAGGGCAGCTAGCCATCACAAGAAGAAGTTTTCCACAGGCTGCCTTTTGATCAGCATGGTTGTATTAGTCTACTGTAGCACCACGTGCCACAAGAGGTCTAGGTCTAATGGAACAGCCATCAACAACTTGGTGTATTTCCATAATGCTTTTTAAATAATGCAATAATTGCCTGATGGCCATACCTATTCCTACAGACGAGTATGTTTTTTACATTAGTGTGGACTGATCCACCCGTGAACCCAACGGCCACTCTTTCAGGGAGACTCATTCTTCTTGACAGCAACCTGTGATGAAACCTTCAATTCACTTTTAGGAAAGTTAAGAGGTTTCTCATTGAAACTCAAAGGACAGTAAAAATATTTATCTTATTAAAGTAGACTTTCAAGGCCTTTCATATGAGCAACTTCAGTGCCACAGGTTGGTTGGGGCAGGATGAAAACAAAACAGCCTGCCATTACGTGGTAAATAAAGATTTAAGAAGCATTTCAGTGTCACATCACTTTGTCCTTGTGGAACGGTCTGTATGGCAGCTAAACCACAGTCCCTATCCTGCATCTTTGCAGTGCATACGACTGAAGTAAAAAAACTTGAAAAATAATCTAATTGCCCAGACACTCCATAGTAAAAATATATATATCTCAAATCCTGAATGTCTGTAAGACAGGCAGCTTTCCAACATGGTTCTCATATGTGATAAATATGTCTAGCCGTCCAGTAATACAGTGCAATGAATGTGGTAAAAAACTAGTCTTTTGGAATGTTTTCTTTCCAGCTCCGGAGAGGCTTTCCATTAGGACCAGAACATGCTCACCATTTGTGCAGCTGAAACTCTAAGTGCTAGATGCCTTTCCTCCTCCCGGGAGCCAAGCTGACACCAAGCCAGGCAGTGTCTGCCCAGCATCTCCAGGATAAGATAATTTTGTTTGTGTGTGTGTCTGCGTATTAAATCAGTGGTGGTGCCACACACATCTGTATCACAGTGCCCATGAAACAATCACAACACAAAGAGCACATAATATGAACAAAACATCTACAGAAGCAGGATGGTTACTGTACAGAGAGACTACGTTAATCATAATAGCCTGAACATGAGCAAAACCTAACTGCGGGATGACCAAATCAAGGGCACGCATCACTAACGATGAGGAGAGATAAATGAAAACAAAAATTGACTGATAGTCTAAGAGACAAGCTTATTTTAATTTTACCTTGTTGCTTTACTGCTTCCTGCCCTGAACTAGCACAAGCAGAAATATCCTCTACAATAGTCCTCTTTCACACCAGGCAATCTGTAAAATCATGTATAAATCTACAATATTATTAAGCAAAATAAAATGCAATTAAAAAAATCTATTAGTACGAATGACAATTTACGTATTAGTAGACTACAACAGTAGGCCTCCCAAATGTCAAAATTAACTAAAGAAATTGATAGCTGTTCAAAACCTAATTTGATTAAATGATCACCAGGATTTCACATTTGCTGTTTATGACATAATACGTTCACTCAGAAGTTTAGAAGCAATCAAAAAAGCTTTTATTACCAACAAGGACTCATTTTAATGTGCAAAGAGGCAATTGTGAGTATTTATCACTTGAAGGATTATATGTACTAAACAACTTTAAATTCTTCAAAATCCAATAGGAACTTATTTTTACTGAATCAGGACTTCTGAGAACTAACAACGATGGATGCTGAGTCTCTGGTATATCTATCCCTAGAATTCTTCTCACTTAATCGTTTAATGAATAAGTCCTTTAAGGAATTTGGGGAAGTTTGATTTAAAGATGATATAGTTAGGCAATTGCTGACAATGTCGGCGATTAAATCATCTTAACAGTGGAACAGTTATATTCTTTTCACCAGGAAAGATAATGCAAAATCCTTTGACAATGGATTTAAAAATCGCCAATTAAGTCTTTTCTAATTTGAGGAGGATGCAGTTCTGTTCCACACTACTAGATGGACATTTCCAGTCCCCCCTCAATACCACGGTCTGCAGCAAACTCCTACCATATCACCCTTACTGGCCTCTGGCATATAATGCCAGCAGCATAGAAGAGCTCAGTTACTGCCTATTGATGTGTTTTGCTAACATAAGACTTATGCATTTAAGATTTTAAAACTTTCAGAAATGTTTATAAGAACTGCAAGGGACCACTCAGTCTCTCCTGCTGAAGTGACAGTTCCCAGACTTCAATGGGACTTGGATTTGAGTCTATGTAAATTACACTTAGATTTAATATTCAGAAAGTACATGCAGAAAATATAAATCACCATGTTTCTAGGAACAGCTTTGTACCTGCTGATATTGACAGCAAAAGGCAAAACCACAAGCTTGAGGCTTTCAGAGAAAGCCTGAGGTGTGGGCTGTACAGCGGGGTCCTCCGGCAGCCTCCAGCCTTCCCAGCTGACGTGGCACCCGCTCCACGTGCCAATACCGGGGTGAGGTCCTTCACTACTGGCAGGAGCACTTTGTGTCAGAATTTTGAAATCCTGATACTGAAGGAAAATGAGATGAGATGTGATACGGAAACCAGCACTAAATGTTTAATATGATCAGCAAGTCACAATTATTTCTTAAGTGTCTTTTTCTGGATAACTTTTTCCACTGCATGATCTTGGTGAGAAGATAATACGAGATGCTGCTTTTGAATAAGTTATACATTTGCCTTGCTTTACTTGAACATAACAATGCTACCATTATTAATATTTTTAGTCTACAAAACAGCACTAGCCTTCCAAAGAAAAAGTCCTTGACCAAAATATCAGAGGATATTAAACTGAGAAGTGATCTACTGATGCAAATCATTAAATCTATTTGCATTTGCTTACTGAACCCTAACACAGAAATTAAACTACATAGTGTAAGAAAAAGAGCTGGTTTTGCATGGTTAAAAGGAGACATCTTGGAAGATCCAAGCTCTATGTCATTAATTTTCCTTCTTCCCCTCATTAACAAGTAAAATGTTTTCACTGCTTGAAAAGTTTTAATAAATAGGAAAAAGCAGGGCAGCTGACATAAGTTTTTAATGTAATATACAAGAGCTTTTAATATTTTTACATATATTAATGCAAAAGCTAAAAATAAATGTTAAAAGGTTACATTTGTGAAGAAAGAAAAATGGCATTTACAGTTACAGGATAAGATTTTAGAATTTAACTCTTTCTCTTCTGACACGGTTTTCTGAAGATCATTTGCATTTGACTGAAATCGGTGTAATTGCACAGGCGAGCCCACTGCCGCGGTGGTACGCGGGTTCAGGACACTATTACCCTGCAGCTCTGCATTCCAGTATCATTCGCTGGGTTTTGTCCTACCCAGTCAGAAGCGTTAAGTTTTCTTTAGACAATGAATCAAGGTAGGCTTTTGAAGAATAACTGTGATTAGCACAAGCGTTATGTATGTGATCTTCGTGAGCTTTACTGCAAGTGCACGAACCAAAGGAGCAAATAATGACCGGCTGTTGCTGTGACATCTCCAGCTACAAATGGGCAAAATCAGAAAATACCAGATAAACCCCAAAGAACCCTGACACTTTCCTAAGAGTATACAATGCTCTGATCGTGGCATTTGCATACTCAAGGCTCTTCACGAAGACATCACAGGCTGCTCAGCAAAACACTGGTTTTCAATTCAGTTCCCTCACGGGTCTGCAGGAAGGGGCCGTATTGTCCAGGTGGGCCTCTGTACTTATACGCCACTGCTTAATCTCAAAACAACTCTGTGGCTTTAAATTATCCTTGGCACTATCTGCCTATGTATCTAGATTTTTTTATTATTATTATTTTTTTTTTTGAGGACTAGAAAAGCCTGGGAAGAAAACCAAGACAAAGATTTGCTATATTTAAGAATACGCACTAATTCAGATCTATAATAGAAACATAATCCATGGCATTATGCAGTCCATTCTCCCATCTTTATAGCAAGGATTTGCAATGGAAAAATGCTCCACTGCATTAATCTACCTCTGGCATGAGAAGTGGAAAGGTTCCACTCATGGTCTGAATTACAGAAGGAGTTAGTAAAGATACACCAGGCATAATATCTGTGGCATAGTATAGGGCAGGGTGTCAAGAAAAGATTTCTTTCCTAAGAAATTTTGTGAAAACATGAGGCTGCATAGACAAATTCTCACAACCCTCTTTGGCGAAATTATTTTTCATAACTACTATGGCTCTATATCTTCTGCACTAGAAATAAACCCATCATATTTGTGGGATTTTCGAGTGGGTGTCTGCACAAGTTATATTATCCAATACAGTTTGTTGTTATTTTTGCCATTTTAAAATATCATCATTGTAAAATGTGATCACTGCGTTGTTATAACATTTCCTGCTTAGAAGTCTTGGCCAGCCACCCAGGTTTACAAATGCACACAAGTCTAGCAGCAAAGCTGTTCTTCTGCACACTAAAATAGATGTTTGACTATTTTGACATGACATTGTCCATGTTAACATTACAGATTTTAAAACATCAGAAGATTAGCACGGATAATAATTAGCACATTAGAATGTATTATTATTATTATTTTTAACGCAGAGTCCTCAAAGGCTTCTCCAGTTAGATTTATGGGAAAAAAACACAACTGTGAAGACTTGCAAAAAGCACTCCTATTTGAATCTTGCAATACTGTCTTTGACAGATGAATAGAAATGCAGCAGTGCTGTCAGGAAAAATAACACATCTAAAGTACAGTATTGATTACAGAGGAGTTGCTTGAGATTCACCTCAGTTTAAGTGAAAAAGGAATTTTTTATTTTTTTCTCCACTCATGCAAAATAAAGTGCACCATCCACACCTGCCAGTAAAGCTTACCCTGCAAACCATTTCAAAAAAGATATGAAACTAAGTATTTGAGCTGTACTATGTGTAAGGCTTTGTTTGACAAAGTCTAAACTTTCTAGATGTTTTTACACTTTATTTTGTTTAAGTTTTTGAAGCACCATTTCCAATAAAAAGTTTTCTTACCTTGATGCAGCATAAACAATCTGTAGCATCTCCACAAGAAACTGAGAAAAAAACTAGCCCAGTTTATTTTTAATAAAAGGAGGACTATGCTATATAATAACTCTTCCTGCCACATCCATTGAATCTGCTGAAATAAAGATTGATGCCTGGATATTTGTAGACACTTCTTCCAGAGAAGGTAATATTTCTTTTTTTTCTTTTTTTCTTTTAAATATACCTCCTCCTGGTATTTTGCAATAATTTGAAAAAAAGTAACAAGCATCATCTTCCTATTATCTAGAAAGAAAAGATGCAGATGCTTAAGTCGAGCAGCAGAACACTCAATGAGGTTTGCGACAGCTTAAGTGCCACAAGTTAAACAACACGCAGAAATAAAAGACTGAGAAACAGAAAGATGGACGAGGGAAGACTGGCCTTCTCCTTTTGGTGATCATTCTACACAGATACCCAAAACCTACTTTCAAGTTGTGCATCAATATATACATGAGCATTGTCAGGATTGTGAAGGGTTAAAACGCAAGAGAGAAGCAGACCAAACAGCCCAACACAGAGCACCGGTACTGGCTCACATGTAGGGCTTTCCTTTCATTTTCAGGTGAACTAAAGGTCTAAAAACCTGCCTGGATTTTGCCCAACAGTTTGGACTGTGCTGCGGTCCTTTTATCGGGCAAGCAGTAAATTACATCCCTTTTGGCTTTCTAACTTAAAATGCTCAAGAACGACAAAATACAGACAGGAGTCCTTGAAGCACTCAGGTTACTAGCTATAATCATACTCAGAGGTTCATTCTGAAACAGCCTTGTGTCCAACAGCTAAAAATCTAACACGGCAGCACCATAACACGCTGAAGTTGCAACCATACTTTTGGCACTTACATACCAGCCTGACAGCGCACTGTCCTGGCTGGATTTATTCTGAAGGCCTCTTTGGCACAAGCCAAGTGCTCGCTTCACTAGCTAAAAGTTTAAATGCTGCTCGCTCACGGCTGCTGCAGGCTCCCCGGTGTCACGAACAAGGTGATCTGGAGTGAAAGAGCTTTCTCAATGCTTCAGCTGCTCCAACTGGCTGGGGAGGGGAAGATGACTTTCTGGAAGAAGGCACAGGAAAAGGAGCTTTAAAAGTAATAACAGGGATCCCATCAGGAAGAGGCACGGCTGGAAGACTTTTAATCCCGCGGCCTTTAAAGAACACCACACAAGATATCCAACTCAGAATGGTCTAATGGAAAGAAAAGAAAAGCTGCGCCCCAGAAGGGCGACACTCTCGGGTCAGCCAAAGCCGTACCTTGAAGCTTTTGGGAACAAAGTACAGAAGCCAAGAGCACGTGCAGCAGTCCAAGCCTTTCACCTAGCCTCTACTGAGGGACTTAATACATTCAGACTCGCATCAAATGCGGACTGTATCTCAAACCTAATCTGTTTATATTAATGCCTACAAAAGATCCATCTAATGAACCATTTTCCAGTCACTGTAAACAGTAATTAAATACATTAAACTATAAAAAAGGAAAGTGCCACGCAAAGCATACTTTGATCATTGATAAATGCCGTCAGCTTGGATGATTATGGTATTTACAATAGTAAGTGCTCTGTTTCAGCTGGCAGGAAAGCGATGCATCTGGACTTGTCCACAGTCAACGTTTTAACATCTTCCCCTGTGGGGGCAGGACCGTGACCTTACGGAGGACAAACACTGCAACAGAACTTGCTGTTAAGAAAACCAACCAAAAATAAATATAATTTTTTAAGAAGTGGAGAGATTTCTTATAATTTTCTTTTTTAATGTTGTGGTGTGTGGACCATAGGATGACTCCATATGGACAGCGGTCTTGGCCTTATGAAATAATCATCAACACAGCTCTACTTGCACAAGAATAATGGCTGCAAATACAATCTTCAGTAGAAAAAGAGCCCAGTGGTTCCTTCCAGGTACATAATGTCTTTTCTGAAGAAATGCCATTAAGTGTATAGAGCCGATTCTACCACTAGCTTAAGTTTCAGAGAGGTATCTAGTACACCTTTTTTTCCCCTGCTTTACATTTAGAGATCATCACAAAATCATTAGCTATTTTTTTCCCCAAGTGTGTACTTTGTCTCAATCAGGTTTCCTCCAATTCCACTTCAATTATAAAATCTCTACTGTCACACAACAATTTTAAGGAAGAACTGAACGGGGAATAATCACACCTCTTCCACATTACTGTCAATAACCCTCTGTACACTTAACTCGCTTAACTTCAGGTGTTTGTGGTAAAACAGACATCTATTCAAAACAGCTAAGTGGAGTAGTTGCATACCTATCTCCGTCAGTTGGTTTTTAGTATGCCCCTGAGCTCCACTAAGTTTCTTAGCCTTGGCTGATGCTTATTGGAAAAATAGGAGGAGTGGCACTCTCCCAAATGCCTCCCACTTGTGGCATCAAAGTGAGATATCACTCACAGTAAATTTTACAGTATGAGGAATGAAACAGTTAGCAAAGTTGACATTTAAACCATCATCACTGGCTATGATTAAATACCTCGGAGATGAACGGAGTGGTTCACACCTCTCCAAGTTATTGTTCTAGGCTCTTATCAGACTCCCATACACCGCTGCGTTAGCTGCATTTTGACACACTTGAGATTTTCTTTGAGTCTGTAATGGCTGGAAACCGGCTTAGAAAGATTCTGGAGAGTTTCTGATAATGTTAATCTGGCACAGAGACTGAAACACTAGCTAACTTGTTGAACTTGTAGATTCACCCTTGAAAGGTGTTGGCAGATTACTAATACAGGAATGGCCAGAGTGGTTCCTTGTTCCTCCTCCTCTGACTGTCAGTAAGATGGGGGAAACGAAATGCTACAGAGAAATTGCAATACACTAGCAACTTTTCTGCAGTCTTGAGTTCAAATCCACATCCACGCTGACAAATACCCAATTCCCCGAGTCCACGTGAGAGGGGACCATTTGCACACATCTATTTCTGCCCAGGTATGTAGCCCCGGTGCCTGTGTCGGGCAGCCACGTGCCCTGGAGGAGCAGCAGCACGGCGTCGAGGCGGGCGGCTGCCCCCAGGTCATCCGGATCCTGCCCCAGCGACAGACCGCAGCCAGCTCAGCTCAGCTTCTACGTGAAAAAATTACCAACAGCTGCATCCTTCTGTCATTTGGCGGATGTCGGAATATCAGCACGTTAGCACAATTGTGAATTTAAGTTTCATTTCACAAGCACATCCCTAAACGCGTGGTAGTACGTCACACTATGAACGACCCAGCGCTCAGCACGACAGTTCTGTCAAATCCCAGGCTGGGAGCTGTCCCAGTTTACCTGAAGGCCCGTCACTGCTCCTCCTTCGGCTGAAATCCTCCAGGTGCCACCTCTCGGCTCTGCATTAGCAAACGAGCTGGCTGTGAAAGCCGTGGCGGTGGCTGAACGTCGGGTGGCAGGGAACCCGCGGCACGGGAAATTCCTGAAGGCATCTGCACTACTGCAACACGGCCAAAAGCTGTTCCTGCCTTGGCACCCTAACTGCTACGCCAACATCCCCGTCTTCCCAAAGCATGTTGTGCTGCAAATACTTAGCGGAGGAAGATAGCAGCGCGCTTTCTGTTATTGGTGACAGAAGTCACAAATGTGGCGCCGACCACCAAGCTGGTGATTTACCACCGCACTTCAGGAGTAAAAAATCTCCAAACAATCATCCCAGGGCGAGAACACTGCAGGAGAAAGTGGAAGAACGAGAAAACTAAATCTGAAACTTCGAAGCTGCTAAAGACACTCAGAAGTAGAGTAACAGTGGAAAAAAGAAACCACAAGTTTTTCTTTTGGACATGAGCAAATAGAGTTAAACACTGGCAATATTTCAGGCAGGAACAGTGGAGGAAAGAAGCATTACTTTTGATCAAGAAGGCAATATTTGTATACGCTGAAAGAAAGAAATACAATGGCTGATACAGTACTAAAAATATATATACACTTTTAGTTTTTTATAAAAATGTGAACCGTGAACCTGAGTTCCTAGAAGAGGGAGAAATTTATAAAAACAAGCTTCACCTTAAGTATACTTCTTCCACACTTCACAATCCTGAAGCAATACATAGCAACTCGCTTCAGAAACAACCCAATAACAAATATGTGGTCCTTCAGTCGGGCTGCGAACCCGAAGCCTGCACCTCCGTACGGCGCTGCGTGTGGAATGAAAGTACCGCAGCCAGCGACGCACCACGTATCGGCATCAAACCCCGGGAAGCTGGCTGCTCCAGCCAACCCACTCTGACACCGACGTAATCGGCTCTGGTGCCGATTCGGGTATCTTAGACCTAATTAATCTTAGATTAATTCACAATGCCAAATTAAATGGCCAGTGAACAATTCAATCCACAACTTAAATACCTGGATTAAAGTAGAAACTGGTGCTTTCAAGTTACTGGTTTAGGACAACCAATTGTTAGCACTGCACTTAGATTGCAAAACTGTTAAAAACACTTTTAGTCAGCATTCAGCAAATTGAAATTTTCAAGATTATATTTAGGTGAAATTCCTTTTATATGAAAAAAATATTTCTATCTACCTATCTACCTACCTATCTACCTTTCTATCTATCTATCTATCTATCTATCTATCTATCTATCTATCCATCTTTTTTCCTTACATATATGTAAAGCTTGAATAAAAATTCCTCCCCCCCAAACAGAAATCATTACGCCATTACATGCCTTGACTTTTAAACTCTGCTAGTTTCACAAGGAGCAGAATAACCTCAGGTTATTACAATTAGTTTCATCTCATTAATAGATCAATTTCTTTCAAGCATACTGAAAACTGAATTTTACTTTGTTGCTTCTCCTTTTAGTCTACATTACAGTCTGTGTTCTTAAGTTTTAAGGAGAGCCATCACAGAATAGGTTGTAATCTCAGGTGATTAACTGCAGAGCATTTTACAAGCTGTAAAATAGAGCAAGATCTCCACAACCTGATTATGCCATTAACCAGGCACTCTTATCAGATTTTTCTATAACTAGGAGGTTTGTCTGACAGATTGCAAGTCTTAAGTATTTATATATTTCAAAGGTTTACTTATTTTTGTTGTTAAAAAACCCTAAAATCTATATTGATTGTTACATGCAATTCTACATGAAAAGTCTCAGCAACTGTGGTGCTGAATACCAATATTTATTACTAGACTTGCGCTCATTATGGTTCTCTCTGACAGGGGTCCATTAAAATCAATTTTTATGTTTCTTATGGTTTTTTTTTTTCCTACCCAATCTCCTTACCATGGTGTTTATTAGCCAGTTAGGAGAAACACTGGGCACTGCTTTGTTTTTATTTTATTCTGTCAAAAATAATGAGGCCAGATTTAACAGCTATTCACTAGCGATGAGTAGAAGAGATTAAATGTTATACTTCAGCACAAACATTTACAGATGGCTTTAAAATTTTTAGAACTTTATCATCAGTTAAGACAAAAGAAAGTCCCACCTTCCACCCATTTTTCAGTTTTAAGTTCCTAAAGTAATTGTAAGAATAACCCGCGTACTGTTAACTACTGGATCACTCTCCAGTAATATTCCCTCTGCAGTATAACAATTTTTGCAGAAAAAAATCCTGCAATCTGATAAGCTAAGTGTTATCAAGATGCTACTAAAGCCTCAACGCTTCTGGGAGACTGGGAAATTAAGTCAGCTAAGCACAAAAAAAAAAGGATGCATCAAGATCAAACAAAAAATCAAGGAAATAGGAAAAGAATCTAGAATTCCTGACTTCTGCCTGAAGACAAGGTCACACGATCCTTCTTCAACCAACCAACCCGGCCATACTACACGTTAGCAAGGGGCAAACCCTGCCACAATGGAAAACAAAAGCTCTCTGTATAAAAGAAAGAGATCTTGCCTTATAGCTAGACTTAAATTTAAGGATGGGAGAAACACACGGTTTGTGAGTAGCAGCAACTTTATTTTGTGCAGAAATGAGTAAAAAAAAAAAAAAAGTAGTTTGGGGCACACAAGTGTATTTTTGTGGAAAAAGGTTTGTGTCTGAAAGACCAATTCTCTACTCTGTTCCCCCACCCCCACTTGCTCTAATAATATCTTACTGTCCCTGAAAACTTTGTTCAGAAAAAGATGGCAAGTTACTAAGTAAAACATTCAAAAACTCAATATTAAAGAGAGGAGTCATAACAACAGACCTTTGCTCTTACCTTCCGGGAGAGCTACATGAACATACCCCGTATAACAATACCTCCCCACCCACCTTCTTGGCCTTTACCAATTAATAGCCTTGAATTACTTTCTTCCAATAATACGTCATTTCACTTCAAGCCTGTGTTTGTTAATACCTATAACTTCATGACTGTTTCTGTCTTCAGCTTTTGTTTTCATACAAAAGAAAACACAATTTCTTATATTCACCACCTTCAAGAGTATTTAGAGCTTTATCTTACTATTCCTCCAACCACTCACTGACATTTTCTCTTCTCAAAGGTGAAAAGTCATCACCTGCTTTAGTTGTGCTCCAGCCAGAAGCTGTTCTGTAGCAAAGGCAAGCTTCAGCCTTATCCTAAACACTGTTTTACTTTCATTCCTCATCAGCAGAAATCCAATACTGCAATCAGAGTATGAAGGAAACCGGAGTACTTATTTCCATATCACTGGAGTTGGCAAAACTGTCAAATCCAGAGGCTTGAAGGTTTTAGAATTAGCGGTAAAAACATATTTCAACCAGAATACACATTATGCTTCATATTTGTGATTAATGTCACGCACACTTAAAAAATTACAAGGGTAGTAAAATAGAAAAAGAGAAAAGGGAAAACCCCACAAGTCAAAGGAAATTTTAAAAAGAGAAAAGCAGAGTGGGGAAGGACAATATGGAGGGAAGAAAATGAAACCTGTTTGGGTCATATCAGAAAAAAAACCACAAATCATTGTTGTAAGACTGTGGCAAAGGCTGCAACTTCATTACCAGAAAATGGCTGAGGAAACAAGCTTTAATAATTAGTGTTAGTAGCTTTAATTTTGGCTGAGGATTTGGCAAAGAAATTTGGCATCTAGCAATTTTGGCAAAGGAAAATCCATACCAGAAAAGAACATAACAAAGAAAATAATTCTGTATTTCTTCTAAAAACGTCAGCTTTTCCTCACAAATAAAGAAAAAAAAAAAAGAAACAACACAGAAAAAAAGGATCCAAACAGGACAGTACTTCAGTAGACTGAAAAGCGCTTCCATTCAACCATAACAAGTACCAGTACCTCCTCAATCAGTCCTACATTTGAGACACTACCTCCCCTATCGTATACACCCACTGAACTCCAGAAGACATTATAAATTATAAAAACAAACCAAAGATCTCACTAGTAGTTTGCAGTAATGACTTATTCAAACCTAGTTCTGCCTGCTGGAGTATATCTATCTAGATACGGTTTTACAAAACACACTGGCAAGTGTCACTTGTCAGTGGCAGATTCACAGGTCTGTCCAAAACGAGGGGGCAGGACATACATTCAAAACCTACTATAAGCATGCTTGTCTTTTAGGACATTTTTTAGCTAGTATTAAAGATGCAGAGAAAAGTGCATTCTGCAACTGCCATTCCTTAAAGGTGCTCAAGGCTGCTTTGCCTCTCACAGGAGAAAGCGCGGTGTTTTCGATATGGCTGGTAAAAACAAGCACACACAGTCTGCCTGAGATCCTCTGGGCAATCTGTTTCCTCTCCTACACACTCAAACATAGGATCAATAGGACATGAACTTACCCATTTGGCAGCACACTCATTTTTGGAAGTTTTATTTCATGTAAGCCTGTTTCACACCCAGATATCTCCAGTTTTCCCACGGGGCTAAGCAGAACTGCATGCTTCTCCTTGCACTGAGATTCTCCCTCTTTGGAAGTTACCTGTTCATAAAAACAAACAACTCTAATTGTGTGCATTGTCACCGAGGGACAGTCATCTCAATGTATTTTGTGTAGTTCTCAAAAATAATTTGAAAAAAAAAAACAAAACAGTATTTCAAGTTCCTTCAACTGTGTCTTTTACTTCCAAAACTCTAACTTGGAACGAGCTGTCCTGAAAAGTCAGCATCTAAATCAAAGTCTTAAAAAAAAAAAAAAAAAAAGAAATGTTAACAGAACAGTGACCTTCATAAAAATCACAAGTAATAGAAGTTTCATGGTTGGTTTATCAGCTAACATCCGATGTGAAGTGTTTTGACACTGATTTCAAAAGGGTTATTATGACAACAAGGCATATTCACCGGCTTACAGCAGCAATGTTATGCAAATAACTGCGGGAACACAAATAGAATATGTCTGCTGGAAAAAATGTATGAAAAAATCAATCATTCCTTAGCAACATTTTTTATTCCCATTGTTACCAGTCTGGTTTTACAGTTACTGATAGGACGTAGTTGGAAACCGATGCCAAACATTTCTCAATATTGTTCGAAGCCCACAATAACTTACACATCAAATTCCTCTTGCCTTAACAAACAGTCTGAATCAGTAGATATTGGAGTTTTATTTGCAGTTTGGTTTGTAAAATCGTTAGGAAAAGTAACAGGACTGAAAACTTTCATTGTGGAGTCACTCAGACACCAAACTTTAGGTTTGGGTCACATCACAATAGGAATGGTGCCAGCAGGACGACGACGACCTTTGCTCCAAAAAGCCAACACAAGAAAACTTGATGAGCAAACATCTTGGTAACAACCTGGTCTGGAAGACCAAAATGGCTCCTTGTTTTTTAAAACCACTATGACCATATAACTAACCTGCAATTTGCCTGATACCTGAATAATTCACTGGTTTTTGTAATACTCAGAACCAGCACAGTCTCCAAAGACAACTACATGTTGACTAGCCAACATGTTGACTAGTTGGTCAACTATGTTGACCAGTATTTGAACCATTTCACAGTCTGACCCAAACCTCTCTCAAGTCTGCCTGACCTATGACAGAGCTGCCTTTTAAAAAAAAAAAGACTGCTGGTTTTTAGAACTGAGCCTCCCAGTTTTGAGCCAGCTAGCTCTTCACATTTTCAAGTTCTGCTCCTCTGTTCCTTTTCCTATTTTATTTTCTTGAAGAACTTTAAAAGAGTATTTCATTTTTTTTCATTTTTTTTTTTCCTGAAGGATGAATTAGCATTAACACCAACGATGCTTACAATTTTTTTTTACAATACGGGGTCCATAAACACTAGCTCTCTGAACCTGAGGAGGGGCAGAAAGGCAGCCGATGGTTTTGCTGCACTGCGGGAGATGGGGCGTCAGGGACCGTACCCCAGGAGGGGCAGTTCGGAGCTGCTGAACTCCTGCTGGAGCCTCTGCAGATGAGGGAGAGGGTACCAGGGAGCGGCTCCCACACACCTCTCACTCTTGATCCCAGGGGGAACGTGTCCTGCAGTGGGGAGGACGATGCTGAAAGCCTGATGGATGTCTCAGGTAAGTGCAGAAGTGCCTAAGAAAGCAGGACGCTGAGTTACGAGCACGACCACAGACTGGAGGAGCATCGAGAGCCAGGCAGATCTGTGCATCTGACTTGCAGCTGATCGCTGTCTGCAGTTGTACAACACTACATAATTTTTCTCCAAATGACAGAAATTCTTTTGAAATCCTGTTTTTGAGTGCTATGAAATGAAGTCAAACCTGTGAGTAAAATACACATCACTGAAGAGGGAAGGAAAAAACTCAAGTAGACAGTTTTGCCCACCGGAGCAAAAGTAAATAAAAGTAATCCTACCCTTGAACTTATGAAGCAAATTTGGGAAGAACTTATGCAATTATTCAGCTACAGACACGCTGAAAAAAGCTCAAATTTACTCTTAGCTTAGAAAATTTCTGCACATTACACCACATCTGAATAATTATGGGTTCTCAGTGGTTCATTTGACTGCAATCCAAATCAGCTTTTTGCTAAATAAGCAAACGTTTGCTAATGGTACAAAGCATCTCACCTTTTCAACCAACTTCTTCCTCACTCCTTCTCCTTGCTCAAGGAGAGGAAATGGGTGAATTTTTTCAGAGCAGCATGTCACTGCAGAAATGTTAGTAAAAAAAAAAAAAGCAACATACAAGTTCACGTATTTGGAAAAAACAGTATACATTCTTCATTTTTATTTGTGTGACAGCCCTAAACTAGATGCACTGAACCTCATACTATGTATTCTGTGAATATAACAACTTAGTTATATGAAGACAGCTTTTTCATTATAACAAAACACGGGATGCAGCATGTAACAGAAAACTATAAATAACCCTGTAAGTTAACACCAAGCCGAAGCAAGCTTTGTAGATGAAAACCTTGAGCAATCACTAGTATGTTCAGTCTTGATTATCAGATGCGCTGGACAGCAATATTAAAAGTTTTATTTTTATAAAAAAACAACATTGCATGACATATCCACATACATATGCAGTTGGGTGGGGAGCTTCAGACATGAAGGTCACTGTCCATATGTACAGTACACTATCCTTTGTCCAGACATTAATGCACCTTTTCACTATTTACTTGTAGCTACTTAGATACGCCAGCGAAGATCGAGGTAATGATACACTACTGCAGGCAGTGCTATTTTAAAATAAAGTGAAATTTTAATCAAGACTTAAATTTGTTACAATTATTCAGATACAAATAAAATAAAATAAAATAAAACCAAAACCAACAGACTTTAAACTTGACCAGCTGAAGTTACTGGATACTTCAGCATCATTTACTGCAGGGAGCTGGACGCTGAAACTTGCTTTACCCGTATCGATCCGCTGAAGGCACAGTTTGCCTAACCCTATTTTCCCTCTTGTGCCCTCGTTAAAGCTGTGAGAACTAGAAATGAATGGCTGCTTAAATCAGAAATGTAATAAACTCAAATAAACTGTGTTCTTTCTCCTCAAGTTTATGTAAACAAATAATTTGAGCAACTTGGATGAGGTAACGTGTGAATTCTACCTTCTCTCTCCCTTTCCACTATAACAGCTACAAATCTGTGTCCAACTATCTCAGAATTTTAAAGTTGATTGGGTAAAGAACAAAACAACAAGAGTAAAACAGGACTCTTACAAAAAGTACCCTGTGAGCCTCTGGGTCTTGCTGCACGAAACCCAGAAGTACAGCGTATGTGAGTTTGCCCCTCAGACAGCTAAATGCTCTATATAGAATTGGAAGACCACTGCTAGCCAACAGAATTAAGTGCTTTTTGTCTTTAATAACAGATGAGTATCAAAAGGTTGTCATAGTAGGAGATTTATCAGGGAGAATATCAGCATAATTTATGAGTTAATGTCCTATATAGAGGAGCCTCATTTTCCAGGCGTGCTCCCGTGACTTGGAAGTGGCACGTGCCTTGGTGATGCTGCACTGCTCCAAAGGGCCACGGCCCCCCACGTTACACGTCGGCTCAACAAACACCACTAGGAAACAGAGATGTGCCACTGAAATTGCTTTTCTAAGGTTCAGATGCAAGGGATTCCAAACAGCAGCGAGTTTTATCTCCTAAACTAGGTGCCGTGAACCCAAAAGCGAGCATTAGCTTGATGACTTGCCCATAAAAATCTTAACCTCTCACACTTTCCGCAGTAATTCAGTTTAACAGTCTGGCTGCAGCCAAGGTTTTCAGTACTAAAACACACCTTCAATTTGATTAAATACAGATTTTATTTAAATTTGCATTAATGGTCTTTCACATTACAGTAAATAATTCAAAATTATTTTCTACATTCGACTGTTCCTAAAAACCAGAAATTCCATCGTGGTCTACAGACTGAGAACCCGAACCCAGCTCCCATCTATAACGGGGAATGGATAAATGGAAAAAACGCACAGAGCAATCTTGAGGATCAAGAAGGTTCACAAAGACTGTCGCAAAGCGTTTCCACGCTTCCTGTTCTCTCAAGAGGTTTGTGTTTTCCGGAAGACAAGTCAAGAGAGCAAAGCTCATGGCATTTCCTGCACTTCAGTACCGTGCCCCAAGTTACCATTACCGAAGGAGAAGAAGAATACAAAGTATATTCATGAATGTACTTTCCAACTTTTCCCGTATTCTCCTCTTAAAGACCCCCCAGTGTGTGCATGCAGTGCTAAAACCCTGGGGACCACGAATTTTCACTGGAAAAATTCAATTGTGTTCTCACAGCTCTCCCTCCGGCAGAAGGCACCAGCTCTGCCCAGGGCTGTGCTCACACCCACCGCAAGCATTCAGCCTTCAGGACACCAGACTCGTCTTAAAACATGGTCTGGCTGAAGACTTCTCTTGAAGAGGCCAAAGATGACACTTTTTCACACCTGTTCCTCTCAATGTTATTAGGCAGGCAAATCCTTCCCACTAGGAAGGAGACAGAGCAGTGTCTCTGACCTGTACCCATCTGATTTCACTATTTACTGCACTCTGCTTTAGCAAGAATTTATCACATTTAAAAGACTTTTTCCATCAGGCTATGGCACATGGCTGAACTTGAAATGGAAACCCTCATGATTATTTTTTTCATTCTAGTATTTCTAAGAATCAAAATAAAACTGTTCCTCACAACTCTAAAGTAAAGTGTCCTCATACATATTGCAATTTTATCTTATTGTTTAAACCAAGAGAACCAGGGCATTAATCAGTGAGATACCACAGTCATCTCCAAGAAATAAATGGGTCTCTTGATCTTTTCAGATAAGCCGAAGTGTTAACCATTTAGCCAAACTACCTGATAACATAAATAGAACCAACAGGGTAAAGTTGCATTACAAATATTTCCCCAGTTTCACTCGTCATTTCCCAAACACAGAAATCATCATGCTTCTACCATTTCTAGAACAGCCACCATGGCACCTTTGAAAATTCCCTACCCAGTTCATCCGCAGCAAAGTTACAGCTATTTGCAAAGAGCCCGCTGAGATGTCATGCCAAGTTCCTATGCTGGGCTAGCATGTAACTACATCCTTCTAAAATTAAAGATAACTGTCAACTGCTATTGTCCAAAAGGATCCCGAATAACGCTGCACCTGCTGGTAGCACAAATCATCAGTATTCTTAGCTGTACAAGCTGAATTTCTGGACACATTATCCAAAAAGACCAAAACAATTTGACGGTACTTTTGCTTGGAACTCGATGCTAGTCCATCCCTCTCATGGTGTAATAAAGTACCAGCCTGTTCATTTACTTCCCATTCTCCACAAATATATCCAAAGGAAAAATCACTTCAATAGCCTAACTTACTTGCATTTGAAGCTAGGGTGTAAGTTATAAATCTTAAGCACTTGCGTTGTTTCTCTGATGCCACATAATATCAGTGACTTGCCAAAACTATACCAAGAATTTGTTGAGTTTGAGAGGATGATCAATAAATGCCAGGAAAGTTGCTTCTTCATCCTAATTACAGGAAAGAAATACCAGTCCTGAAGTATTAAATGTGTCTTTCTTTTGAGTATTGTAGTGCTCTCAAACCTGCTTTTTATTGATTTGAGTTCTGAATTAAAATTCAGTGAAAGCTTGAAATATTGGATTTGAACTTCAGGGGTATACTTCACATGTACCTGTAACGGTCTGGTAATTTGCTACTTCATTTCAGTCGTGTTGCTACAGTCGTTCTTCCTGATCCACTAAGTTTACATCCTTCTCATAACAAAACCCTTATTAAATCCCATCAGTGGCATTTGTCAAGGCAAAACCAGCCAGGGACTGCCACAAGAAATAGGAACTTGGGAAGTGTCCATCTCCACCATCACCACCTGCCTGGCAGTAAGGTCACCAGGACAGATGAGAGCTGACCGTTTACAAACATCTCGCCCATCCCGAAGTGTAGAGGTGAGCACATCACTCAGGTACTAAGGCAGCAGCAGCGGCGAGCCTTTCAGCTGGGAGGTTTCCTAAAGGCTGCCTTTGCAGTCGTACCCTTAGCTGATATTTTGGAAACCGCTATTGCCGGTCCGCGCTGAGACAACTAAGTGAGCAGAAAAAAATCCAGTCGTTAAAATCTGCTGCGGAACATTTTGAAAACAATGCCATGAAGTTATAATTTGGAAACGCAAGCCCTAACGTTGCTTTCAAAAGCATTTTAATTGCACCCAGCCTCTGCCCCCACCGCCGGGGCGACCGAGCCCAGCAGCGAGGCTGACCACGGCACCCCGTTTGGCACGGGTGCTGCCGAGCCTACGCATGGCAGTGGTCCACTCACACAAGGTCTCCATTGAATTATAGTTCTCTAAACATCTCCTTAATAGTTTAAAACTTCCTGTATTTGTTTTACTGGTTTCTGCCTGTTTATTTAAAAGGAAATAATCCATTGTATGTCAAGAATATGGGAAAAGTTATATTAATAGTAAAGGCAATGCGCTTTTGCACATATAGTTCAGTGTGGAAAGTAATTTTCCAAGCTTATGCAGCTAGTCTTAAAAGAGAAAGCCACTCGTTAAATGTAGTGTTTTAAAGCAGACAAACATTTAAGGACTGGGAAGCAAACAGAGGATGCATGCAATGAATATGTCATCAAAATACAAGGTTAAAATGCCCACTCTTCTATCTGTCTGTAGTGGTCATCTGTATTTTCACCATCCAAATGAACAGAAGAATTTATGTCACTCTTATGTAATTTATGTAACTTTTGCTTATTATGCAATGTTTGATTTCTTCCAAAGAAAATCCAAACTTCTCTAAAAAGGTGTTTCTTTCTCATGAACAAGTCCAACAATTTCCAACTGAACATAACGTAGCAAACGCTACAGCTGTATGGATGCCTGATCCAAAGAGGTCCCTGCAAGTCTGACACCTTAAATTAGACTGCTGAGGCTGTGAGTAAGGTGTCCTGGAGCCCAGGGCAGCATTTCTCCTTGCCTAATGTAAAACAAGAGAAGGTTGCCCCGTCCCCTGCAGCCACAACATGTTTTTTTTTTGTTTGTTTGTTTTGTTTTGTTTTTTTTACACCATTTTAGTGTTCCAACTTCCACAGCGTTGAGCTCCACAACATCTCAGCATGCATCTGTATGCGCTACCACAATGTAAGCAGGGAAAAGGACAAAGCTTCTCCTACCACCTGCCATGGCTAACCATGACAGGGACAAGTTAGCCAGAGTTTCATGCCATTTTTTTTATATAAATGGCGATTCATGCTTTAATATGAGATACACAAATTCATTTATTCAAGATACATTTTGCAGACAGGTAAAATAAAAAAAAAAAAAAGATAAACCAGGTCAGCAAAGGCACATTATTATAGGGACTTCAGTTTCAGTGACAACAAAAAAGTTGAATAGTAGGTTGTACAAATTAATTGTCTCCTATTCACATGCTAAAATGCAGCTCTGCAAGAAACACCTTTAAAGCGAACAGACTCTACTTAATGCTTATTCTCAAATTAAACCATGTAAATGCTCAAAACAATTTCTATATTAAGAAAACAAAAAAACAAACAAAAAAAAACATTCCAAAACATGGGAGGTTTTCTCTTCACATATTAAATCATTCAGCAGTGATACTTAATATTCTTGTTTTTAAGATGCAATATAGCAGTTTAAAAAAGTGAATTACCTTTGATATAAAATTCAAGTCCTTTACAAATTGGATCAGGTTAATGTGAAATAGTTTCCATCGCCACCCATATGGACATAGACCACTTCCTGCCCCTACATGTCCCACAATAAATGTATACACTATGTGCAATTCTTCCTGTAGAGTTCAACGCAAACTTTCAGCTTGCTAGAAAAAATATTGTGCCCACAGATTTGAGTCCTTGCTGCAACAGTAATAAACACCTCCACAGATGAACAGGACTGCGATCCAGATAAGGCCTTTAAACAAAAGCTGCACTGAAATATACTGCTTTAGATGATGGGCACATTTTCTCGTGCCATGTGAAGTGCTGCCAAATTGGCCATTTTCTGGGGTAAAGCAGATCCCAACCTTCCAGCCGCCTTTTGTTAGAAACCTGTTGTGCGCCTTTCTGGATAGCTGTAGCAGCTAACAGCATTGCTTCTGTCATCCCCAACACTTAAAAATTAAGCGATTCCTCAAAAAGAGGATTCATTGACCCCACCACGTCCCCTACCGACATCTTGCCATCGTGGCCTTACCCGACCAGCGCAGCAGCAGCTGGGGGCTTCCCAAGGCCCCCGCCGTGCTCTTTGCTGTCAACCACTGATCTCTGTACAATTTTATCCTATTTTCAACTTCTGGCTGGCACACTGTACCTACGCCATTAAAATACGAAAGTACACACTAAAACAGAGTTAAAACATACAGCTCTCTCTCGTATTATGAATTACGGTAGCCTGGATCTTCTCCAGTACCTTGCAACACATGCAGAGGTTCTCTCAGCAAACCCAACCCGGTTAAGCCCAGCCTGTAACTTCAGAGGTGTGAAAACCAAACCCGTTCTCATTTCCTGGCCGAGGGACATTTGAAAAGGAAATGCTTGTCAGCCTAACCAAATCCAGGGTTAGCTTAGGGTGACGTAACGAGTTCTTTACCTTCCAAAGTACCTATCCTATAAAAAAAACTAAGGTACAGAGTTAAACTGCAGTTTGACCCTATACAAGCCTATATTTGGTAGTGGCACAGTAGCCACTAAAAAATCACCCCTGACGAAGTGAATCACTCTTGACTTATTAGAAAGTGTACTGCACACAAGCCCCTGACAAAACAGAGGGAAACGCGTTCGTGCGCACACACAGCAACGTTTGCTTCCCACAGCATTTTAAAAGTATTCGACAAGAGCAAACACGTAATTCTTTATTAAACAATCAAAGGCAACAAGAGCAAATTTCTGTTGTCCCATCGTATTATATTACTAATCCTCTTTGGATGGCAATCAAAAGACCCCGAAATGCCAAGCTATAAAAGTGCATTTCCAAGCAGCAGTAGCCTCTGGCTCTTTGGCTAAGTCTTCAGTCGGCTGTTTTGGCAGACAGGAGTTACACTGGTCTGTCAAATGGCAAGTTCCCAGTGTACTCACCAGGGCTACCTCAGACATCTTTATTTTACTTAAAGGATGATATTTTAATTGTAATAGAATTAATTCCTCTCCTTTAGAAGAGGCAGGTGGGTTATTGCTATTGTATTCCAGGCAACGTTCAGTTAGCACATTTTTCTACTTCATCTATTGTTCGCATGCCAAGCTTTGAGACATTAGTATCAGGAGATACTTAAACACAAGACCTTAATGGACTGTTTAAACAGGAATTCAGCTGTACTATTTCCTACAAGTATGTACTGAAGCCTTTTCCTGAATCTCTCCCCCCTGAAAGTAAACAAGCACTTTCTGTATCCTCCCCTAGCTCTTACTTAAGTAAGAAACTTAAATGCTATGAGTGTGCAGCAGCCACTGCTGCGACAATGTAGTTTAAAAGATACGTACTGCAGAATATTTATGTCATTTTATATCCATAGCATGAAGCTAAAATGAGTATTTTGAAAATAAGTCAAATTTCTACATGCAGCATTCAAGTAAAGTAGGAAAGCATGATGTTAGTAAACTATAAACATTAGCGGTTACGGTGGGTTGACATCCAGGTTTCAAGCTTGAGTCATGGCATCTCCAAGCATCTCAGTGCCTAGTAAGAAAAAGGAAACGGAACAGCCTGCCTTAAGCTTGGAGGCTCCCAGTTACTGAAGGATATGTTTTTGAAATGGTGGGTGGTGAGATAATACAATGAACTGGAGCAGAAGTGGACAAGAAATGGAGTGGCATGAAAATGGGGAAAAAAATGAAAGACAGCTCAGGGCAAGATATTTATGTAATAAGCAAATTATACCACAAATAGCAAAGACAGAAGCCATAACTGTATCCATTCCTTGCAGTTTGAAAGTACCTGTAAATCCCACCAGCAATCCCCTTGTAAGCCACACTACTCGCTGTATCTGCCACGGGATGTGGAAGCATGTTGTTATTCTTACCACACTGATGACCTACAGATGGATTAAGCCCCTCTTATTTTTAGATTGGGAATCATATGCCAGAAGATTCAATTAGAAGCACTGGGCAATGCACTACAAGCAAAGTTACACTTTGTTCAGTTATTCACTGTTTTAACGTGCAATCACATGGCATAAAACACTAAAAATAAAGGAATCTGTTGCCAAACAGGTGAAGAAACAAATATCATAATAAAGCATCAAAGGTAAAGAATATGATGAAGAATATCTAAAATTGGAAGGTCCCCACAACTGATACCTAGTTGTTACTGGTTTGAGTTTTTAAAAAGTCTCACACAAAGGAAAACTAGACATCATGCAGTTCTCTGGATTTTGCAGAAGTGTTCATCGATTAAAAAATAAGAAACTCAATATATTAGTCAACATTTTACAATATATTCTGTAATTACCAAAGTACTGAGTGTATAAGCGTCTCTATGTGCACTTTTTAACAAGAGGTGGTCATACTTTGACACATTCAAGAAATAGAAAATTTAGCTAACAAAATTAGCACCTGATATATATGCGTGCATACATACAGAAAGACTAAGTGCACTCCTGTTACATGGTTCAGCTGTGTATGTAAATATATGGCAGCTACGCTAATACAAGGAAAAGAGATGAAAGTTTAATCAAATGAGACCTGTATCAGGTTCATCGGAATTGAAAATGGACTAAAAAATGAAAAAATCTAGCACAAGAATGACTTTAATATAAGGTAACATTTCAAATTTTTATCACCTAAACCCACAAAATTCTTGATCTGCTCCTTCTTGCGTTCTCTGCAGAGCTGAAGTCAGGACCAGCTAAATAAAAGATAATGCAACTAGGCATAACACAATAAAAGATATTACCTTCACAATGCATTATTGCTGCCAATTATAAGAATCACTTCAACTTAATTTCAAAGGCACAATCACCCTCAACTGTAACAGTCTCTTTTTTAAATTTCAAACTGTATTACATTAAGGCAATAACTCACCTTCCAGCTATAATATCAGTCTCCCTTATTGCAAAAATACATTTCATAAATACTTCTCATCGACAAGTCAAGCTAATTCAGGTTAATTTTATTGTATTTTGGTGCTATCTCACATTTGTGTGCAATTACCTTTATCATTTTATTGCCATGCCAGAAAGTAATCAGAACAATTATTTGAAAAAAGGAGGTGTATAAATTCTAAATCACACTTGCTGGCATTTTTGATAAAATAGCAGCTTTATCTCAGAAAGTGGCAGGGACATCGGATAAATCATGCATCAGTCAAGTGTAGCTGACCCCCAAGTGCATTGCACAATATCAGGAGTGCTTCAAAAGAAACTTTCCTACATAATCCATCATTCTTTATAATACCAAAATAGCTATACCTGAAAAGCAGGAGCTAGAGAATAATAACAGAATAAATCCAGGCAATATGAACAAAACCATTAATAGTGCTCCTTTTTAGGCTAAAGGAGAGTCAGGAATCTGAATTGTGTTCAAGAAAAGAATTTCATTGGAATTTTTAAAGTGAGTAGAACAGCTTTAAGCATAAATGAAGCAGTGATCTGTGTATTAAGAATTCACTAAAAACACAAATACATGTACAGAAAAATATATACACACAAAAGACAGGTGTCAAAAAACTCATACAAAAATACAGCATTAGAGTCTTGTCATACAAAGTCTGAATTTTCCTGTCATTACCAATTTCAGTTTGATTCAGGACAAGTGTTTCACTATATTGAGAACAGAGAACAAAGCATTACGGTTAGTAAAAGAATTTGTTTATCAAGTTTAAATGTAATAACTACAAAATATCCAGAGAACTGAACTAGATTTAGAATTACATCTCATGAAATACAAAAAAAAACAAAAACACCACATTGTCATAAGAACACCATAAGATCCCCAAATTCCTAAACATGCATTTCTGATGTATGCTTATGCACATAACTATGGTCACATTTCAGCCTCTCCCTCAAGCCCAACACACATCCTTGGTCACCGCAACACAGCTACAGAATCAGGGAGCAAGTGAGAGACAAAACCAGCAGCTGTGGAGAATGTCCACATCTGGCTGCTTGCAGAAACCATTTCTCAGCACCCTGCTTAAAAACTGCTCAGCGCGTTGTGCCAGTGATTATTGATTTCTGCAAAACACACGAGCCGGGTAGGTATTGTGTCGCACCAACGTGTGGCTGTGCTCACTGTAAAACTGTAAACTAATCACACGCTATAAATATCACTATTCTAAAGAAACCTGAGCTACATTACATATATTAATATGCATCCAGAATGGGAAGGGGGGAGCAGCAGCAGAGAGTCGAGGAGCAGTGGCTATGTGTGCGCTCCCCCTGCGGTCCCCATTGCAGATGGGGCTGTGAGAGTTCACATTTTACCTTAAACCTTCTGCCTTTCCACGTATCAAAAAGGGAAAGCTCCCCTCACAGCTAACACTGCACCTTTCAACTACAAGTGAGAGCGGGAGAAATGAAAAGGTTAGATAATAAATTATTAGTTTCATGTCACTTGCCAGCTATATCACACCTAGCTTTGAATGAGAGGGAACAAGGGGCTCTTCCACATATGCCTGGTTGTTCACAAGATAATCAAATATTTCTCTGCAATTATTCAACGTACCTGCTACCAAATGTTTACAACTAGAAGGTACATAAATACAAACGCAGAGAAAATAGTTAAAAAGAAAAAGTGAAACAAGAATTTATTTCCCCCCAAGAATTTAATTTCTCCCTCAACCATTCTATTAAAAAAAATAATAATCTTTTAGGGAAAAGAGAAAGAAAATCTTCTACAAATGAGTAAAAAGACAAAATATGCCAAAATACTGCTTTTCTAAGCCACATTATGTTACACGAAGCAGATTAAAAACACAAGAGATGCCACTATTAAGACATTTTTAATAGTGGTAGAAGTTGCCAGCAGGAATAGTTAGACATGCAAGTTTGATTGTACTAAAAATACTTTCCTAGAAGAGCATTACTAATGTTACAAAAGTAGCTATTCCACAGGAAAAAAAAAAAAAAAAAAAAGTATTAGTATTTTCAGAGTTCATTTCAATTATTTGAAGACTATGGCTATTGAGTACAAATTTGTTGGTGCCTGTCTTTCAGTAAGGAAAATCATTCTGAATTTCCTGATAAACAGCCATACACTCTTATTTTACTACAAACAGTTATTCCTCTACATTCACCTCACTGAAGCACTAAGCCCCCAAATTAAGCATGCATTTATTTTTCTTATTTTTCATAAATGAAATTTCTTTTAGGAAACGGAAGCAAACAGCTAACTTAAAACTGAAACTGTAGCATTGTCCTATTAGTTTACGCTCTGTGGAAGATAGATACGTGATGAGGAAAGGTCCACTGATGCCTGTTACCAACCATGACAGAGCTACAGAGATTTACAATGCAGCATCAATCTTGTCAACTGAATCCTTAATACTGACTGCTGGACACTGGGGAAAAAACAAACTATGTTACGTGAACTCTTTTGTAATGCTGGACTCCTAATGTACACCTAAATGCAAGGCTATTTTACTAGAAACTTACTTTTGGAACACGCCTCGATGCCATGCTAGATGAAAGATCTCTGCCTGTAAGGAAAAAAAATATCTCGGTTAGACTGAAATTTAATTTGAATACCAAGGAAGAATAGCATGTCGATTTGATCATTTTTCTTATAACTAGCTTTGTATCAGTTTTTTAACTAGGCTCTATTTTTTCAGTGTAAATAATATCAAAAGGGAGTCTGCTTTTTTTTTTTTTCCCCAAACAACCAGGAATTTTATGTTCTTTAGGTCAGCTTTGCTTGTTAAGAGTCAAAATCGACAGATGACACATTGAAGACTTCTTTCAATAACAAGCACTACAAAACTTTGATCTTTCAAATAAGAACGCTCTCTAAGACTTACTATTAATTTAAGAAATACTTGCACAGGCAGTAATGCACTTCTGAGTTATTTAGTGAAATAAACAACCTTTTATATTTTAGGAAATGACACTTTTTAAGAAATGAAAGCAAACAACTTACATACTTATATTCTGGGTTTGAAAGTACAGTTTGCAAAACACTAAGAAGTACATAAAAAATGTTAACTTCAATTATTAGCACCGGAGTCTGAAATAGCAATATCATTTATATACCACTAACAAAAACAACAACAACAAAAAAGAGCTTCTCTTTGAAATAAAGGAGAATTCTTATTTCCTTGGCATTTAGTTTTTCTCCTTTATTTTCTTTTCAGTGCTATTTAGTTAGGATCACTGCACCTCTGCAAAGATTTGCGATAAGCATTACGCTTTTGAAAAGCAAGGAGACTGACAAAGCTCAGAGTCCTGACTTACAGAGTTCAAAGGGAACTCCTCCACTTCAGCCAGGGAACTCAATACAGGACCGGGAGATTAACTGTACCTGCCCGTGACAAACAAAGACGTGACACCGATGACTGAGGCTTTCCGAGCACTTTGAAGCATTCCAAGCCTCAGCGTCCATGACAGGAATGAATTTACAGCCCCCTCCAGACTACTTACAAGAAAACTGTAATATCTAAGTTTAACACTACATCTTAATTATTTTAAGAGTTTAGAATTAAGATCCCAAATTTTATTTTAAATAAACTAAAAATCATAGCCTTGCAAGGTAGGGATTGTGAAGATCACTACTTCCATTTCTAACTGTGAATAACTCAGGCAGGCAAGCAATGTACTAATATTACTTATGGCATCTGTGATAGAGCTAACAATAAAATAGCGATTTATTTCTATTGTCAGTCCCAAATTCGAACTTTCAAAGGACAAAGCAACACTCAGCTTTTTCAGATTTTCCTGAAGGGTAAAGCTAAAACATTTGCCTCGAAAAGCAGATTTACCCAGAAACTGTTCTCTAACCTGGCCCAAAGTACCGAGAGCAGCAGAATGTGTGAGTCCAGCAAACGAAGCCAGCATCACACAGACACCACGACTTTCTGGCGTTCCCGTGCCACAGCACAGGCTGGGAAGGGACAGGAGAGTCCCGCAGGCGCTGCAGCACCCTGGGGACAGCACTGCTGCTCCGCCGCATTGAATCGCCAGTCCTTTCCCTGACTAGCTGACCAAGAGCATCAGGCTGAGAATTTAGCAAATCCCTTCTGATTCCTGCTGGTAACAACCCAGGGACTCGATTCAACCGAAAAAATGCAGTCCAATTCGGGGTTATTCATCTCGAGATAAATCTCCCAACACCACATTCTTCCTAGAAATTCAGCCAAATGTGATGTTTGGAGCCTATCAGCCCTAATGCTATCACCTGAAGTAAACAAATTGGCAGGGATGGCCAAGCGCAGAGACCAGCGTGGGGGCTACGCCACGTCGATCGGGGCATGGTGCATAAAACAGGCCTCGGTTAGAAGCGTGCTGCTCCTCCACCGAGCCTTGCCATTCAGGACAAGTAACCCCCCAGGACCACACGTCTTCCTGAACCTCACAGGAAGGCCAGGGAGCGGAGGAGCTGCCGAGATGGCACGGTCTGGCCCACCAGCACCCCGTGGTGCCGGCGGCCTGCCCCTGGGCCCAATACCAAGGCGTGGAGGCTGGCCACCCGACGGAGGCTCCCCGCTGCCTCAGCAGGATCGGGGAGACCCATGTCTTCCTCCAAAACACCAGCCTCCACACCTCAGTAAGGTCTGGACATATTTGTACCCTGCACTTTTGCTTCGCTTGCACCAAATGTTAAATAATTACCGTTTAACAGTTACTTAAGCATCACATACACCCCGTGCTAGCCTCCCGTGGAGCTGCGTGTTTCAGAGCAGCCCAGCAGTCAGAAGGCATTCATTCATTCATTCATTCATTCATTCCTCCGATACAAGGGAAGGAAGGCTGGGGCCCCAAATCACAAATCATCACAAAAAAAGTAAGAGGGAAAGATAAAAAGGGAAAGGGGACAGGCTGCAGTAGTACAGACAGATCCTCTTTGCCTCAACACATTTTGGGGAACCCCTCGATTTGTCACTAACTGTATTAATATTTTTTCTTTGGAAAAATCAAAATGCTTCCATCCATCTGAAAGTAATGTCAGGAACTCCCAAAGATGTGTTTAACCATTTTACAGGGTGAAAAGCGGGTAAACTTGGAAATAACCCCAAATCTGAAAACTGATCTCTACTGAAACTTATTCGAAGATGATTGTAGGTTTTCTTCCTCACCCCGCAGCAAGGAAGCGCAGCTGAGAGCAACGCACCGCACTCTGCAAAGCACCTCTTTTACCACCTGCTTATATGCTGCATGTAGGAAATTATGCTTGCAAAGCAACTGCAAGGTAAAAACTCCAGGGTGAGTCTGAATAAAACTAATGCATCAGATAGCATCCGATCAAAAATAATCAGTAACTGAGAGGCAATGACATCAAATGCAAGCTCTCATCTATAAATCACAAAACGCTAGGGTATCAAAATTATCCTTCAGCTAGTTTAACTTCTGAATCGTGTTAGGGACATAACAAGCGCTGGAACACCCGATTATTTCGCCAGGCTAATTTGGAATATTTGCAAACCAAGACGGGCCTCGTCCTCCCCAACTGCTTGGCCGCCAGCCCTGCTCCCCCTTGGCCAGACTGCTGCCCCCACCCCGGCGGGCCCGAAAATGGTATTTTTGACCCGGTGCATCTGAGAATAAAAAATGATTTCAAGTGTAAGCAAACAGCTCATGAGGGACACAGTGTCTGGCAGAGAAACTACGCCTGACTGTGAGGAGATTGGGGTGTGAGAGGAAAGGGGTTCCAGCTTTAAGGACGTGGATCCATACACCAGGCCTTACCCGAGCGCCCTACAAGCACCACAGCCGCCCGCGCCCTGCTGAGAAGTTCCGAAAAGCAGGCAAGGCACTGGGGGAAGGCTCGAAAAAATCTGAGCCCCTGGGGAGGTGGGTGGCTGAGAAGGACAAATGAACCAATTAAGCAAGAAGAAGCTGCATGGTGCCTAAGGAGGGCTGGTGATTGATTACTGTTCACGACCTCTTTCTGCCCCAGGTTGAGCTGTACAAGTGTCTGCTTGTCCAGGATGGCTTCCTTCTGCTGACGGGTGACTGGGGCAAACACAGCCAGTAACACTCAAGCCATGGTGATCACGAAGAAGGCCGGCAGCTACAGAGGCGAAAACCACACAAGACCATTCCTAAACTTCAGAAGGCTGGCGAAGTTCAAAACATCACTCCAAAATGTATCCCACAAACCCTGCAAAGATGCTGTCTTGTTACTAGAGGCCAAGCTGCGCACGAACATCTTTTGAAATTTAGTTGAAGGCACCCCTGAGGCTGATCCCAAGGCAAATAAGCTGGTACCTCTTCTGAACGGCATAGGAATGACTCTTCAAATTCAACCATGACACCCCATTCTGGCTCACGTACCAAAAACTGAGATGCCAGAATCACTGAACCTGCCTTGAAGACAGGAACCATATTGTCATCCATCACTCCACCAAGACGGTAATTTCCTGCTACACCTACAGATGAACTGAAGGGATCGATTCATGAGCAGAGCTGAAGAAAGGCAAAATTTGTCCCCATCCTCACTGGCTAGCTCAGAGCTGCCTGACTGGGACCAACGAGCTCCTCCCTCATGCCCCCTTGGCCTTTTGGTCGGGAAATGCCCAAGTTTTCCAGAATTTCTGTTCCCACAAGGCTAGAGCCACGCTGACGAGCAGCCAGCAAGATGTTCCTGAACCACCGGCAAGACGAACAAATGTCTTCAGGTGCTGGTATGAGCTCCTCCACAAGAGGAGGTGACATGGTACAGGAAGTCAATATATCGTAGACCCACAGTGCGAGCATCCCACACCTTGAAATCCATTAACAGAAATGTAAAAAATAGTCAGAGCTTATCTCAAAAATCAGGTCCTTTAAGGGCCATGAAACATTTCAGCCGTATGGTGTTGATGGGTTAGAATGGAAGTCCTTGGGATTTAAGATGTTTTCCGATTTACTTTCACAGAACTCCAGCCTGAAAAGTACATGTGGTGGCAGCATTATGATGAGAACTCTCGGATTCATAAGAAGTATTTTTCTCAATTCACCAACACTTAAATATTAAAGGAAGATTCTCCTTGAAAGAGAAGTCTTCAGGATCCGCAAAACTTAATACTCTCTGGTTTTAGCACTAAAATTTAAAAACAGCTAATATATCAAGTCAGTATATGAATAAAATTCCATATGAAAACATTTAAAGTACATTAGATTTTTGGTCAAGATGAAAGACTGAAAAAAACTCAAGCAATCTATTCTAATTGGGTTCCCATGGTAACTGTACAATTGGGTTTTTCAGTATAACATCCCAAAGGCCCAATGCACACTTGTAAAATATACTTCAAACAGCCTGAATTGTTTTTACATTACAGCACTCCCAGGAAGATCAATTACTATACATCCCCACCCTAACTATTAGTGGCAGGAGATGTTAACACTATTGGCCATATTAACATAAGTCATGTAAAAACACCACATATCACCATCATTATATAAAACTAATTACACACTTCAGATTCATCAAACATGTTCTGAGTAATAAACGTATACTCGTCTTGTCACAAGATCATGTTTACTGAATGTTCAAAATCAACCCCAAATATATGCCAAACCATTTTGCTTCTTATATTGATTTCAAGGATAAACAGAATCAATCATTAATAATTACATTATAAGATGACCCACAGGGTTAATCATATTCTTAGAAACTCTGACTATGGAATCAAATATAGATACACAAAAAGACAACTGAAAAGCATTCAAAACCAGGCTCTATATATTACCAGTGATATAAAATGAAGTTGGTGAAGACAAAATAGCACTATTATTCTACTTTCTGAAAAAGCACAAGCATCTATTAAGAAAAGTTACTCTCAGATTGACCACCTAGCCTTGTTTGTCCTGCAGTTCAATTTCTGGAAATGCAATGCTGGATGCTGGCACAGCTTGTTCTTCCAGACATCAACTGCCTAAAGCCTCAAAGCTGAAAGGAGATGATGACCCATGCCCACTGCAAGCAGGATTCAAAACCTACCAATTCAGTTATAATTCCAGGAAAAAAAAATAAAAATAGAAATAAATAAAATTAAAACCAGTTTGAATAAAGCCAATCTCATTTCTCCGTCGACCAACCAGAACTCTTGCTCTTTCATAGACTGAAGAAACATCAGCAAATAACCAGAGGTATTTTTGATGTCAATAGGAGATTGTGCAAGGGATTTCCCTTTTCTCCCCGCCCTTCCCACTACATTATATTTGACCACACTGAACTTCAGTGGAGCAAGATGAAGGGGAAAAAAGTTGTTTGTGAATTGTTTCTCCAGGACACCGCTCACAATCTAAAAATGTACCATCAACAAAGCCAGCCCACTGCTCTCAAAGCAAGTTTGTGTATTTCATGTGTATTTTTAGATGTGGTATATCCTATCCTGTAATTTTATAAAGTTAAACCAAAAAGTTAATCATTTAACAAGGCCTTAAGTTTACTTTAAGTGTTTATTAAAAGTTTAACTAATTAACAGTCCTGTATATTTGAATATACAAACAACTGCAAATCATTTTGTTGTTTGCATTGGACCGACTCATCTAAAGCAGTTAAATAATTAAAATATTATTGGAATGCTAATTATGCAGCAACAACATCCACAAGACAGCATTTACACTTGCTGTCTACGAATCCACAGAAGACCAAAAGCCCATCTCTTCAGCGGCCCATCTTCAACAGCACCAGCGGCATAGCAAGCACTTGGTGATTTTTTTTAACCTGTCCACTGTCATGCCCCCCCAAAAGTGGGTTTCAAGCTTCCTGAGTCAGAAGTGGGATTTTGAAACGTGAAAGAAAACAGGCAAAGGGCTCAGTGTTTGCCCAGTTCCCTTGTGAACCCAAACCCAGCACCCCCAGCCGCCTGTTCCAAGATCCATCACTCAGCTACACGCGGTGCAGTGAACAAGTGTGATCTGAACTGACGCCTGCTGCTTCTTTGGATGCCGTTAGTTCCTGCTTTTAAAGAGGCAGAATTACTCTGTTCCCCTTTGCCACGATAGTCAAGACCGTAGGCCCTCTATCTATAGCAGCAAAATATGCAATTTTGCTTGGAAGGCAGAGGGAGAATCAGAATCTTCATACCAATGAAATCCCTTCTTCCTCCTGGAGATTAACTTTAACAGGGATTTATCCTGATGAAAATATTTGTATGTGTTGGGTGGAATGTCAGCTGCGGGTCCAATTTTTACAAGTGACTTGAAAATATACTTGAAATGATTTGTATTATTTAATATGACATAATATAAAATAGTACGTAGTCCTGACAAATCAGGATAGGATGCTTTTTTACTGCAAAATAGTAAATGAGGAAACAATTTGGAAAAGGTTTAGCAAAAAGCATCGAAATAGTGACATATTTCCAAAAAATAATTTCACAATAACTCAATATCCATAAAACTGCAAAGCCCCACAAACTTTATTGGCATTCAAATACATTTGACTTTTTTTAAACAGTAGTCTGGACCACACAAGTAGATCATAATATCAGCAGTTTTAAAATTACATTTAGCATTTCTGGAAAATATTTCAATAGAGGTTTGATTTGTTTTTATTGTTCAGTTGTTCCTCTACCTGTGTGTTTAAATTAATGCTGGCCCACACGCACCACTGCTGGGCGATAATGTTAGCCTTATGGGAGAAAAAACTTAACACGGGATTTTTTCTTGCATCAGGAAGGTTTCCTCATTATACCTTCATATAAATTAGCAGAGCTGAAGTCCTTGCTAGGACACCTTTGCTTTTTTAATTATGCCATTAATGAAAAAGTTAACAGGCAAGACACATGCTGAAACCTGTCACTGCCTACAAGATTTCAGGCCTCCTAAAATTAAAACTTCATCCTACGTTTTCCCATTAATTACATTCTCTTCACCAGTCCAGATATCTTATGAACACTCAGTAAACTAGAGAATTGCACAATCCGTCAATAAAGTAAGCGTATTTTGAACTACTGTCCATATGACTCAATTTGTCAGTAAAAACTGCCACCAGCGCTGCGCTTGCAGAAAAATGTCCATAAATGCATTATTGCGACTGGCAGATCGATGTCCATAATAAAAACAAATAGATTTAACAAGTGCTTGCTTTTACGAGTTATGCTATTGGTGGAATGTGCATTCAGCTTCACCCGTCAACTTCTGGGAATGGGCAATACAGACCAGGTTAGGTACTTGCTGACTTCACTAGTGTTACAAACAGGAAATTATTCTAACGCAGGAAATCTTTAAAAGTGTTAGACTGAATACTAATGCCTTCAGGATGTATTTAGAAGTTTCACACATCCAGAATTTAACATTGTTCTGTGAAAAATAAAATGAGAAATGTTAACAGGTATTACAAAAAAGTTTTTTTTTTTTTTTCCCTGCCCTCTTTGCAGAAAAGAAATTTAACTTAGGTCAGCTGCATCCCAGGCAGAATGGCTCACTGTGTCCTGAGGGTGATGTGAAACACCCCGAGAAGCCCCAACATCACAGGGCCTAAAATTCATTCCCATGAAGCCGATGGTTCAGCTCTTACAATACCAAAACGAGAATGACCATCACAGCGGAAACCAAGTGTCACTGGCCCCAAGAGAGGATTTCATCCCTTGCATCAGAGATGAAGGACAAAGCTTACAGAGAAATTACACCACATTAGTCAGAACATCTGCAGGTAGAGCAGCTGGCATACCAAGGTTTAATTCATGAACATCAGTTCTCATTCCTCCAGATTCCTGACTGCATGCTGCTGTAGGAAAGGAGACTACAAAAACAGTCATCCATGTCTTTGACACGTTCTGCTTTGGATTTTTTACATTGCTGTTCCTTCTAATAGTTTCCCCTGTCACCAAAGTCCGTTTAAACAGAATTTCTTCGGCGCAGCCTTTCCATCTTATCCACGCTTCCCATAACAAACTTAATACTTTTTCTTCACAAGTCCTTAAATTAGCCATTCAAGGAAACCCCGATAACCTTCCCAAAGGGCATGAGCTTCTCCTTCAGGCTACCATCCTTTTAGTGATGCCATTAACTGATTCTCTACATACGTTAAGCATTAAACAGTGGTGACAAGTTAATTACAGAGTTATCAAGAGATAAAGTAGTCACGGTAACACAAGTTGCAATATAACTACAACAGTTTCCTATAGAGCTTCTGTTCAGTTGCTGGTGTAATTGGTGTAATTAACTTGTCATGGATCAGAATGCAGATAGGAATTGCTAAAGCCACCTTGCAAGCTCACAGGGCTACATCTTTTTTCCTCTGAAGCTTGAGGCTTTTGGTAGAATTGTCCAGATGTGGTACGCTTCTGCTTAAAAACAAAGCCGACAAAACTTTTTACTTGGAAAAACTCTGCCACACAGACTCACAGACCATTCCCAAGGAAACAAACAAACCTGGCATATTTCAGAGAACCGTACCTTGTTAGACAGAAGCATCCTGCATTACAGGGGTGCTTAAAGGCTTTTGCCCAAGAGGAAATAAGCTTTAAAAAGCATCATAGCAGCCAAACGTGCATAAAGAAACCCAAGTTTATGGAAACTCGAGAGGGGCCTGTTTAAACCCCAACCCAAAATTAATACGTGAAGTAATAACTCGTGTTCAGAACAAAATGCTGTGTTATCTATGATTCTGTTCCAAGGCTACAAGCACTAGTCTTAAACCCCAAGCCTGGTGGTCCCATTTTTGCTAACCCTTCAGGTCTTGATCAAGACGCAGACACAAAGGCACTTCACCTCTGCTCACTGCTACCCAGCAGGGAGAAACCTTCCCAGGGGGGTACCCATACAGGAGGGTGGGGAGAGCTGCTGGAAGAGACCTTCGGCCCCCCTGACCTCCTCAGCGCTTCCACATCCCAGCTACCTGAGTTGGAAGAAAGCCCACGCGCAGGGCGGGGAGGAATTGTAATGCAGCAGGGCTCCCGCAGAAGATCCCCCATCATGGCTCCACTTAAGCTGCGTTTCCACGCAAGCGAGGGAGGACCAAAGGCCACAGAGGCAGTTCAGGGAGGGAGAGCTCCTACACCGCCACTCCTGGTCCCGCGTGCATTCGGGAGACAGGCAGGGCTTGGAGGCCAACGCCTCCGTCAGGTTCACAAGGGAACCCTGTCAGCTGTGCAGGGCCCTCCTCGGGAGTCGCGCCGCGACAGCCGTCCCTAAGCTGAGCGTTACGTCTCCGTTCGTTAACGTGGGAGGCTTTGGTATGTAGAGGCTGCACCTCACCATTTAATAAGAGCTCTATTTCACAGAAATAAGATGCAACTCAGTAACAGGTTTTATTTGGGAGTCATAGAAGGAAAAAAAAAAAAAAAGAACACCGTTCTTTACACTTACTTTGGTTTTAAAACTGCATGCAGTTACAACATTGTACCTGTTTTACAAACGGCTGTAGAGCTTGGCTTTTATGCCAGCAGCAAAAAAAGACATTTTTATGTTAATATCAATGTGACATGCATTACTTTAGTGCAGTTTCACGTTGGCCTGAACCAGCTACGGGCTGCTGGCAGAGGGCAGGGCGCTGCCATCCCTCCTGCCCTCGCATCGCTCCGTCCTGCACCTGATGGAAACCCAGAGAAGCGCCTGAGCTCCCGGCCGGGCTGTGCCCACGGTGAGCCCTGAAGGGCTCCTGCAGCACCGGGGTGCTCCGGGCCCCACATCGCTCTGCAGGAGGGATTTCTGCTCCTTCACTCCTGCTCCACAGGGACAAGCTTTAGAGCTGAGATCTCTCCACCAAACGTGCTCGGCCTAGCTCCTGCGCCGGCAGCCGAGGCCCCGTGCTGCCATAAAGCCCCGTTTCTCCCCAGACGCCGCAAGTCTCAGGGCGCACGGGCCCCGGGGAGCACACGGCGGCTGCGGACGCAGCTCCCCAGGCCGGCCGCGGCCAAGCCCCGTGGGGGACCCGGCCCCGCCGCGGGGGGAGCGGCCCCGGCCCCGCAGCCCCGTGCCCGGCCCCGTCCCGCTGCCCGCCGCCATGAGCCCGCGGCTGCTTCCTCCGCCCCGAGCCGCCCCGCAGGGCCCGCGGCTGCCCGGCCGCCCGCGCACCTGCCGCAGGGAGGAGGAGGAGGAGGAGGAAGAGGAGAAGGGAGGACGGCGGAGCGCGGCGCCTCTTCCCGTCAGGCCGAGGCCGGGCAGGCGCCGTGAAACCGGGGCGGAGCTGCCCGGGCCGGGGGCCTCGGGGTGAGGCAGGACGGCCCCGGCAGCTCCCGCAGCGGGAAGGAGACGGGCGGGAGGCGCGGCAAGGCCCGGCCCGGGGGCAGGGGGAGCCCCGGGGGAGCCCCGCCGGGCCCTGGCCGAGGCCGCGGTGCTGCTGCTCCGAGAGGGGCTGAGGAAGCCCGCGGATGTCCGCGGCAAAACCACGGCCTGCGGGCAGCAGCCGGGCCGAGAGGTGCCGGTGCGCCTCAGCTCTTTGTGGGCGACTGCTGACAGAAATCTGCCGAGTCCGGAAGCAAAAACGCAGGCCTCATAACCGACGTGTCTCACAAGTGCACGGTGCTAAAGAATCACCCGAATCTGTCCTTTGCTAGTGCTTAGGAGCAGGGTGACGAAGGATAACGGGCAACGGCTGACAGCATCAACATTTCAACTCATTCACAAAGTTAGGGGCAAGGCAGGGACAATGAACTAAAAGCAAGTTTGCCAATTTATTTGTCTTGGATTGGCAAATCCAATCTCTAAAAGAGGAGACAGGGAGGAGGAATGTAGACTGTAGATTGAGGTTTATTTGAGGTTGTACACACACACAAAATACAGGAGAAAAGGTGCTAGGCATGTTTGCAACAAGAAACCTTTAATTTTCAAGCTAGAGGATCTTCCACTGTCTGAATCTTAATCTGAGTTATATCAGCAAAACATTTTACGGTGGTATTGTATGACTCAGAAGTTATCACAAAATGGAGGGATCCAATTGGGAAATATCAGGAGAAATTTAAAAACTCATCACAGAATCCTGGAAATCTATTTTTCATAGGAAATGAACACTGCGAATAAAAATGACATTGAGTGAGCACATATGTGTTAAATCTGATTCTAACAAATTACAAAATTTGGTCCAAAATGCAGAAGTTTCCACAGAGCAATTGAAAATACCTTTGGAATTGTTGCACTTGGTGCAGACTTAAAAAAGAGCAACGAATGACACCAGTGTGCCATAGTACAAAGATACTCCTTTTTTTAGTAGTACTGTTTTTAATGTGGTACCTAGTTTTCCTTTTGTTTTCTGGTCTAACCTCAGTCTCTCAAGGAAATATAAGCAAGGAATGTTTGCCACCCCGCTTTACTTTCTTTGCCATCTTCATAAGCAAGGCATCGTCCAATAATCACTGCAGAAATTGATCTCAGATAGTAAAAATGTTCGGTGCTTCCACACCATCCTGCTAATTGTAACTCACAGACATATCAGTTTAGAACAAGATAGAAGTGATTTGTGAATCTGTGTGATCTATAAATTAGAATTAATATAAAGAAAAATAAATTCAAATCTTTCCATATGAGCAGTTCATCAATGCAATGTCCTTTAAGCGACAAAGAAACAATATTGTAAGAAAGGAGAAATATAGGAAAAGGTATTCCATGTTTGTAATAAGTTACAAGCAATTAGAGACTTCTGGTTCATATTTTCTGATTTTTTTATGCATTCATAATTAATTTCTGTTACCTTTACAGTGGCAGTTAGTGAACAGATTATTCAAAGTTATTACGTACCTGATGCTGTATGCTGACAAGAGAAAATAAAGCTTTCCAGTAGCTTTAATGAAGCCCGGATTAACAGTGAATTGAAAGGTACTGGCATTGTGTGCCCCATACAAGTGCAATGGCTTAGGTGAAGATGATCTCATCTCTAGATGAAAGATCTCTTCACATCAGTAAGCTGTGGACTGGATGGGATACCCTAGAGATAGTTATTATTTTAGAATGTAAATATCAAATTTCTTAAACCCTGATCCTTTTTTTTTTCTTTCTTTTTTTTTTTTCCCCAGACATTTTGAAATCCAGTATCATGATGTTATTAAAGAGGAATATGGAGATTTCTGCAATAAGAAGTAGATCTACTACGTGGCAAAAAAAATAAAAATAAAAATAAAAAATTGTTTGTAAACCAGCTGCTCTGAAAGCCAATTTCAGCAATCCCCCTTTCCATAATGATCATCAGTTCTCCGTCTGTCTTTTCTTCCTTCAACATACAAACAGAAGATAAGCTTTTAGGTCAGTCTGGACTGTTCCAGTTGAGAAGGAGCAACCTACTGACCAGCCTGTCCATGGCAGGTGTTAGTGCTGACAACAGGGCTTCTTAAAAAGAAACCTTAATTAGCACTGAATTCCCCAAAGGACTGCTTTCCCAGTAGACTGTGAATACATTATTTCATTATATAATTAAATGCTTACAGATTTATGCAATCTTAAAACATGCAGGACATTCTCAGGCACATCCACATAGGAGGTACAAGGAGCCCTGAACTCCTTTTTGCCCCTGCTCAGAGCTGTGTGTATCTGAGCCATAATGGGGAGGCATATATAGCTGCTTAATGCGTGAAATTGTGTCCTTGACATATGCTCCTCTCCACTTCTACCTGGGATTAGTTCAGGTGGAGAGCGTCAGATTGTGCTTCCACCTGCCCTGTGAGTCCTGAGTGGCAGGAGAAAAGGGAAAGTGGCATATCTGGAGTAGTTCCGATTGACTGAGTTTGAGGTTCATTAATTCCCCCCAAGTATTAGTGACTGTTTACAATTTGAAGTGCTTTGGAAATTTCAGTCTGGTATTTTCTCTCTTAAAAATGAACTTATTTTACTTTGAAAATCTTAGCGTGCCAGATTAAAGGGAAACAGGACTAAAGTGAATGAAATCTGTCTGTGCTGTTACGCTTTTCTCAAAAGTGGCCGGTTCCCAAAACTTTACTGTAAGTGGAAACCTTCAAAAAATATGTATAAATCTTTCCTAACTCCTCTCCCAGGATGATCTCCTTTTTGCCTGAAGCATGGAAATTGATTATCTTTAATATGATTTTACTTTACATTATAACAGGTTAGAATAGGGAATGTGAAATATCCAGACTTTTCTTAAAACCAGGCATTTGGGGCTTTGGCAGTGAATCCACAAGTTGTTTGTCTGCAACAGAAAGAAATGTTTCTGTACACTGGTTCAAACTACTGTGTTTTGACTTAATTGTCATATTCTTCTGTTAGCAAATGAGGTAAAACGAGTATTCCTTAGCAGTTTTCACTCTGCACCCAGAATTATGAACATGTTACTCAAATCTACACTAAGCCTTCTGCTGACCAGATTTTAATCTTTATTGTTAGTGCTGTTATAATTCCAACTACTGAACTTTTGAATTCCTTCCCAGTCTGTCCTTTAATGGGAAAGAGACTGAGAAGACTATTTCTAATTAGATGTATCATAGTCAACGACATCAGTGTCAGCAGAAGTTATAACCCCCCTTTTGCATACATTTAGGCCTGTTCCTCCTGTTGGTGTATCTTGTCAGACTTCCTTATTCAATTATCTATAAGGGCCACTAGGTGTTAATTTTCTTTGCCACATCCAGTCTAGTTCACTAATACAACAGCTAATAGGGAAATTTTCGTAACACTGATATTGCAAGAATGTAAAGGATTTCTAAAATTCTTTTCAAATCTTGTCCCATGTCATTGTTTTTTGTTCAAGGCATTATCTTTCAATTATTTACATTATTTGTTACTAAGTTTGCTGCTTATAACGTATTGCTCACTTAACATGGTGTTTTCAGGTACCAAGTAATATTTATGCCAAGCTAAAACAACTTAAAGTTCCCAATGAATGCACAAAAAATGTGATTTGTTGTCAGGGGAAAACAAAGTTTAGACTAATGTAAAAACTTCAGGGTCACAGAATGCGATGGGATGGAATGGAGGCCTTTAAAAAAAAAAAAAAAAAGAGGTTTTATTAAAGGCCTTGAGATGTGAATTCATAAATGTTTCTGTCTGGATTAAATTCCTTGTTGAGGAGTAACCTCTGGAAGCATCTACCTTCTGCAACATCTGCTGGGGGAGAGAGACTCGGGCACTGGAGCTGTAACTGCCCTCCTGTTAGCCTGAGACAGGACCAGATGGAGTCTCAGGGAAGATGTGGTATTGGAAACCGCTATGATTTGGATCTCACTTGCAGTTCTTGAATTTCCCCCCAGAGAAAATTGTCAGATTGGAGCAAAAGCAAAATATATTTCTGCCTTTGTGTCTATATGCCTTACTGAGTCAGAATCTGGCCTCGATCACTTCCTGTGCTCGTGACCTCCCTACATGAACCTCCTCAGCTGTGAATAAGCGCAATAATGTAACCTTGTATGATTTCACTTGAGCAAGTTAATAAGTATTGCTTTTCACATTTATAATCGCCAGGAAAAAAAATAAAGTCTGAATGAAACCAGAAACTGTGTGATTTCGTTTGCCAGGACGCTTGCATTTTCTCAACAGCAGGGATGTGTCCTGCAAATTTCAATCTGGAAAGTTCACGTCAACGCAGATCTAGCTGTTTGGTCTGGGCGCGTTATGGGCTTTAATTGGGCCTGGAGGAGGGAGGGAGGGAGGGAGGGAGGGATGGTGTGTGTGTGTGTGTGTGTGAAAGGCAGGCTGAATCTGGTTTCAGAATAGGTTTTAGTAATAGAAATAATCTCTTACACCAGACTTTTGTTTGCAGCACGTGATGGGAGTTTGTCCCTAGATTTTAATGGGTGTGAAATGCTGATAAGCGTGTGCCTGGGCCACTGGAGCAAATGTGTGTGTGTGGGAGTGCAAGTGTTTCTGGGAACTCTAGAAGGAGTCAAATTTTGATGATGTGGGATATGATTTGTATGTTTTTCAGGGAGAGCAAGAAATGAGGGCAAAGGGGTAGTTCTGAAGAAGTATGGTTTTCTTCGGTCTGGGTAGGAGCAGATTGGACAGTTGAAGGCCTCTTTGTACCAAAATACGGAGACCTATAAGAATCATTGCTGATGGCAGATCATTCCCAATAGCAACTGAGATCATTAAAGAACCCTGCTACTTTAATAAGAGAAGAGTATTTTCTTTGCAAAAAATAAAAATAAAAAGATTGAACAGTCTGTGTCTGTGTCTTTGCAGTGTATCTCCACAATTCCTGCAATTTGAGGGGGTTCAGATAAAGATCTTTAGGTTTTAAACTTCCAGTCTTTGAAATAGTTTGTAACCGCTGCTATGACAGCTTTTTGTCTCCCTATTCCCCCAAAACATTCTCCAAGCATATTTTAAGTGTGAAAGCATAGACCCTTCTCTAAAAACAAACAAACAAACAAACAAACAAAAAAACCCCACATCCAACAGCAAAACAAACAACAACAAAAGGAAAAAAAAAAAGAAAAAACTAAAAACAAAACCCCAAAAACCCCACAACACAAAAAGTAAGCAAAAAGTCCGGATATATTGAGCAGGAATACAACTGGTTCCTGCTCTGGGAGAGGAAGGAAATTGGGTGGCTTGAAGTATAGAATTACTGGTAAGTTAAGAAAATGTATTTTAGTAGGCAAACCATTTTCAGTGCTTATGAAGAAGCTTGGCATTGGGAAAAATATGATTTCCTGTAATCAAGGTGCTGGGAGTTGTTTGCCAGCCACTAATGCCTTTAGGGAAATCTAGTAGCAAACCGTGTAAATGAAAGGGATATTAGCAGAGATTGGCTTCATTTTCTTTAGGGCAAAACCATAAAAAGTTATGGTGTTTCATATGCCCTACTTCAGTTGGTTTAGGTATCTCCTGGCTGCCTTATTCCAGAATTTGCTGGAAAATGCTTTGACAGTATTGGTGAAGCTAACCAGTAAAACTTTTATCTGTTATGCTGCGGAGAAATTTGTGTGGTAAAAAGGCTTATAAATGTTAAATAAGAGGAATTTTTGGTCAATAAGGCCACTGATAAATCTCCTGTTAAATTAAGTGTGCCTGGAGTCCTATATTTAATGGAGCTTTTGCAGCTATTGCCAAATTCCAGCGAGGCTCAAGCATTTCCAATAATTATTACAGCAGAATTTACAGCATGTATTTTTTTCCTATTGACATACTAAACATATTTGCAATAGAACACATCCTTCAAGTGATCGGGTTATTGTAGCCCGCTTAGAGATACGCCCATCTTTGCAATCATCATAAATATTTTGAAAAACATTCTTAATAATTTTGCCTTGAATGAAAATTCCTCCTCACATTCCTTCCTATGCCATGGGTAGGGGAGGTTGCCAACAATTATCTGTGCCATTGCGTTCACAGAACTCGCTGCATCAATTACTTTGTAGGGGCAGACTTGCTCCCAAATGAACCCGTGTGTTTACCGGGAGGCACGGGAAATTAAATCATGTTAATTCCTTTTGGTCTTTCTAGCCAAGCTCTGTCTGCATGTGTAGGGTTGTGTGTGTGTTTTGTAGAATCATGAAGTGTAGTCTTAGAAATGAATCCACTTGAAGGTGGTACTAACTTGCCTCTTGCATCAATGGAAATGGATATTATGATTGCTGTGTTGAAACGTGCGCTCAAATGCATTGGGAGTTTGATACTATTTTTCAAACTGCCAAATAGATAATGTCAGAACATTTCTGAAATGGGATACTAACATCAAGATATACTGCACCAATCAACTAACATCAGGCAAAGTATAGTGTAAAACTGTGGATGTAGGAGACTACTACAGAATTTCCATTTTCATTCCCTATGTCAACAGCTTTGTAACTTACCTAGTAGATTGTTTTATGTTTTCCAGACATATTCTCAGTAGACTACAAACACTACATTCAGCTCAGCCTTCAGAACCCAAAGAATTAGATATGCTGTAGTTTATGAAATGGATGTTTATGAAAGTATCCTTTGTTTGAATTGCTCAAAAACCCAACATGAATTCAAACTTTGACAGCGTAAGCAGAAAATAAGAGGGCCATAGTGATCTCCCAAATGTAGCCTTAACTATTGAGGTTCTCATATTGAAAATGCAATTTTCTGTCTAGATGTTTATGAATGTCTTCAAATTCCCTTTCATAATAGCCCCTTTTTGACAGGCCTTTTTCAACTCTGAAATATGAGAAGAAAGGTTGCTGCAGAATGTAGTATATACCATTATAGGAGGTACACCTCTGTCCCTCAAGCCAACAATACTCTTTTGGAAGTCAATGATGATATATGCATGTGTAGGAGGTTGCAGAGCCTAAGATCCATTGCAGAGCAGCAGGATTCTTTTACTGAATCACAGCAAGTTCAGATGCTAAAATACGGTGTGACACTTTAGGGAGTCTGTCTATGTAAAATGCATGACTTCTGTGTGATTTTATAAACTGTGTGTATAACTCTAGCCTTGTGTAATCTTCAGAGTGCTAGCAAACCTCATCACGCAGCTGCTGAAGAGCAGTCAAAAATGTTAATATTGAATTACTCGCTACAGGTAGAAATGTGCCTGTTTTGTTATGGAGAGAGTCTGCATTAGAGGGATCCGGTTCCCCTGGATCGCCTGTATGTGTTAACGTTGGTGTAGCAGAAATGAATGGCAGCAGTGCAATCAACACAACGGAAATGGACACACAGCAGAAAAATAGGCACGCAGCACAGACCAGTTGTACTTGTTGCTCACTTGCATTTTCACGTTGTCCTTGTGCTTTCATGCAAACCTGATGGCAAGCATTTGTGTACTTGGGCAGCGGAGGGAAAGAAAAGAGCCCTCTAGGAGGCTGCAGAGTCAGACCCTTGAACCTCTCTTGCCAGGGTGACTGGTGACCCAGCCTGGGGTCCGAGCCGTGGTGTCTCGTGCTGATGAAACTGCTCAGTCCCAACCCAGAAAGTAAGAGTCGTTGCTGATGAATCCTGTGGGTAGGTAGGTGCGGTATGGCCGGGTGAACAGTGGCCACTGTCCTGGTGGTTAACACGGGAATAGTCATGCATATGGAGCTTGAGGAGTCACAGTTTTCTTCAGAGAAAATCACTGGCTACATAAAATGTGTTTTGAAGCTGATAAGAAGACTCTCACTGATTTCACTGAGCTTGATGTCATGTCATTAGATCATAAAAGATCAATTTTATGAAGATGAATTGCTGTTCCCAGATTAAAAAGGCTTTTTTTTTTTTGCCTTTTTTTTTTTTTTCCTCTCCTACAAAATCATGAACTTCGGGGTAGCAATATGGTGCAAGAAAAGGAAGATGCAGATGTGTCAGCAACAACAGGGACCTGTGAGAGCAAAATGATACTCATCCTTGGATTTTGAGTAGTCAAATCTATGAGCATACTGAGTGCCATGCAAAATCCAGGAAGGCCATAAACAAACAAAAAAATCACATGCAGGTCATTTCGGTATTAACATGTTGTGAACTTATGTACGTGGTAGATGCTAGCTGTATAATGAACTACCATGTGACAGAATACATTTTTCTTTGCTGAAGAGGCAGAAAAGAGAATGGTACTGATTTTCTTTTTTGTCTAGTCTCCCTGAGTGTTGGGAAAATGATCTCTTTCTGGGAAATACTGCTTTGAAAATGGTTTCAGAGTGCAGAAGTACTTGCTAGGACATGGATGCGATCCAGCGGCAGTAAGTTCTGCAGGAGAGTTGTTTGCTGCTACAGTGTTATAGCAGTTATGCTTGTGAGACTCTGTCCCTGTCTTTTTCTCTATTCCCCTGATCACTCTTTGCTGCCTTCTTTTTCTATGTTTTTTACCTTTCTTGAGCATCCTCTTTTCCAACATATTTTGCACAGTTCTGTAGTTAGTGTTCAGTCCTGCTTCTCATTATCTTATTGAGAAAGGAGCTGGAGACCAATGAATTTGTTGTCCAAATGCAGTATCCATTTTAGCAAAATAAGATGTCCCAAATTTGGTTTTGGAGTGAAAGGAGAGGGACAAAGAATTGCTGTTTTGACAAGTCGAAGAAGTGGTTAATAATCCTAGTTAGGGTTGTAAATGAACTACTGGTAGTCAGGCAGGTTAGAAAAGACAAGCTAGTAGCTCCGTACATACCTCCATTAAGAACGCCTATTTAAAGGGTGTTTCTCTGAGGGACCAGAAAGGCAAAGGGGAAGGCAGGAAGATGGGCAGCTCTGCCGAGCAGCACTACTGGCTAGAAGCAGGAACCCGATTCAGCCACAGGAAAAAGCTCCATTGATGTGCCACTTGAGTGCTAAATTAGGGCACTGCCTTTAATTCTTGCATCTTTTGTTAACATTCGTATAAAAATATAATGTACTCTGTTAGGTAAATAGGATTCTCCAGTAATCTAAAGGAGGGTGTGAAAATGTTTATCCTCTTTTTCCTTTTAAGTGCCTGCGAGCCCTGCCTCCGGCCCTGCCTTGGTGCCCAGTGAGCATGTGCGGGGCCGCGCCACCTCCTGTTGTAGTACACCTCCTGCTGTAGTACACCTCCTGTTGTAGTACACCTCCTGCTGTAGTACACCTCCTGTTGTAGTACACCTCCTGCTGTAGTACACCTCCTGTTGTAGTACACCTCCTGCTGTAGTACACCTCCTGTTGTAGTACACCTCCTGCTGTAGTACACCTCCTCCTGTAGTACACCTCCTGTTGTAGTACACCTCCTGTTGTAGTACACCTCCTGTTGTAGTACACCTCCTGCTGTAGTACACCTCCTGTTGTAGTACACCTCCTGCTGTAGTACACCTCCTGCTGTAGTACACCTCCTGTTGTAGTACACCTCCTGTTGTAGTACACCTCCTGTTGTAGTGCAAATGCCCACCCTCCTGTTGTAGTTCAAAGGCATCTGCTGACGGATGAGGGGAGCACAGAGGCTGCTCCCCAGCCACCGAGCCGTGTGCCGTGCCGACTGATGTGGCACTGACATGGGGTGCTTCCATGGCTACACCGAGATGGGCAAAGCTGTTCGTGGAGAGCAGCTCTGCGGAGAATGAGCTGGGGGTCCTGGTGGATGACAGGCTGACCATGAGCCAGCAGTGTGCCCTGGTGGCCAAGAAGGCCAGTGGGATCCTGGTGTGCATAAAAAGGAGCGTGGCCAGCAGGTCAAGGGAGGTGATTGTCCCCCTCTGCTCTGCCCTGGTCAGGCCTCAGCTGGAGTACTGAGTCCAGTTCTGGGCTCCCCGGTGTAAAAAAGACAGGGATCTCCTGGAAAGAGTCCAGCGGAGGGCCACAAAGATGATATGGGGCCTAGAGCATCTCCCCTATGAGGAGAGGCTGAGAGACCTGGGCCTGTTCAGCCTTGAGAAAAGAAGACTGAGAGGGGATCTTATGGATGTTTACAAATATCTTAAGTGCGGGAGACAGAGGGATTTGGCCAACCTCTTTTCAGTGGTCTGTGGGGACAGGACAAGGGGCAATGGCCACAAAATGGAGCACAGGAAGTTCTGCACCAATATGAGAAAGAACTTCTTCACGGTGAGCACTGAGTTTTCACTGACGGAGCACTGGAACAGGCTGCCCAGGGAGGTTGTGGAGTCTCCTTCTCTGGAGATATTCAAGGCTTGTCTGGACGCCTACCTGGGCAACCTGCTCTAGGGAACCTGCTTTGGCAGGGGGGTTGGACCCGATGATCTCTGGAGGTCCCTTCCAACCCCTACAATTCTGTGATTCCGTGTTCAGCTTCCCAAGTTGGCTTAACAGTGCCCATTAAAGTGCCAGCTGACCTGCAACAGGAGAAGAGAAAAGGGTGTGACATTAAGCACCTTAGCATGAAGTAATTCAAGTTAACCTGCAGCAGATTTCAAGCATAAGCAAGTCCCTGGATGGTAAAGGTAAAAGCGCACACCCTGAAAAGGTCAGGCATATGCTGATACCGCGTTGTGCTCCCACTTCTGACAAAAATGAGACGGAGGCAAAGGCAACTCCAGAGCAAGCCCGAGGAACAGGGAAGGAGGTGTGCTAGTCAAAAGAGAGGTAACATTTATATTTCTAATAACACTATAAGGTACCAAGAATCAGAAGGAGCCAATGAACAACTGCTCTTTGTCCTATACTTGCAAATCTTGATAAAAGTTCCTACGTTTTGTTCTGCTCTCAGGCGGCCTCCTTCAAATCCCTGCCATTTGTTGGTTGCTCTTAGCTTTAACTGGCCTTCATAGAAGTGCCAGAGGAAAATCAGCATAACTTAACGCAGTATAATGGTTAAATAGTTCTATACCAAAATGGAACATGGAGTAGAGAACATTTAGATTAGTATATTTTTTCAACACTGGATAAATACAAATGCTTCTCCTGAGTCTAAGGATATTTTTAATACTGCCTTTTAGATGTTGTTTTATTTTCCTTGAGACTCCGAATGCGATCTTCCCAGAACCTTAAAGGTAGTTCTTTTAATTTTTTTAAGGGTATCCTGTCAGTTTTTAAATACAGCCTTTTCATGTTGCCACTGAATTGCTTTGATCTGCAGATGAGAACTGATGAGATGCAGTTTCCTTATTGCTGGACCTTGCCAAGAGTTCCAGGAGCATCTGTGATTGAGCCCGTCAGAACCCTAGAACTGGGTAAATAAAAATCCTGACAAGACTTTCCAGAGAAATCTTTTCCCGTTGCCTGTAAGGCAAAAAGCCCAGAACAAGAAGTCTCTGTTTTACTAGCATAAAGGTGAATGTAGAAAACAGAACATAATTCTATGAACTTGTTTTATTTATGTTATAATTGCTGTGAAAAAAATTGTATTTCTCTTTCCCTGCACCACATCGTCATGTGCCTGGGGACCTGGCGAGGGAGGAGCTCACAGCACGGAGGCGTAGCTGGGGGCTACACAAATTCTCCCTGTGGTGGTCTTAAAAGATTGCCTGGAAGAGAAGAACATACAGTTATGCTATAATGCCATCAAATAATCCAGGCTGGACTGGAAGGGGTTTGTGGTCCACCCCCTGCCCCAGGCAGACCCGTCTCCAGAGTCAGCCTTCATCCTGCCTGGGCCTGAAGCCTCCAAGGATGGGGACAGGCTCCATGGGGAACCTCTCCCTCTGCTCCACAGCCCTCCTGGGGAAGAAATTTATCTGAAAATCCAGTGCTTTGGGTGCCTCTCTGTGCCTTACCTCCAGAAACACACCAGTCCCATGAGGGGAAATGGGCTTTTTTGGTCAATTCATATGATATGGTGGTTGGTTGGAAAAGGTAGCCCAACGTTATTCTCAAAATACCATAGTTTCTTCAGATTTGGATGAGTGATCCTTTTTAGTTTGACTGCTGTTTGAATTCTACAGCACATTTCAGGGAAAAAGTAAATAAAACACCATTCATGCCATGGAATCAGCATACTAATTTATGGCCAGATCTGAAGCCTTTTCCCAAGGCAAAATACAATTAAAGTCAGGCAGACCTTCAACCGAGTGAAAACTTCAGTATTTGATCCTTAAATTTTACTTTTCCACATTTTTATTATTTTTGTACAGTAGTAAAAATATTTCTCCTGCTGGTAATTTTACATTGTACTGTATATTGAATTCCTTGCAGTAAAGGCCTAACCTCTTGAAACCTAATCGTGTACAGTGTGCTATCTAAAGAACTTAATTCTTATTGGGATAACTAGTTTAAAAATATATATTTATAAAGCACATCCATGACATTTTTGTTAACCTGGTTCTAATGGTGATCTGGCAGTAACAGTAAAGGATGAAAAGCTAAGAACAGGCTGAGATCTAATCTGACCTAACTCATTGATTCACTCCCTGACCTTGGGTAAGCCTTTTGACCTGCCTGTGCCTCAGTCAACTCAGCTGGAAAATTGGGTAAAGAGCAGAGCCTGTTAGAAAACCATCTTCAATTTGAACAAAGATTTCCCGGAGACCCAAAAAAAGTGAGTGTAGTCGTTTTGTACAGACATAATTGATTGCGGACTGCACAAGAATAACATCCTGAGCTGTGGGATGCAATTGATGACATCTCATTCGTCGTGTGGTGGCTGGGTGGTCTCTGCTTCCACTGGAACTACCCCACTTTTCCGGTGTCCAAAGCTGTATTTTCACTTTCAGAGCATTAGTCCAGCCGCGTCTGCCCTCGTTAGGAATGTGGCTCTAATATTACACCAGTCCAAGAGGATACTGTGGAGTAATTACTATTCCTGTTCGGTTCACAGTTACTGAACTAAATTATTACCCCCTAGATTTATCACAAGCTAAAGTGGCATCACATGCTACCGTATCAATAAAGCATACAAACGAAATCAGGTCTCTACCCGGAATTCACCCGGTGCTTTCCAGCATGCCCTTGCTCTCCCGAACCGGGTTTCATGCCATCAGCCTATGACTTGTGCTGTCCATAAGGATGAAGAGGACGATTCTGGCTGCAATCCTAGAATTGCACCTTCGTGCTAGAAGCGTGCGTGTTCGCAGCAGGGCCCGTTTGCTCCGTGCGGCTCCCCCGGCGGCGTTGGGAGCGACTCCCAGCCCTGCCCAGGAGCCGGGGCTGCTGCTGCAGCAGCCCCGACGTGCAATCAGGAAACGTTGAAGTCATGTGGACGAAAGCCAAGGGCATTTAAATGGCATGTGGATAACCACTCGAAATTGGCAGCATGTGATCAGCCTCATGCACAAAGCTCCATACTCTCACGAATTTGGCACTGTTTGTACTGGGCAAAGGCCAGCATCTATTGCTTGTGCCAGCATGTTTAAACTATCCTGGACTTACTAATCTATTCTCCATGACCCACACTGGAAAAATGACCATTTCCTTTTCCCAATTCCCACATCTGCTATTTGTTTTCCTCTCTTTGCCTTCCCAAGATTTGGGAAGGAGTTCAGGAATGCGGAGCTCTATTCAAAACTAAGCTGACCTCAGGTACTGAGTGGCATTTATCTGACAGTGTGTGTAGGTAAATAGTTAAAGGGAAATGGTCATGTTTCTTCACTTTCTCATGCATATTTGTAGACATTTTCAAATAATAATAATAAATTAAAAATAATAAAAAAAAACATTATTTTGTTCTAAAACATTAGCTAGCTGTATGGCAACAGTAGGAGGGACCTTGTATTTCCAATGGAAACTAGTAAATCCTGCAGTGCCAGTTAATTGGCTCTGTCATTATCCTTCCATGAAATATTCTAAATTTTAACATTAATATTAGGTGCAAACGCCTAAAAAAAGTCACTTCTACTAGTCCAAATGAAATTACTATGTGGGAATGACATTTATGCTAGAATAAAATCATCACCGTGCCTCATATAAAATAATATATTCTACATTAAGAAAAATCCCAGGCTCTACTCACTTTAGAAGTATAGGTACAGAAGAACAAAATGCAACTTCACTTGAAAATATCCAATTTTATGAATGGAATAATCCAAAATCTTGTCTCATTGCAGTGGACAAAAGACCCAAATCACAACAAAATCTGAAAAGCAGTAATGGCAAATAGAGGGTAGCAGAAAAATGCAGACAGAATTTGCAGAATGACACAAAATATTATGTTGCAGTCTTGAGAGTCGTTGGTATGACTTAACATTGACTTCACTGGAACCAAGAATTCACCTTTTTTTTTTTTTTTTCAAAGAAAAGAATGCACCCCTAAATGCATTTCTATGTGTTCTTTTTTATTTTGAATGAAGTGCTTTTAAAATTTTTTAGCCATTGCATGTGTACAAATAAATATATGCACCCATGCAAAAAGAAGAATAAGAACAATCACATCTTGGAAGAGATAAATGTATTAAGAAAAATTAACAGGATATTTAACCAGCGGAGTTACTATGGATCACATCCATAATGACAGTTATATGTCTTTATGTTAACAAATCAGTGGAAGTTCAGTGTTAGAGTAAAAGTTGGAGGCTAACAATGGGAATCTAGGCCTACTGCTGTATTTTCCTCTAGGCTTACAAGACTAAGCAGAGGTACAGGAATTAGCCACAAATATTCATCAGGTTTTATATCAAGAGCTTAAAATAGATACTGATGGAACTAAAGGGAAAGGAATTTAAAAAGAGCTGATAAACATGCTACAAAACCATTTTTCAGATTAACATCCAAGAGCGAGGAGCTGAATTTTTCTAAATTTTGATGCACGTGCTCCTACCAGCCATGAGGATTTGAAGCTGGGAATTCGGTGAATGGCAGTGACTTGTGAGTAAAGGTGCTCGGGCTGGCGTGCAGCCTGGCAGTGAGACCTAGCCAGCCTCCCCTGGTGTGGCACGGTGTCTGCTGCATCTTTGCAAGTCCACGAGCAATTCTGAAAACTTTTGTTTGTGTTTCAGCAAGGACTCGTATGCAATCCGTTATTATCACTATTACATTCCTTTTGCTTTTACTTCTGTCCAGATTTCCTTTTGCCACTGAGTACCTTTGTTTAAGATTATTTTTTCCTAGATATATTCTGTTGAATTTTTCCAGGTTGTGTGTCATTTGTCACCGTTCAGTAGGAAACTCTGCTTTGAAATCCCCTCTGATCACCGAGGCCATAAACTCTGGCTATCATATAACCAAAGTCAGAGATGAAAAGTGCTGTCAGGTCATGGAGCCATTGCCACCAGTGCTCCTGCTCCCGGGATGGAGCTGGCTCTCGCCTCCTGACAGCGTCCTTTGTCGGAGGGGAGCCCTGGTGGTATCTTTGGACGGCTCTCGTTGGACCCAACTCGGTGTTTGCGCTTGCAGGCAGATAAGATTCTCTTTCATGTCCATGGGCCATCAGAAAAGGAAAATCCAACGCACGGGTGGAATGACTCCACCATTGTAACTGGACGACCCTGCACAGTTTCAAAAGATATTGCGTGTCCGTGCATCAAAGAATTTAACGACAAGGACAGAAAGGCATGGCTCGTTCCTGCAGTGTGGAAGCTACTTTTAGCCAAGCACCAAATGCAAAGCACCAAGCACCTAAACTGTAGAATATACTTTTGGCATAATGTTTAAATATGGAATAGCTTTGTGCCAAGTGAAAGATAGAAATCTAGTAGCTACTATTATAAAGTGATCTAAACCTGATATTTTTAGTAGAAAATTAATGTAAATAGCCAAACTAAGGGAATAATCTCTTTCTCAGTGAAGTCAATGGCAAAGCTTTCTTTGATTTCAATATGCATGAATTATGGGCTAAGAGGAAAAAAACATAGGTTATTTGTAATTGTAATTGACTTAGTTTGCAGTGACAAAGTTGCTGCATGGAGGGAAGGTGTGCTTCCTAATTGTCTTCAATTTCTTGCTATCGCTAGATGTAACTGTGACTACCCGTCGGTCTGTAATATTTTTTTTTCACCTGCTGGGACACTTTGCTATGCGTGTTAACAGCACCACAATTGCAGCAGGGACAGTCCTGGCTGATGTTCAATTAGATTAAAACCAGTGATTTTTTTTAATGCTTTTGTTGTTCTTTTTGACATGTGGGTGGTTTTTCATTTCTTTAAAAATGTGGCATGAAATTCATCACAGTAAGAGCGTTCCTTTATAAGCTGGAACAAAGAGGATATAGAGGAAACTGGTAAGTCTTTCAGCATAGCTCCAAAAAAAAAAAAAAGGAGAAAAAAAAAAGAGAAAAAAATTAAAATGGTGTATTCTTCTTTCTGTGTTTAGGTGAAATGTTCAGTGACTGCCTTTCAGCTTATCAACTAATTGAGGAGAGAACGGTAGCATAAAGGAATTTTTTTGTTAGAGAAGTAATTAATTGATCATATGCTGTTTCTTCAGCAATTATGCGATATTCCCCTGTTAATCTGTTTAAAACTATTGTGTCGGTATAAACACCCAACATCTTTGCTTTTTTCAAAAGTAGACAAACGAGGTCCTTCCCTTCTTCTCTGGTCAGCCTCGGGGACCTGCGGCTCGTTCTGAGCAGGGCTTTCCGGGAGCGCTTTCTCTGTCAGGAATGCCGGATAACTCCACAGTCGGGAGACTTTTCCATAATTAAACTCTGTGCAAAATAAAGGGAGATCTTCATCACACTCTTTGTATTCATATAAAATCTGTTGCCATGGGAGCTGGCATTGAATAGCAAGGTAGGCAAAATCAGTAATGTTACATTACGTTTGCCCTGTAGCCACTGGAGGGTCCCTTAAAATAAAGTCGCTTTTTATCTTTGCTTTCTGAATAAACATAAAACTAGATTTTTAGTGCAAAATCCTGATTTCAAGGTTATTGATGCCAGACTAAATTAATACAGTCTGTGCGATAGCATACAAAATCCCCAGCAAAGCCAGGGATACTCCTGTCTTTTGAAAGCTTGACATTTGTTTTTCATCATGAACTTAAAGGTCACCAGCTACAGATGAATCAGGATACCTGCTTGAGTTTACATTTACATGCATTTTATTTTATTCCCATGTGCACTTTTTATGAGATCCATCACTGGAATAAAACTGTAGCTCTCTCTTATTATCCAGGTTTGATAAACTAGAAGAGTTATCAACGTGCTGCCTTTAAGAACAGACTAGTTGTCTTCAGTGCAGCTGCAGTTCGGTGGTGTGCAATTCAAGAAATCTCTGCTTCCTTCACTGCTTGGCTCGAGCATCTCCACTAATTTCAGTTGCAAATACAGTGTTAAAAAAGCGTTTCTCTGTTCCTAATCTGTAATTCTCTGCATTTTGTCATCCTGCTCAATCCCTGAAATAATGGCAATGTTGCACTGTCAAAGCAACTGAAAAATGGTTTGTGTGTATTGATGCTTGTTTAATTCTTATTTTATTTCTACAGATGAAGATGCAATTAATCAAAATGCAGGTTTCAGAACTTCCAGTGATTCCAAACGCCTCATTCAGACTTACAATGAATGTGTCCCATGTCTTCTGCATATGAATTTTTGTTTTTGTTCAGGCTAGCAAGTGACCTGTATTGCTGCACAGATTTTTTTGAAACCAAATAACATTTTATATTTTTACCAAAATACCTGTGGAGCTGACAGAGCATGATGCATTCATTTTCCTTGATTTTGTAGTGAGGGAAAAGGCTAGCATGAATAATTCAAAAATAATGCTGAGACTGTTAAGATTTAGTACTGGAGAGGTCATCACAGTTGGGAGAATGAGCTAGGAGACTATTACTATTCCACGATCTTTGAATCTCAAGGTGACATCATTATTATTTCTCTATATCTATAATGTGGTGCTGCAACCAACTTATTGCAGTGTTTCTCATGTAGGGTAGAAAGATCAATTACATACAGACCTCAAAATGTGAACTATAAGCATAGTGTCCAATAAAACTGTCATTAACAGTCACCACAATTTTAACTGTATGCTTCCAGGTCAAGCTGTTCTAAAAATGATAACTGACATTGAAAGGTTGAATAAAGAGCACTCACTCTAACGGGGACATTTCTGTACCCAAATAAGTTTTCGTTAACAAATTTGCTAATTCCATTCTTGAGTTTACAAAACCGTTAGATATTTCGTCGATTCCTTTCATTGTTTCTGTTAGATGCATTCACAGACAACCTGAAAAAAAAAAAAAAACACAACAATCACAAGTTTTCCACATGATCAGCATCAACAGCAGTAGTGCTGAATGCAGATATTTGCCCTGTGCAATTTGATTTAATTTATTCCTGTCTTCGATGAGAAACTGAAAGATGCTATGGAAGTTACCGTACAGCAGCGCCTATTGCAGGACTTTAGCTATTACCTCACCTCTCCGTGTGCTGTTACCTCCGCAGCGTGCCGTGGAAGCGTGCGTTACCCGAGCAAACAAGTCACTTACGGATCCTCCAAAGCAATGCATGCCAGGAAACAGCCGTCAGGACTTGAGAAGAGTCTCTCGACTGGGTAAGCACTGCTTGTATGTGTAATTAAACATTCATTTCCCTTGGAGAATATTCCTCAGGACTGTAACTCTTCCTATAAACACGTTTCCTACTTGTTTTATTTTCTTTTTGTAATTTTCACGAGTTTGAAAGATAAATAATGCGGCTTTCATAAGGAAATTACAGAGGAAAAAGGCTTTGTATGCCACCTGTTCTGAACACCAGGATGCTTTGATGCGAGTACTGTTCCAATGTTCCTAAAAGACACTCTGCGAATCCTGGAAACGATTTCCTCTTCTGTTTTGAAGAAGCAAGCTCCTCTCCCGCTTTCTTAGTTCTTTCCCGTTTTCCTTGTGGGATGTTTGTGACAGGCACCTGCACCTGGATAATGGCAGAGCAGGAACAGAAGCGGGAGCAGGAGCGGGAGTAGGAACAAGAGTGGGAGCAGGAGCAGGAGCAGGAGCAGGAGCAGGAGCAGGAGCAGGAGTGCCCTGCCAGAGGTGCAGACCTGCAGGAGCTGCCAGCACCCTGCCTGCTCTCAAAGCCTCTCTGTTTTAGCCCGTTTCCTCCCTCCTGGCTGTGTACTCCGTCCGCCTGGCAGCCCCGACCCGCAGCCGGGCACATGCAGCACACCTCGTTAGATCGGGCCGTGTGAGGTCGGCTCCATCAGCCTGCTCCTCGGTGGGCTTCCCAGGAAATGTGCCCTGATGGCTGTTGGATAGCCAACGACACCTTCGTATGTTCAGGGTCAAAATGAGCTTGTTGGTGACTTCATTTTTCTAAATTCTGATTTGAGTTCCCTTGCTTCTCTGAACCAGACATTTTTTACAGCAAGTATAAAAATATTAATATGACTAAGTACGCACAGGCGTGGAACAGGTAGGAAAAAGAAATGTGAAAATGAATATCCTTCATCATTTCACTTGCAAGGCTTTCAGGTGTGCACAGCTGGAGGGCCGGGGCACTCTGGTGGTACTATGGACTCCAGCCCTGCTGAACCAAAAATGAAATGTGGTCAGAGGAATCAAAATTAAATAGGCTGGGAGATATGCAATCCTGCAGCAGGAAAAATAAAACTGGGAAACAATGTCTCTCTAATGATGTCAGGAAAATTAAAAAGAGAATAAAGCGGTGGCTTCCTAGGTATAGCTTTCTTCCTGTTCGACCAAACATTTATTTTAATTTTTAGCATTTGGAGGAAAGCCACATGACTTAAGCTCCAGTTCACCCTCATTATGCAATCTTAACTGCCATAATGTTTTTGTCGGCCTATTGCACATAATGATGTTCGCCCTCTGCAGAGACGTGGTCCAGAGGCGGCGGTGATTAACAAGCTGGGTCAGCGTTGCTCGGCCGAACGCGCCACGCTGACGTGCGGCTTGGGAGCCCCAGAAAATCTGATCTGAGCACCACCACTAGCGGTGGTCGTCTTCTGGTTGGATAGAACTGGAGAAAGAATTGGAGATCGGGGAAAAAAACAAGCAGGTTTTATGGCAAAGTTATTGAAAACACTGGAGACTTAGGCTTACTTCTGCCTTTATCACAGACTTTCTTGTTTTGAGGCACGACACTGTGACAGCTACATTTACTGTCTGAAATTTGTTCAGGTACTGGGGCTACGGAATTCGTGATCTGAGCCCAGCAGTCAGCAGGGGGAAAGGCAGAGAGGAGGGTCTTATGTCTGAACACGGTATGGGGAGTCTGCAGGTTAGGATTCAATTCGAGCAGTTTATCTGCTGTAGCATTTCTAAATTTAATATTGCTCTGATTGGCATGAGAAGGGGTCTGGGACAATTTTTGCTGCCAGTTTTGCCTTTTAGGTGACCTGAGGATATCATATGGAGCCATACATCGTACACCATACATTGTGCTAAATTTTGCTTGGAAGGGCAATCTGGCTGTAGGTGATCTTCCTTGACATCTAAAAAGCATAATAAGAATTCAATACTCGTGAGATACTGTTGACAAAGATGAAGTTTTTGCAGCATCAGGTAGGGAAGAAATCATTTTTATGCCAAAGAGCTTAGATTTCTTATTGTCTTTTGAAACAACACTGTGGGCTTTTGGAAAAGGAAAAGCAATGGGTGCCCTGGTCCCCAGGTCAACCCCAAGCAAACACAGAAGCAAACATTTTCAGTGGGTTCTTTGTTCATCACCATACAAACTGAAAAAATCAGTCAATTAGTAATAGATGTTGTAAAAAGTGCTGAAAAACTACAACGAGAAACAATTTCTTAGAATGCTCCAGTTACCTGTCACGAGGCAGTGTCTGTGGCCAGTTGTCAGCTGAGGATGGTTTTTGTATTCGGCTAGGAGAAAAGAGAAAGGTGGCAAAAAAGGCTAAAAAGAGTTATTAAACCTGTTTATCATTAAATAAAATGTACAAGCTTGTTCATAATACAGGAATGCAAAGTATACTGTTCGAGGAAATGTAAACGTAACTGCAACTATTTCATTTCATGTGAGGTTTATGTTAGCTCTCCTATTAAATTTAATGGGTTGCCTCATGAGAAGCAGCTCATTAATATGAATATGAAGAGCATGTCTCAACCTGCAGACTAAATAACACGATATGTGATGTTTATTTTCCTTTGGTAGATCTTTGCTTTTTAAAAATATGAACTAATGCAGTAGAAGTAGAGGGAGTCTGGGGATAGAGCACTGAGCTGGGAACCAGGAGGCCGCCTTCTCATTCAGCTCCGTGTCATATACTTCGGATGTGAACCTGAGCAAATCAATTAACTGCTGTTTACTTTGGTTACTGAATCAGGTTAAGTCAACGGACAGTGTAATACTTCACTTATTTTGAGGCTAAATAATTTTAATTAATTATCCTGGTTTAGATTGACATCACGGGATGCCTGGAGTGATGGGCAGCGCTGAAGCGGTGACCTGGGGCTTGGATTTGGGGAGACCAGTGCCGAGCTGGGCTGTTGGGTGGAAATGCTTCACCCGGCTGTGTGGCTGCCCCATTGGGAGGAAAAGGGACATCCGTAGTGCCTTCCTCCCCTTTGGGGCAGTGGGTGAAGGATGGCATCCTGTGGGTGAAGCGTTCGCACGGCGTAGGGTGCTGCTTGATGGAGTTCTGGGAAGCTGCTATGTGAAAAAAGCTAAATGAGCAAAAACCCTTAAAAATGAAATTGAAAAATTAACCAGCAAACACTGAATTTATGGCCCTCAAAGGAACATTAACTTGCCCACATTTATCAAATTAGGGTTAATTTTCCAGAAGACAGAGCCCCTTTTGTGGTTTCACTCTCTGGCCACAAAATTAACACTCACCTGTGAACTGCAGGCATTGTTCGAGGGGCTGGTGCCTCTGGTAACTTGGCTTTTGTTTGTTGGTTGTTTATTCATCGGGAAAATTTTAAATTCACAAGTAGGTATAGGGATTGTCTTAAAACCTTCCAGTGACATTTGTGTTTAAATAAATACTGAATGTAACTGAAAACTGCCAGAAATCCAGGCCTTGATGCTGCAGTGGGACACGATGGGTTGTGTTGCTATTGTTCCGTAATCACAGAATTATAGAACCACAGAACATCCCGAGCTGGAAGGGTCCCACAATGATCATCAAGTCCAACTCCTGCTTCCACATAAGACCACCTAAAAATTAAACCATACATTCTTGGACTCAGCAAGCTTGATGCCCTGGCTGTCCTGGGGAGGCTGCGTCACTTAATTCCGTTGACCGGACTTATTTCATAGTTCCTGTTTCATTGCAATCACAAAAATGAAAATGAAAATATTTAATTGTGTAAAATTGTCCACTGAAACACTTTTAGGTCATTCCTACCCCTGCTCCATTCCCAGCATGGGGCTGCACTGCCTGGGAGCAGCTCCAGAAAAAACCCTGACTGCAGACACCCTTCGTGCTGGTGATGCTGGTGCACACAGGGAGGGAAGGCTGCTCTACTGGTTTAGCACCAGAGGCAATATATCCGTGTAATTAGAGATAAATAAAAAGATAGGTGGGAGCCTCCCCCGCACCTTTTCTATTGCCTTCTCTACGCTTTCCCTACGGATGGGCACTGCAGTGCTCTCCTCGCATGGTGTCCAAATGGCCACTGGTGGAAAAGCCTTGCTTTGTTGTATAATAGCATTAGGATGGGTTGCAATGAAAGCTAAAGTGAAAAAAAAAATAAAAAAAAACGGGTCTAATCAAGTTCCTTACACAGTTTGAATCCACCAAACTTTTAATAATTAACCGTCTTGAATGGAACTCATAAAAATTACTTAGAAAGACAAGTAAGACCTGCACTCTGATCCTTAACTTGTACAAGTAAAAAGTGTTAAGCATTCTATTTTTTTTTGTTACATTTTTGTTCCACTGCGCATACTCAGGAGACCCCTTTATTTCAAATTTAAAATAGTCTACGAAAATCTGTATTGACGTAATAGCTTATTAGGCTACAAGCAAAATATTCCCAGAACTAATTTTTAATTAATATAGTTCACTGAAAACTTATAAAAGATTCATACATAATATGATAAAAGAAATAAACATCCTCAATACCATGTCAAGTTTCTTTTCTTTGTAAAACATTGTTTTTTCTCCTCTGCTACCAGAATAATAAAACCTGCTCTTACAGAATTGACTTGCGCTTGTCTTTGGCAGGTCTGTCAGATGTGATATTTTCTGATAAATAAAATGGCACTTTTTAATTCAGAGTCAAATTGTCACCTTTTCTCACTCCGGGTTCTGCCTTTCATAAAAGTCCCGTATTTCAGATCCGGATTCCTGTTGGACTTTGGCACTGTCCCTCCAACACGTTGCTGCACGGCTGATGGAGTCCAGCAGAAATCATCTTTGTGCTCTACGTGAGTCTTATGTCAGTCATAAAGTAATTAAAAGTGGCAAGATATGACCCAAATTCATCTCATCTCTCTGCAGTCATATCAAAGTGATATATCTAGTCCAAGATCCTTGCTGTAAATTCCCTCTGTAGGCAGAGAGGAGATACTGGCATCTCCAGAGATGTCTTTCGGCCACGTTTCTGGAAAAGGAGGGCGCGCGTCGCAGGTGCTGAGCAGGAAAGCCTTGCTTGAGGCACTTCCAGCCAGGTGCCCCCCAGGGCTCTGAGCTGTGTCCCACCGGCGGGGGCTGGCAGACCTTCACAGGCAGGGCGCTTCTCGGCAGAAGGTGCAGGGAGAGGTCCCCTTGGGGCTGCGAGGGGCTGTCTCAAGCCTTTGCAGCAGGGACGACCTTTTGCGACCTGCTTGTCACCAAATACTCGAATTTTGTCCTACGCAAAGCAGCTGCTCAATGGGCAGCATGAGGCATTGCTGTGCTGTTCTGAGAAGCCCTTTCCTCCTTACTCCCTTTCCAGAGAGTTAGTCCTCCCCAGATATAAACTGTGCTTCGTTTTGTATTGAATTCTCTTTATTTTAGTCTGCTCATGATTCCATTTGCATCGGAGGTTTCCACTGCAGTATTTCATGCAGAAGTTAATCTGGGGAAGCTGGATGTTATGCAGGCCGGGTAATAAAACCCGGGGGCTCCTGGTCGTCCATCAGGAGGGAGCGGGACCGCCTGGGTGGGAGCGAGCCGCAGCTGAGGCATTCAGTAATAGGGTGGAGGCTTTACTACTTCATCCTTCCTCGTTTTGGCAAGGGCAGGAGAGGAATTAAATTGGAAGGCTGACAACCTGAACACACATTTCCTGCACTGTTATTCCTGGTAGTTGCTTTACTCTCTGCAACAGTTGAAAACAAAGGATGTGTTACGCTTATCCTGAAGTGATGATCAATTAAGAAAAAAAAAAAAAAAAAGAAGACAATTTTTTTACATAGCTATAATCAACTTCATTCTTGTTGCTCAAAAAAAAAAAAAAAAAAAAAAAAGACATTCACATTTCTGCCGAAGCTGTACTTTTGTACTTTTAAACTTCAGCAGTGTGTGAAGCACAGGACCATGGGGTGCCCCCAGGGGCCGGGGGGATTTGGAGGCTGAGTGACCACTGCCCGCGCCTCCGCTGCGGCACGGGGGAGTCAAAGCTTCTGCTGGTGCTCAGGAGGAAACAGAAAGGCAGGGGATTTATCTGTGTTCATGTCCTCCCATCTGTGGTTAGCGGAAAGATTGAAAACTGAAGGCTGAACTACGGCTGCCCGAGCGGCCCCAGGGGCGAGCTGAAGGGTCGCTCACCTCTTGGCCCTAAGAGCATCCCCAGGTTCAGGAGAACCTTGTGTTTGTGGTTAAGGTGCGCCCTTGTGCCACTGCTGGAACCACTCAGCTTTGTGTCTGCAAAGCTATGAGTAGTTCACGGGAGAAAATCTGATTCATTAAACACTATTGGGTGGACACGTGTAAATGGGTGCTTTTAATACACGTGCATATGCCATAGGCCTGTGGAAATCAGGGCATTAAGTGCTCCATCCCCTACATCGACAGCATGGCCACTGCAAGAGTGATGGCAAGGTGCAGTGATAGTATTGGGCATCTCTTGGAAGACTTTCCCTAATTAGTCCAATTGAGTACCTTAGTCTAAGTCGGGATAACGCTATATATTTAACAGGATTTAGTCCTGTGAATTCTCGATATGCTTAGCTCCTACGTAGCTTTAATACACTCAGCATTTTCCAGGATTAGGTCTTAAGGGCTTGATCCAAAACCATTTAAAATCAATAGGTGTTTTCCTTTGACTTCGGTGGGTTTTGATTCAGCCTCTGTATGCCAGTCAATACTTTCTGACGCAAGTACAGAAAAATATGTTAAAATCATATTTCCAAAAGCCATATTACTTATTTTACACTCCACAACTTCTTGAACTCTATGCAGATTTGAATAGGGAAATATTAACCAAAACAGTAATGATATTATTAGTTGAAGTTTTAGCTTTTAAAATCAATAAAAAGTACCACTGGGTATTCTTTAATGTTATAGAAGAAAAATGATTAATTTAAGGTTCAGGTGCAAGACAAGGTCAGGAAAGAATTGTTACTGTATACAGTGAGCATTTCATGATGAATTTGTAGTTTGAAGTATCATTTTATGATGCATTTTCTGTTTTGTTATCAGGGGAAGTATGATGGGTGACATACGAGTGATCACAGTGTTTTGGTGCAATGTTCTGTGATGGGCTTTTCATAAAAATTAGCTGACAATGTCATGAGTATACAAGTAAATTTATAGCTTTCATACTGGACTGCCATTCCCAGAGCTATTTCCAATCACTTGGGCTTTTTATTAAGTTTATTGTTCTTTTATTGTTCAGTGGAGTGTAAGCAGCAAGATTACAAATAAATGTAAGTTTCAGTGGGTATGAAGTCAAGCTTGCAGAATTAGGGAAGACGCAAGCGAAGAGGAGCAGAAATTAATTTGAATCATTGGTGATATGAAAGACCACGTTCTGACACTTCTTGTCAAACGCATACACCGTGAGCAGTGTCGGAGGCTGACATCCTGCTCCTGCCAAAGTTAGAAGAAGAAAGTCTGGAAAAAAAGTGTCAGTCGTGCTGCCAGTGGACTGGCGGAGGGTTTCACGTTCGTGCTGGGGTTCGTTATTTATTTTTGCCCGATTTGCTTCACGCGGGATTTCTTCTTGCTTCTGACTCCGGTACTTGCTTGTGGCGTAACGAGACCAACAAGTGGGGAGCCATGAACTCTCTGGTTTTAGTGTCATTCTCATCATGTCTCCAGCGTGAGACCTTCAGCAGTTATTTCCCTCTACTTTTTCTCCCCTCAAAGAATGAATACTTTATCATTTTGGTTAATATCTTGACCAGCAGAGCAGAAAATCAGACTCATAGCTTTTAATGACACATTTTCAACTGCAAGTTAGTCAAAAAAATCATTTTTATGTGGTTCTCCAATACTTATACAGACTTCAAGAAACATAATTAAAATTTGTGTTCCTTCTTTGTTATTACTGCCGTGGACTCCACTTAAACTGGATGCTGTTTGTCTGGGCAATCAGACAATAGCTGGAATCCAAAAGCAAATCGATTTGCTGTGTGGCTTGTGCTATTACTTAAGTTATAAATAAAATGATTTCTCCCAGATGGCTCCCCGATGGCCCCGCGCTCCTCCCAGCGCCGCCGCGGCTTCCCATCCCGCGCGGCTCCTGCTCGCTCCCCGGGAGGCTCGGCGGGAGCAGAACCGAGCCCACAGCTCGGACGGGGCTGGGAGGAGATCATCTGGGGCCCGTGGGGCTCTGGGACCCCCCAGGAGACCGGCGCGGAGGCCAGCCCCACCTGGCTCCTCGGGAAGAGACCTGCCGGGGCCGCACACTCCCGGGGAATGCCGTGAGGTTGTCGGCGGCGAGCTGCTCCCCTCGTTTATTTTCCTAATGCAAACATTTTGAAACAGAAAGGCTAACTTTTCTCTGGGTTGTATATTTACTTCGTAGGCAAGTTGTGCTTCCAGAAATGTGGGCAGGGCACCGATGGAAACTATAAATCTACATCTGAGAGCATGCTATGTACGCTTGCCCGTGCTTTGTTTTCTTTTCGCCTTTTTGGATGACTAAAATCATTAATCTAAGATGCTAAATTTTTGTATTTTTTTTTTTTTTTTAGAAAACTGGGAAGATGTAACCTATAATCACCCAGCATTTGTAACAGAACTAAAACAATTATGATGAAAACAAATATATTGGGAAATTGTGGGACTAAAAATAAATATTTTTCCATGAACACAATAGAACTATATTGAGAATTACAGGCAAAAAAAATCAATAAAAAGTAGTATATAATGGCTACAGAGTTCAAACAAAGTGCATTCATTCCCCAGTCCCTAGGAGGACCCCTGATATATACGTGCAAAAGTTAATGAAAGTCAGACTTTGTTGTGTCATCAAAAAATAGCAAAGAGGTTGGCTGCATTTTTCCCTACGTTTTGGCTACTCGTTGCTCCATAAATATAGCACCTATTTAAAGGACCGAGCCTTGTTCCCATTAAAGTCGGTTGCAAATCTCAGACAAACTCTGGCACGGGTCTGGGGGCCCAAAGGCGCGCTGAGCGCAGCAGGGTGCTCGGGGGAGCGGGTGCTCCCGGGGGAGAGGAATAACAGCTTTGTCTGCTCCCAAGGCTGTGGGTCTCGCTGTTGCATACATTTGCATGAGCCCGATGTATTTCATCAAAATAAGTCTAAGACTTATTAAGTCTAAGACTTATTTTAGATTTTTATTTTAGATTTAGGGCACGCAGACTATTTTGACTTGCTTTTTGGTTTTAAATGCCGGGGAATGGACCGACGGAGAATTCCACACAAAGCTGGGCAAGGCTCAGGTATTTACCTCCTGACTCCAGACGCTGGGGAAAAACTCCATGCATACGTGTGCACCGAGCTGCTGGTGGCTGCTGGGGCAGGACGGGCCCTGCAGGATGCACCCCAGCCCTGGGGAAGGCCAAAAGGGGGCTGCATCCCCCCCCCATACCCCTCCAGCCCCGTCCCCGAGCCTGGTCTCCTCCAGCTCCTCCAGCACCACAAGAAGGCCAGGAGCCAGCAGGAGACTTGTGGAGTTGTAGGAAGCTTGCCGTCTGATTCACTGTAGAGTAATCCTGCGCCTCAGTCAGCCAGGAAATATTTGATTAATAAGATTCCAGTTGGAGAATAACATTAATGCCTCCATTTTATTTTGTTTTCATTATATTAGGTGACCACAGCAATACTGCATTTTGTAAGCATCCAGAGTACTTCTTCCCATGGTGGCCTTACCTCCCCTCTTTCTATTTTCCCACTGACACTGAATGACTCTTGCCCTTCCAATCTTGCAATTTTTAATAAAGTCAAAGAAAATATAATCCTGGGAACATTTGTAATTGATTAAGTTTAAGCTGCAAGAGCCTAAACCAGGGCCTATTGAAGACAATGAGAGCCTTTCTATTTCTTTCCATGGGTTTCGTAAACTTTTGTTTATGAAGGAGGCCTGTCAGGAACAATGCAATTAGGAATCTGTCCATCTGAGCCTCTGCTTTGCTTCACTTAAAAAAAATAAACATTTTCATTTTGCTCATTGAAAGAATACGGGAAAGGATGAGAATGGAGACATCCATTCTGGCTCCAAGCCAACCCAGTTTGGCCACGAAGCAAGTTTCCTATAATTTAAAGATATGCTACAAAAGAAACCCATTGTTGTTCCAGTCTTTATTTGATTGTTTGCAACTTAAAAAAAAAAAAAAAAAAAAAAAGGCAGCAAACTCCTAACTTTTCAAATTAGTTTAAAAAATAATTCTTAGAACGCTCTTTCCCAGAAGATAGGCTGGCTCCTGGGCACAGTCCCTCCTCCTGCACTCAGCCCCGATACAATGGCTGGCTCCAGAGCAGCAGCCTTCAGATGCAGTTTTGCAACTCCTTCTTGGATGAGTAATCCTTACTTCTGTCCCACTCACATGAGTAAGGGATACTTAAGTAAGAAATAGTTGAAGGGTCTGGCATCCTGACCGCGGCGGAGGAACGAATTGAGCAATGGCTTTTGAAAGCGACCGTCAGCGTCTCTGTAAGCTTTGCGTGAACATCTTTCACAGAGATTTTAGACGTGGGCACAGCAGTGACCCTGGGCTTAGTAGGCACCTAGCCAACGCCTTTCATTTTGTTCAAACACTTTCCTTCAGAAATAACCGGATTAACCACGTTAACATATTTTTTAAATGTATTAAATGTATTTAATGTATTAGTTTGCAGAGGCAAGATATAAATGTGATTTGGGATCATGGGGTTTTGAGGAGGGAGGTGCACCTTGCAAAATGCACCGATTGTCTGAAAGCATGCATTGATATCAGACTTCAAGATATTGGTTTAAATTTGCAAAACTCAGTTGGGTTAGCAGGTCTTTTGCATAATCTGATCTTCCCAAGTGCACTTTACAGCTTCTAGTAATATTTAGAAATAAACAGAGTCTGTGTGAATGTTCACCTTTCTGGAGTCTCCTGCGGGAATACGAATCCCAGGAGAGAGCTTTCTTTTGCTAATGCTGGGGCTCTCACATTTTGTTTCATGTGGAGTCCTTGGGAGCTCTAATACATTTTGGGTGGGTAATGTTTCCATACATTACTACTCCATTCATAATCCATTACTTGGATAATTCCTCATTTGTGAGACCTGGAGAAATTATGGTATTCACAAGCATTTTTTGAATATTTATATAATGTCATAGCAAGGCTTAGGGTATCAGTTGGCTGGAGACGAAGGCAAGATCCCGAGCTGTTCTCATACTTAAGTGCCAGTTTGAGGCCTTGGCAAAAATGTAAATTGCAGCATTGGAAGGCAAAAATCATCGAACAAGAGGATCACATTGTAAAGCAGTTATTTCAACAGCTGCTGCCCGTAAGGGGGCATCTGAATTTTACAGGGGAATAGTTTAACTAGCCAGAAGTATTTCACAAAGTTTAGAATTATTAGCACAGTAAAAGATAAACATCCGCTGATGCTGGGTGGCACGCGGAGCTGCTGGGCTGTGGGCACGGCTGCGGTCCCTGGGCCGAAAGCTGCTCCCAGGCAGGGGAGGAGACGCTGGCGTGGGGGGAGCGAGGGGGGCTCCTGCTGTGTGGCAGCCCTTGAAGGACGAGGACCGCGCGGTCCAGCTGCAGCATTCCTGGGATGTTTCCCTCTGCTGTTGCGGTGTCGCTGCCAGCATCACCACCGCCGCTCCTGGCCGCGCTGCCCAGCTCCACTCCCGGGGGATGGCGCTGAGACGGGGCATGGAGCAGAGCTGGGAGAAGCGGTGGGCACTGCCACAGGGCTGCAGGAGAGGCTGGCAGCCGTCACCACCCGGTAGCATAAACGTTGCTTGTAGAGGTGCAGAAGCACCACTGGATTAGCTTCTCCGCAAAGCAAAGCGTAAATAGGTAAGTGGCTTGCCGCAGGCCATGCGGTGAGCCAAACCGAGATCTGAGAATAAACATGGCTCCTGAATCCAGTTTCCAGTTTCTAGGTAGTAGGTGTTTTTTCCTGTCTCCTTCCTTTGTAGGAGTTATGTTGTGACAGTAACTAATGTGGTGCAATCAAAATACTTCTTACGACAGTGCGCAGCATAACCACGCAAAATAATGAGACTTCAGTAAAGAATCCTTTTGGGCAGGCTGACACTCAGGAGAAGTTTATTATAAGTAAACAACACTTGATTTAGTTCTGAATCACTTTGGGAGACTCCTGGTTCTGGGACTTGCAGCTCCGGAAGGGAACAGTGGTCAGAGAATGGGCAGCGCCGGCTCCATGGCACAAGCACGCAGCTGAAGCATAGTACAGACAGATATTTCTTCCCCCTGTAAAATGTTCTCAGTTCACGAGTACAGACATCTCCCCATACAGCTAGGAAGTAGTGAACTTGAGGATCGTGTCAGACAGACACAGAATTGTCCATGGCCTTCTCCCGAAAGGAGATTCACCTTCCTACACACTGGTGCTTCCTGCGTTGGGCAGGGCCTGTGCCATAACCGAGCTGTGGCACCCCGAGGGGGACGTGGGGTGGGAGCTGGGGGTGCTCGGAGCCACATAACCCTGAAGGACTCGTGTCTGCACGTGCTTGAGAAGCCTGAGGAGGACTAGGGCTCATCTGTGGTAGTTAAATCTGACACACAAAAGCTTTTGTGAACGCATTGAGAACGATTTACATTACGTGTAGGAATTCCCTTTTCTGGGAACCGAATCACACTGTCGTGGCCCAGGCAGAGCTCCACGCCTGCTGTGCCAGCCTCCATCTGCCTTCCACTTGCTGAGCGGAGCTAAACCCAGTCATCAAACGGCTTGACCGTAGGTCTTTAGGCATGGGCTTACTAATTGTCCTTAAACGTAACCTGTTTACGTAGCTGGTTTGCAGGGTGATGTCTTGAGTGCCCCTTCTGATGCCCACCCAAAGTTAATGGCACAAGCCCAGTAATTTCAAGGGAATACGAACTGGGCCCAGTGGTTCTTACTAAGGAGACTGAATTCTTGCAGGGTAAGGTTTTTGTGTTCTTTCTGTGGTGCTCCAGTGCAAGCAGAGCTGTTTTTATGGGAAGTGTGATGTTGCTTGTATCGATTTGGCAACTGGGGAGACGGTGTTAGTGGGTGACCTTGAAAAATGTGATAAGTGGCAAGGGTGCTGAAAGGTTGAGGCACAAAGGGGATGGCTAAAAGCATATTTATTTCTAGCCTGTGATGATAGAGGGGTGAAGCTCATGGATCTCTTCTCCATAAGAAGAAGCTCCTCAGTAGCCATGAGTACTTTCTACTACAGTCTTCTCAGCTTTGCAGAGAAAATATTCACAGCTATAGTAGGGTTATGTAAAACCTGATAACGATGAACCTTTAAACCTCAAAAAGAAAGAAAAAGAAAGAAAGAAAGAAAGAAAGAAAGAAAGAAAGAAAGAAAGAAAGAAAGAAAAGAAGGAAAGAAAAAAAGACCCATATATTACTGTGGTTTGCATTGAAAATGATACAGAAAGGGATTAAAAATAGCCAAAAGAAAAAAAAAGCATGAGTAGAAATGTAAACACTTATCTTACTATGCCTGTGGCAGATGTATGTGAGCGTAGTATGTAGCAGCAGAGTAAGGAAATTACCAAACATTTCCAAACCCTGTTCTGTCTGAGACAGAGCAAACATGCCCCCCTGGGGTGCAGATGGTTCCTGTACTACTTAGGCATCCATATAAATATTTCTGTTTGCCAGAACGGAGCGGAGATTTTGGCTGTTAATGATTTATTATTCTCAGCACAGTGGTAATTTAGTGGTTTTCCTTGTAATTTAGCATGAACTCTTCAAAGAAAACTGTGAGGACCAGTCCCTAACCCTGCAAATGATCCAGCTTGTGCAAAGGAGAGCATCTTGGCCAGCTACTCTTGCTAATCAGAAATTAGCAGAAAAACAGCATGAATACATAAAAAATGAGTTCATAAATTATGATCGATGTCACCATTTCATGTTGCAAGAACCACAACAAGGTGCATCCGAATGGGCAGGGAATGATTTTCGGGCTCCGTGGCGTTAGTACAGCAGGGATGTGTCATCTCCGCGTGGAGCAGAGCCAGCAGAAGGAAACAGGAAGCCAGGGACGCTGAGATAGAAGCTGCAGGAAAAAAATAGGCTCGGCAGCAAGTCTTCTTGCTGAAACATTTAAATAAAACTGTTCTTAGAGGTTCTGATGTGACAGCCCGTGCTGGAAAAGGAAGAAATCCTCTGTCCCCTGCTAGCCGCGAGTCGTAGCAGAGCGCCTGCCTAATTCTGGGAAATGTTAAGGCAGGTAGTCAGAAAAATGGGAACAGAAAGTGTCATTCTTTCAGATTCCCTGAGTTCTAAGAAAAATGCAAAACCTGCACTGTTCAAATGAATCAGAGCTCTGTGACCGGCACAGTCGTTGTTCTGACTGGTTAAAATAACAGAAAAAAAGGAAAACAGCTGCCATGTACGAGATCTCTGACACACTGACAGTGCCCTGCACTCCCCATGTCAGTATTCCTTATTTTTCCAGGAGCATATGTTCTGCATTTCCTCATCATTCCTCCAAAAATCAATTGTATTCCCATAGTATTTCCATAGCAAGTAAAAGTTGTGCTTTTATTATTCTTTCCCTAGTGTGTGTGCTGCTTGTGAGTGCTCACGTTAGCTAGCACCTGGGAGAGCCCAATGCAAAGCTTTGGATAAAGTTTAAAATAAAGCCAAGTGATGCATATAATTAACAAAGTGGTTGATAAAGGCACTTGGTTTTTCCCTGCTGTATTTTAGAAATGTGTTTCTCAAGCACAATCCTGTGTCCATCCAAATCAAATCCTGGCTGCAGGGGTTGCCCTGAGAGACATCAAGCTGGTTTTGTAAACCTGAGATTTAAAACAACAACAACAAACAACCAAACAAACAAACCCATGAACACACAAAATTTGAATTCTTTGTGTATACCTTCCGGGGTGTAAGTCTGCTTTGGGATTGTCATTTTTATCTATGGTCATGGAAATTAGATAATGCCTGTTGTTGAAATGGCATTTGAGAGTCTCAGGGAATCAGCTGGTTCTGAGTTAACTTTCAGAAAGATACGCTGGATTTCTTGGCACAATACTGGACACCAAGTGTTGTAGCATTATTTCAAGCTTCCCTCAATGGGCAAGTCTCAAATACATCCTGTTTTCAAGTTGTGTGTAAGAGGAATAATAGGCTTCTGGAGATGTATTAACTTATAAAGTGAAGAACTAAGATTCCTCCTTCAAAGCTGTGATACTTGCTCCAGGTCCTCACAGTAAACTCACATGTTTGCAGGCACAATTGGTACACACTGCTTGGTTTACGTGCCAAACTTGCATTAAAAACTTGCATTATTAGTACTAATAAATGCTTTGGAAGCATCTCATTCACAAAAGATACTGAGTTCCTACTGAATGCAGTGTGGGCATCTTTTAGAGGTATGACTTACCTCCTTAAAGCAGTCTATAGGTTTAATTTCCTTGGATACACTGCTTGAATAATTTTGTTAAAAAATAAAAAAAAATATTGCTGGATGAATAAAAAGATCCCTTCATAATTAAGCTTCATAAAGAGATTACAGAGCCTTTGCATTTTCCTTTTGGTGGTCATTAGTGTTCTCACATAGGGACAAGTCTTCCAGAAGAGTTCTCTTTGCCCCTTTTACCCCGTGTAGTTCAATCTGACTTTTTTCTCCTTATCTATTGGTTACTTCAAACTTAGAGATGTGTTTGTTCACACCTCAAGTGATTTCAGCGTAAAGCCTGTGGCCTCATAGATGAAATGTGCATCAGGACACATTTACTACCACTGCATACTGTGAGTTATTTCAACTTTTGTAGCAAAGGAATTAACACTTCTTCCCTCAACATTAGCGTTCAAAGTTGGATGATAGTTGCTTTTAAACGAGAGGGAAGAGCAAACAAGGAGAGAAATAAAGAAAAGTGCTGGCTTTATTCTCAACCTGGGGAGTCCTATACGGTGAAGGGTAACATCTCCAGTATGGCACTGCAGCAGGTTTCAGGAGGACGATGGTTATTTCTTCTGTCAGGCCCAGCCGCCTGTCACAGTTACTGAGATCCACTCCTGCGCCACAAACTCCTGTGCAGCTTGCACTGAAGTTGTGAAAGCAGAGGGGCCCTAAAGCCCCACCAGTTTGCCCGGTGCTTGCAGAAAGCAGGGGAGGGGAAACTTGAAAAGTGGAGATTTTAAAATGGAAGTGCATTTTCTTTATGTTTTTGCCATTAGGTCAGGGCACACAAAGCTGGGAGCAGAACATCGTTTAAGGATTGAGAAGGGAGGAGAGGAGAGCTGGCGGGCTGCAGGCCACGGCACCCTGCAGCTCCTCTGGGGAGCGCACCCTGCTACCGCGGGGGCTGGAGAGGGCTGGGGTCAGTGCCCCCCACCCCGCGTCACCTCTGGGAGCTGGGAGCGGTGGTTTGCCTTTACGCTGGTTAAACTGGTTATCGCTAAAACGCAGATTAGTCTGTCACGTGGCTCGTGTTATTTACGAGTGGCTGTCTAACCTGTCAGTGCATTAGCAGAAAGCCGACGGGAAGTAGCGTAGTTCACTCCTGGAGTCAACCCCCAAATTAATTTCCTTGTCTGAATACAAAATCTACCTTGTCTGGTCTCACGTTTTTTATTTACTGCCGCATCTTTTTTGAGCTCTTTGTCAATAGATTTACAAATCCTGTCTGTTGGTGAGGAATTCTTAGGAAGAATTTTTTATATGGGATGTTTCCAGTTATCCTTCCACCTACTACTTAATGTGCAATGTTTATTTATTGTTGTGTTGTATGATTGCAATAAACAATTGTGGCTGTCAGTTTCTTCTGATTAAATACCGTATTTGTTAAATAAATAAAATGATAGTAATGAACTGGGCCATTCTTTGCATATAATGTATGACTTTCATATTTCTGACACTTTGGAAGATATATGAAATGCTGATATGCAGGAGAAGGCTTGTAAATCAAAGGGAGTTGGAAGAGATTCTGATCTGCTTTGTAGCAGAGGGTCATCTTTGCCATTACAAACTCTGAGGGTACTTTTGACTTCTCTCTGGGCCAAGACGTACCGGTCGGAATAGGAAGCCGGACCCAGAGGACACTCATTAACAGCTCATGAAGGAAGGATTTTAAGAGACATGAGCTCTCTCAGGATATGCAGAAAGATTTGTGCGTGCAATTAATGGGTCAAGGTGCTGGGTCAGGATTACATGTGGTGCCTCCATCCATGCATCTGACGATCAGCACCCCCAGGTTGGCTTTGCTGTAACGATTAGTTATTGGTCCCGGCAGAGCCACAACTGAGGTGCAGGGATTTTTTTCCACCTCAGATCCGAATATAGATAATGCTGAGGCACGACGGGTGGATACCGTCACCTGTGCTTGTTGATTAAACAATTGCTTGTATTTTCATTCATATTATGCTATGTTACTTCAGCTCTTTAGTCGTGGGGTTAACGCCATGATTTCTCTCTTTGTGGAAGTCCTGTGTCAAGTTCGGTGGCTGGGGATGCTATGGCAGCAAGGCATTTCCACGAGCTCCCTCGCAGCAGAGCTCGGCAATTCCCAGACTCAGTAATTCATGTGCAAGGTGCTCTCACACCTCCTCTTCATTTTATTCTCAGTATTCCGCCGAGCAACCTTATCTCCACCTATCAATTATTGTGGTATTAATTTATATCACTCCGTATCTCTCCCTTACTTTGCGGTTTGCCGCATGCTTACTTAAAATATGTCAACGTCCCTGAGTAGGTTGCTGTAAAATGAGGCCAGGACTGACTGTTGCAGGTTGATTTATGTGCTAACACCACAGCAGAGGGTTTTTTTTGAGAGTGCTTAAATAATGAACAAAAATAAGATTTAAAAAAGTTGTCAGAAGAGTACCCAGAGATACTGTGCAAACAGGAAGCGTTTTGATTATGTTTGCTGGTGCAAAATTAGTAAAGAGTTTGAAATCGTCTTGTGCTTACAGATTCCATTGTTTTCAAAGAATAATTCCATCTATTTTAACATTTTCAAGTATAATTCCATTGGTAACAGCTCTTCCTTTGATTGTGAGCTACGCTAATTGAAAGGTGTGGTGCAGTGTCTGTTTTGGCAGTTATGCTTGTATCTTTTGTTTAAAAACTCAAAGTGTTGACTTTCCTGTCCAGCCTTCCTTAGTATTTTCTGTTTTGGTGATGTGATGACAGACTTACAGTGTGTTTCCTTGTGTGTATGGTAACAGATGTTTATGTGAATAACAGACTTTTTTATGAAGGCACACACTTTATAGCCAAATACTAATTAAAAATAATTGCATGTAAGCATTTTTGTTTATTCCCTGTTGTGCATCTTTAATCATTTGAAATCACCTGCAGTTGAAAACTGAGGCAAAGATTTGATACTGCAATTATAAGAGGCCATCTGACTCTATATTAGAAAGGAACAGCAACATATTTGAAGAGGAAATTATTACAAAAAGTACGCGAATGCCTGCCCTCTCTCAGTTCACTTTTATGCAGGATGAAAATACCAATGCAGGGTTTTGTTAAACTAATAGGAGTTTAAGGTATCTTTTCTACTGAAGCAATTGGTTCTTGACTGACATCCTTTTCAGGACATATTCCGTGCACTAATAAGCTCATTACTAATATATTTTAATTAGACGTGTAACAGATGGTTCAGAGTAAATATGGGCAGTAGCACTTTTTAAAGAATAAAACCCACAGGTTCTTTTTAAGGACTCAGCGTCTCGGTTTGGACTTTATCAGTAGATGATTGAGGTAAGCAAAGTGAAAATTAGTCAAAGGCACTTGAAGTCATGAAAGAAGTAAAACTGAACAAAACGAAAAGAAACAAAGCCAGAGTTAGCAGAGCCGTGTGTGTTCAATAAGGGCTAACCAGTAACGAAATGAAAGCACCGTTTGTTCACGGTTCGACGCTATTTTCATCTTTGCGCATAAGTAGGTAGTGTTTCATTTCAGGTCCTGATGTGCAGCACCCGGGCAAGAGGCCATGCAAATTCGGTGTGCTCCTGGTGTTTTCAGTAGGTTTGGACCCGTCCGTGCAACGAGGCAGCCTGAGCAGGGGATGCTGCTCTGGCAGACGATGCGGGAGCCCACAGCACCTGCCGTCACTGCCAGCTCTGGTCCTGCTCACGCGTTGTGCTGTGATCTCCTGGCTGAGACGGGGCAGAAATTGCTGCCCAACCTGCCGCGGGCCTTAGCTCTCCTGTGGATGACAAGTGACGCTCACAAATAATATGGCAGGTCCTGGTAAAATTAATAATATATAAATCCGTGGGTGAGGTCATGGGGGTGTATCATCAGGAAAATTAAGGGATAGTTCTGGTTCAGTATGTTTTATTTATTGCTTTAAGAGATGAATGAATGGGAACAGCTGATTAAGCCCATCATGGGAAGGTTCTCAGTGAAAGGAATTACTCCATGCCTCTGTTCTCACAGGGAGAACAAGCTGGAGAGAGCAGGATATTGAGTAATTCCGATAAGGTTCATTGTCATCCTGAGTTGGCTTTGGCTTTTACTTGGAGAAGACCTTCATGAAACAGGTGGGTTTTTTTTTTTTTTTGAACAGGAATTAAATCCAAGTATTACGCAGCATGGTGAATTAGTTCTTACTAGTGAATTAAAAATAAGAAGCAGATAGTGATATCTCTTAAGCATATTTTCCTCCTCTGAAATTCCAGCGCTGAGCCTCTTTGAAATGCAGATCCCAACCTAAAGTGATGGCAAAGCTCAGCATTACCAAGACGCAAGGATCAGCAGATAAGAGATGAGTGAAATGCAGAACTGCATAATGACATACTCCCACCCTTAGGGCAGCTCTCTTACGAAAGCACACCATAATAGAGACAAAGGCTGTTTTGTGGCCATAATACACAAATGTATAGCCGCTGCATGCCTAGAGCCCCCTTCTCGTGTGTGTCAGAGAACCACGAGCCCAGCAGAGCACGTGTGGCTGCGGCTGCGTGGCTGTGGCTGCGTGAGCAGCTGCCGAGCCCTGGTGTGCCTCTCACCTCCTGGAACCTCATATCGTAGGGTAAACACGGCGTGGAGGAGGATCCAGCAGAAAAATTATATGATATTTGACCTTTTTGTAACATAACATTTCTGGAAAATATTATCACACATGAGATTTCATGTAGTAATATTGGGATTAATTATGTGATAGATGTAGCACAATGTAAGCGTTTTCCGCATTGTGCTGGTGCAGATGGAATAATATCATCTGCAAGTCAGGCTGCAGAATACCTGTGATCCTCTTCTGGTTTTGGTGGCAGGAAAAGATTTCAGTTCCAATGAGCGCTACCAGTGAAGTGCCCACTTAGCTAAGAAAGTGCCATCATACATAGGCTCCTTCATGGGTCTGCAACCACACTGCACCATGTGTTAAATAAACTAATAATAAATAATAATAATATAATGAATAATAAATAATATAATAATAAATAACTAATTGGTTCTGGTTCAAACCTGAGTTACCAGTTTTACTGCAGTGCCACCTTGTCTGCTTCCAAAACGTATTCGGATTTTCACCACGTTCAGGAGGAGCACACCAAGCTCCCTGCAAGGAGCTTGATGGACATCACTGAGGGCAAACAAACAACTGTGAAGGAAAGTCAACAGAGGAAGGCTATTTTTTAAAAATTGTTGAACAGCTACTGAAAAATAACGCTAATAGGAGAGATGGACATATCTGGTGCCCGAAAATTACTTAGTATCAGAATCTCATGAAGATTATTGCAATTTATATAAACATAAAAATTTTAATGGAAGCAGTTCTCATCGCGAAAAATAGGTTTATCAGCCAAATACACTGTCAGGGGACTGTCTGGATGAGCCATCCCTGCGATGCACAGATTGGTGTAGGCTGGGGCCAGGCGATGCTTTTTCTAAGGTCAGCTGGAGTAGAGGGACTAATTCTGACCTGTGCAACTTCTTCAGATCTAGGGGAAATGTTGTTTCCATGCTTCAAGTGCCAGCCTTGGCGTTGTGTCAGGTCTGCTCTTGGGACACTTTCCTGAGACAGCATCGAAGCTGGGCACTCAAGAACAGAATAAAGAGCTGGCGTGGGGAGCACAGGGGAAGAAAAACAGCAGTCCCAGGTGGTACCATGGCTGCTGGTGTGCTCGGGCAGCTGCTCCGAATCGGTACAGGGCGAGACGCGGTCTTGTGCTTGGTGCCGGGCTGTGCGGTGGTGCCCATGAAAGCGATGCGGGCAGAAGGGGGACGCTGGCGAGGCTGCAGATAAGAAAGGTAAGTGAAAACAGGGTGGAGGCTGCTATTGCAGAAGTACAGCTTTATTGGTGCTGGGCAGTTGAATGAAAGTTTTTGAATATTTGAATATTTGAATTTTTGAATATTTTGAATATATTGGAAATTAGCAGAACCTGAGGAGTGTAACTCTTAGCAAAACGCTGTACAGCCGGAACACCTCATAACAGAAGATTTGACTTTATGATAGTTAAAATCTCCAGGACTCAACCGCGTCCATGTAAAGACTAATTGCAACCAAAGTCTGCTTCTATCGCTTGCCGTTTCCACCCTCCTACTCTTTGCAAACCAGTTTTGCAATACCTTTTACACTGCTGTGCTGGGGAAGCAGGTGCCTGCCGCCCTTCCCTCTGAGTGCCATATGCCCATGAACGGAGCCTGGAGAACCTTAGCTTTTTATTTATTTATTTGCTTGTTTTATTTTTTCCCCTGTTTGTCAGAAACTCTTCAGAAAGAAGAGAGTAATCTGAAATTAAAGGATGACCTCAGAAGGGAGTAAAATTAGAGTAATGGGTGCCAGGGGCGTGTCTGCAGTCCGATGGAAGAATGCTGTGTCGTTATTATTTCACATCTGTTTTATATTCTGTCTGAAAACGCAGGTGCTCAGCCCCATTGAAATTATAAATTTAAATTCAGTATTAAATGTGAAAGATGGTAGAATACACGTGGGAGAAGGAAGGCGATGAGAGCCCAGTGAGGGACTATGGTCGGAGGAGCCCTTCCTCGTGCTGGCCCAGGCGCGCTGGGTGTGTGGATGCCAACAGGAACTTCTTCAACGAGCTCTCATCTAAGGCTAGGTAACAGCATCATTCACTAGCTATCTCGCTGTGAGATGAGCTACATAAATTAGCAGCTGAAATTACGTCAGATCATTCCAACTTTATCTGCACGTTATAGGCAAAGGTGGTGCAGGTTCAACCTGAAGGCAGACGCACTTTGCAGCACGTCCATCTCGCAGGAAGAAAGTAATGATGACAGTTTCAATGCTCTTTGGAAAAAAAAATGTTGAAACTACGGGGTCTAATTTCTTTTCCTTGCCTAAATAGCATGTTATATAGATTCAGCATCTTTCTACATTTATACCATATATTAAATTATTTAGTTTGCAACAAAGAGAATATGATCATGTATAAGTGTTTGAAAAATTACTTTTTACAAGTATTTGAAAAAAAAAAACAAACATCATTATTTAAGTGCTTCAAGAGCAATATAATGAAAATATCTGATACAGAAGTATTCAAAAGATTTTCTAATTTATTCAGCTGTGTTTGAACAGGACTTTAGACTTTTTAACCCTCCAGACCATGTTTTTCTGCTCTGTTTTTCTATTTCGAGTGAATAAATGCCCTCTGAAGGGAAACTAAACTCTTCTCCCATTAAAGACTTGGATTGGTAGCAGGTTGTGAAAAACTTCACTTTGTTTAGTGTTCTAAGTGAAGTAGCTGTGACACCAGAAACACAACAGTGGCACCAGGTAGTGTTAACTAATTTCTATAGCAAGAATTTTCAGTGACTTTTTTATCTTGGGAAGAAAAACTTTACATCTGTGTAAACCATTGCAGAAATCAGAAAGGAGCATTTTTATCCCAATTTTGGCTTTCCTTTCTGCTTTGAAATTTGAAAATCCCTCTTGTTTGCATTATAGTTTAGACGTATTTCATTTGTTAGTTGTAGTGATGTGGTTTCTTGCAGTATTTTGAATGAGTTTATGACAGCTTTGCACATATTGCTGCCTTTGTCTTTTGCTCATTTTTATTTGACACATTAGTTATTTTCAGGATGTAATAAAATCCGTTTTAAGTGTGAATTGCTTCTTGCAATACTAAGACATCTATTTATTTAATTATTTGATTATTATTATTTTTTTTTTTAACTGAGCAGAATTTCATAAATTTTATTCACATCTAAATTTTCAGTCTTTCAGATGTGGCCTGGCTTGCTTTACGTACCATGTGTTTCTCAGCTGATGATCCCTGTTTCAGGTTTATCCCCATTTTTGCACGCAGTTACCTGGCTCAGCCATTCCAGCTGTTCAGGGCATCACGCACTCCTTGTATTTTTCACCACATCTGCTTCAAGACCATATTTGATGTAATCACGGTCGTTTAATATGATCTGATCTTCATCATGCGTCTCATACTAATGAAGAGAATGCTCATGGTGTGATAACTGCAGGAATTACAGCGTAGTAGCACCCTGCCAGGCCCCAGTCCCCCACTGCTCCCCTCTGACCCCAGCCCCTATTCACCACCCAAAGATAAATCGCTGCTTTCTGTGCTGAGCATCACTTCTTTTTGCATCAGCCTTGAACTCAAGTGCCAAAATTTATTGAAGAGTTTCTGTTTTCCAAGAAATTTGTGGAGAAACGTGATGTTGTGGAATATGTTTTTATTCTGATAGAGATAAAATTATAAATAGAATTAGATTTCTTGTGAATAGTCGTTGGATGGAAGATTAATGATTAAGTAATTTGCTTTTACTGTCGTACATTAAAAAATACTAGAAACGAATGTAATTGTTTTTACAGTAAACATTTAATCTTTCTTTGTGAAGCAATTATTTATATTTGGTGGATGAACCGCACACTCTAAAGCATAGCGGTGTGCTGGCAGTCGCAGAAGGAGGAGCCTCCTCGTGTCCCCCACCCGTGCCCGGTGGGGCTGGCCGGGCGCTTCTGCTGCCGCTGGCAGAGCGGAGCTCAGCACGGCTCGGCTTTCCTTTATTCTTTGCCCTTATGATTTCATTAAACTGATGTCAGGAAATAACTGCAGCTTTAATTATTCTCTTCTTTTGATTAACTATCTTAAAATAAACATTATGCTACTCTTTCTGCTCCTTCCCTTTTTTTCATTACTTATCCAACTTGCTCTGTTCATTAATCTTGGGGTTTTTCCATGACACCCTAATGGCTCCTGCTGCCCAGCGATCATTATCTCAGTGCCACTTGTCACTGACTTTTCCATCCATCAGCCCCACTCATCTGTCAGAGTTGCGGGTCTGCAGCTGGGGCAGAAATCCCCCAAATCTTCCAACGCCAGCTTTGTCATTCTTGGGTGCTAACCTGGCGCTTGTTCTGCTCATCCCTTACGTTGTCACTTCACGCCCTGCCACAGAACAGCGATCAGGCCAGGTCCATGAAATTAAGGCTGGGATGTCACAGGGGTGGCAGAGAGCCTTGCAGGGCCAGGCAGCCAGCAGCACCGAGCATCCTTCGCTGAAGTGTCCACCAGGAGGTTCAATTCTGCCCTCACACTCCAGATACTCTGCTGCGGACTCTGTGCCTAGTGCCATGTCATTCATTGTGGAGGGGACGTGATGATTCTCTTTTTGGAAGCTCCGCTTTTAAGCGACTTCAGACTTCTAGTGATCAGATTTTAAGCGATCAGATTTCTAGCACTTTTGCTTATGTAGCGTTGGTCCATCCTCTGGTCACAGCTGGTTTTCCAGACTCTTCACTTCTTCACCTGTTCTGGGTAAGACTTGCTGGGCACATGTATCGTGCTATAGTCTTACAGGTCTCGTATGCCTCAGATATTGAAAGTGGTGTGAGGGCGGGCACTAGCTTCTGTGACACCAGCATAAACACATGCTAACACATATAATATTTTTTTATTTTTTCATTTTTTTTTCCCCCAGTTTCTCTGGACGCTACCGGGTCACATTCCCAAAGCTCCAAAGCTCTCCCAGCCCACGAGGACTAGCCCCCTCTTCCCAAAGTGAGAGCTGAAACCCTGAACCGGTACCACTTCCAAAAACTCTGACGCCAAACACAAGCACCACGCGTGTGAAGCTGGTGATAAACTTGCGAGCAGCCCTGGGGAGGGCAAGGCTGCGCTTCAGGCTGCCGCCCCTGCTTTCTGCCCTCTCCCCCTCTGCCCGGCGCTGGTGTGCCCTGCACGCACGCCCCACCGTGAGCTCCGCGGTTTGTTCAGGAGCCCACCCAGCCTGACAGTGAGACAGCGAGGAAACCTCATCGCCTTGCAGAGGGTTTCTAAGCTCTCTAAAGGGAAACATCGTTCTCACACCCAGAGGGAGTGTCCACAAAGTCGAGGGGTACTTTTCACAGCAGATGTCGGAGCAAATTCAATTTGCTTGCTGGCCACCTGGCCGTATTTCCTTGCAATTTGGTCACGAAATCTGTTTCCGTCTCATCTTGTCCTTCTTCACACTCCTGTTGAACACCCTATTAACAATTTGAGTAAGTCTCTTGCCCGGAATATTACTGCTACACCAGACTGTTGACTCCAATTTCATAAATGTGTAAGAAGTGAGCAAATTAAGTAGTATGAACTATGACAGTCCTCTGACACTGACAGTGTAGTGTACTGGCCCACACATGCTGTACAGCATAATGATTACATTACAATCTTGTGATATTATTCAAAATGACTTCAGATAAATGAATGATAAACTAGGGGTTATGCTTCCTTTATTACAGGGCTGATAAGGTAGCTAATCAGTGTCCAAGTATATGTCATTACATAAATTATGAACCAGAGTTTGATGTGTATTCCCAAAGAGCCGGAGCCCGAGTGTCATCTGGTATAAGTCTGCAGCCTGAAAAATGAATTCTGAAAACAACAGTCGTTTTTGTTCTAACAGTATTAATAAATTACTAATAAATAACCTTAAAAGGTTGTGAGAGACCCTTTTAATCTATTAGCAGAATTTCGTACTAACTAATCCTAGATTTCCCTTCATTTTGAAGATTAACTTTCTATTCAAGGATATGAACCCTTACGCCCCCTCTAAAGGAGTGATCTTTTGACAGCTCAGAAAAGAATAAATAAAGCATGCACATTGCTCTTTTCTTCTGAGAGCAAACGCTGCAGTCTTGGAAGCCCAGTGGTGGCACCAATGCTGCGCCTTGCTCAGGGCTGTAAACCACCGGCCAGTTTCGGAGACCCGAGCTCACCGCTGCTCCCCGCCGCTGGCTTTTTTCAGGGTGCACGGACTGGCAGCAACCTTCTCCTGCAACCTGATGCGCCCTCACATTTACACCTAAATATTCTGTAAGGGGAAATGACCCAGCAAGAACTTTGCTGAGTGCAATCTTTTACCAAAACTGCGTACTCAAACGTGAGCATACGAGCTCCCTCCCTGATGCTCGACGTGTTTCCTACTTGGAGTACGAGGTCAAGCAGGTCTGCTCCCTAGGTAGTAGAACAGAGTATTAAAATATAGACCTATGAACTTTTTGATAAAAATATGTACTTGTTTTAGAGAGCTTGATTGCAAAGTTTTCTGAAAAATGCAAAATGTTATGAATCAAGAAAAATGTATGCTTCTCCAAGAAATTTCAAAATAAGTAGAGGCATTTTTTTTCAGTGTACACTCTTTGCGCAAGGGGGAAAAAATCTCTTTTTTTTGTAGGAAAGCCACTTTCTATCACAGGCACCTTTTGAAGCTCTCTGACCGGCTCTGTTGGCGATTGTATGCTCACACACTTTGGATACTCTGAGTGTCAGGGGGACCAACATTTGGCTTTGGTTACACATCTGCAAATCCAGTACACTCAGGTCTATATGTCTGACAAGACTTCAAGGTTGAGTTCATATTAACTGAAACTGAACTGAGCACATTTGAGTGAAGATTGACTTATAGAGCACTTGGATTTACAGACACTACCAGGAATGTTTACATAGTTCTCTTGGTGTTTCAGCTGTAATCCTATTGCTATCAGAATTCAGTTTAAACCTTATTTTTCATTTAGTTGCTGAAATATAGTTGGAGAGTCACTTGTGACTTGTATAAGCAAGAGAAGGAAAAGGGGATTTTCCGTTTATTGTCACCAAAGTGTGTTTTCTCTATGTAAATTATAGCTGCCTCTGAAGTGGCTTCAGGGATGGGTGAGATGTGTGATGAAGATGAGGGGATAGCCTGGTTATATGTTTTGCTTTGATGTTTGCTTGTTAAACATGCCTGAGATGTGTTGTTAGGGTGGAGGTTGGCCGGGGTTGGCCCTTCGCCCGCTGCTGCCGGTGGCACGTGCTGCACAAGCCACCAGCACTGGGTTCAGCTCTGGGCTTTGCTTTTGCAGGGCTGATGTTCAGAAATAAAAAACATGTTTATTTGTGAATAGAGAAGATTTGGTCTGCCATCCAGGAGCATGGAGCATCACGGTGCTACTTTCATAGTTTCTCTTCACAGAAGAAGTCGCATTTAATAGTTTCAAATTATTTTTATTGATTATGGCATGAAAATGTAAGTGCAAGGAATCTCTTTCAATATGCCTCTTTTAGACTTAAAAAAAAGACATCAATTCTTCCCAGAGTGTGTCTATATATATATATAATATTATATATAAACATTATATATATATATAAATGTATAAATTATATAAATTAAAATATATATCTATATATTTATATACTTGGTGACAGCACTTGGTTGTTCTGATTTACATAAAAAATGCAAGAAGTTACATACGATTTTACAGGATATGGTACCAGATCTTGAGAGCTTGCTGTCTGATTTAAAACTAGACAAAGCAAGTGAAATGGAAGAAGACAAAGTAGACAAGATCAACAGCCATCAGATAATGCCATATGCAGTCTGAGATCTAAACTGGATGGCTCTGAATCATCTGAAATTACTGCTAAAATTTAATTCCTTAAATGTTGTACATCCTGATTGCTCCCCAACAATTAACAACTTGTCCCCTTTTTTGTAGCTCTCATAACCTTCGTGGAGACTGATGAGATCTGAATATTTTGAGTAACCATCTAAATCATGAGCGCTTACCAAAATCAAATCTCAAAGTATGTGGTGCTCTCTGATCATTAGTGAGAACTCATCAACCATAAGCGAGAAAGATGATCCTCCACCTGAGTTCATCGAAATACATCTCTTCAGATAAAAAAGAGAAGCAAGAAGCAAAAATTTACCTTAACCAACACAGAGGCAGGTTCTGAACCCACCACCAGTTCCATGGAGACACGCTGACCAGGAATGAGGGTCTCTGAGAGACCCATTCCCACATCCTCTCCTTCCCCTTGCCAGGAGTCTCTGGGACTTAGCATTCACCAAACGAAAATGTGTTTTAGGGAAAATCACAAGAGGTAAGAACATGGCTTAAGTGGGCTATCAGTGTGTGAGTCTATTGGTACGTTCGCGTGTGATGTCTTTAGAGCACGGAAACCCAATTCCTGGGCCCCTGGAACTCATCTGTGTCCTAAAGACATCACACAAAAATTGTTTTACTATTTAATCTAACCATAGACAGAACTACAGGCAGGATCTTTATCAAAGAACTTTTAAAAAAGACAATAGAAAAGAAAAACAATTGCTTTATCTTCTGCAGCAGTTTGGAAGTAGAATAAATTTTTCTTGTGTACAGTCACAAAAGCTGAACTGAATGTACATTTTTCTTGCACTCTTACACCATCCTCATCAGTTGCTTCATACTCATGTTAATAACAATTAATTATCATTTTATCCTGATATAACTACATTGACTGAAATAGAGTCACACGAGGGATTAATTTGGTCCAGTATAGTTTTCCATCATTGCATTTCTTGCCTGTTTTTTCAAAGCATTATTAGAATAAATTAATTTGAAAATTGTTAATTGTTCAATCGTTAATTGAAAAGTTAATCTTATTCTGCAGATTCTCCAAACATAACACCCCTCATTCTTCTCAGCAAATATTTACAACGCAGGACTTGGGCAGTAACTGAATATGCAGCTGTAGGATCTGCACTAAAATTGGAGGACAGTAGCAATTTTTAAAAGCAATCACAGTGTTTACAAAGTATGTTGCACACAATGGACAATATTGTAAAAGAAAAATATAATACATGTGTTCAATAAGGTGAAAACAAATATGTTTTCATTTTTTATTTTGTTGACTGGTATACAAGGTTCTAAAAAGGATTTTTTTTTTCTTTGTGGAGAACGCACTACAGATTTACAATATTATATTCCACTGTATACATTTGCTAACAAAAAATACCACTACTGTATCCACACCAGTGACAAATCTGCCAGAAAGTGACTAGTTGATATGCCTTTTTATTACTGCAGCTGCCTTGTTTTTCTAGTCAAAATAAAAGAAAATCACAGGATCCTTAAAATAATAGCTGACAGCAGGTAGTTACTGAGAAATGCATGTCCCTGGCTCTTAACTTTGTAGCATCCATCCAGATGGCAGATTAGAGGCTGGGATCTGCAGGTTGGTGACAAATACATGGGTAATAGCATTCAGCTTGCCTAACTGTAAAAGTGAATTCACTATTCCTCTTTGATTGTAGACCTGACATGTCAGATGAGAGGAGTCCCTGGAAGAAGCTGCCAAAGCAATAGCACAAATAAATGCCAGACACAAGTGCTGCTTGATGTAGGATTACAAACACTGTACCTATCATCAATTCAAATTTAGCTGATATGTAAAGGCTGTGGTGCGGTTGCCTCAGCCGAGCAGCACGTGTGCAGGAGGCTGACGGGTACCTGGGCACGGCTGCAGGAGCCGGGCAGCCCCTAATGACTTCCGCAGCAGGAGGAAGCAGCTCTTGGATTCGCACCCCACCATATGGCACACGGGGCGCTCGGCGCTCGCTGCCTGACTTGTCCCTCTGCCCTTCCCCACGCCACGTTATCCACCACTTGACTTCTGAACAGCCTTGATCTGTCTACCTGTCTCTCTTGCTTGTTACTTTGCATTTCCCTCCCCTTTTTTCTTTCTTTTCCTGGGAAGTGCAAAATCTAGCAAGGTGCAAGGTTGGTGTTAATCTCTTTGTGCTGATTTCGCATTGACAAAGTCCTCCAGCAGCTCGATTATGCCAACCAATAATTGTTTGTGCACAACAACTGAGGGTCTCTGTGTAGGTTACAGGGCAGAAATCATATGTTGTGGGAGTTTTGCATTGCCATTGCATGGAAGTGATCCTGCCAGGACCAGACATGGTGGTTCCCAGTGCTTTCCCCAGTCGTTGCTGAAGCTCAGGACCCCTGTGCTTTCATTGCTGCTGTTGGAAAGAAGATGCTGAAAACAGCAGACAAAGCTCCTACGCTCTGGGATGAGAACTTTATGAAGATATTCCAATCCCACCTCTTTTTCCTGTATCATACTACCATTTTATCGGTGTAAAAATATAGTGTTTCTTCTTCGTAATCTTACCTGTCTCATGTTCTCAATGAAGGTGAAGAGTGGCACCATTGTTGGTTTGGAAAAAAAGCAGCCGGAAAAAGCCTTTACCTTACAATAAACTACATCTCATGGTTCCATGTTCTCAGTTGCCTTCAAACTCCAGCCTGCTCTTTCTTCACTAGACATAAAGCACTATCCATTGAAGCTAGCTCTTTGTAAAGTAAAGGTTATGTAAATCTCAAGAAATCTCACTTTATATATGGATTTGTTCAACAGGTGCATGTAGGATAACATGAAAAAACACACAGCCTTTAAATAGGATAAATAAATATACACACATACAGTTTTTTGTTTCTAAAATGTCTATTTGTTACTTGTATTTTGTCTTGACTTGCAACATCCATTCTTCTTGTACAGATCCTTTTTACCACTACTTTGCTCATTTGTCACTATTTTGTTATTTACATGGAAAAGCCAAATACAAAAGAGGTACTAATAGCCTCGTGTAAAACTGCTGACTAATATTTTCCAAAAATCAAGCCCTCCAACCTGCTCATGGAGGGGATTAGCTGCTGAGATCACGTGGAGATCACGTATATCACAGAAGAAGTAATCCTTTTGCTATCTCCTTTATCTTCCCAGGGTGTAAGCATCTCAGTGCTGACGGCTTTACATCACACTGGTTTAAGGTTGAATTCTGGTTTATTTCAGGGGATTTAAAACAGTGTAAGCAGAAGCAGAATTTGGCCTACCTCTGTAATCTTTACTCAAAATTAAAGCTCAACCAGATGAGAATGAGCGCTTTTTTTGTATTAAACTCTTATCTTCCCAATCTGAAAAAGCTTTTGTAGATCAAGCCTGCCCGCAGTTTCACCCAGGTCTCTATCACATTGCTGTGTGTCACTGCAGTTAAAACCCGAGGATTAATCTATTTAGATCAACAAATTGAAAATAATACAAAGATGTCAAAATCTGAAATCTTTTAAGAGAATACAGGCAGTGAGTAATGAGATTGTGTATCGGTTTCTCCTATTGATCAGGTTTTAATATTTCACTTAATTCGCCCAAATATGCAAAACCTGAATGCTCTCTCTTCTCAAGAAGCCGCAAGTCGGCAGCACTGGTCTTGCAGCACTTACCCAGCTCCCCTTAGTACCCACAAAAAGTTTCTTCACTGGAGATCTGCTTTTGGTGTACCTGATTTATTGCCCACAACTCTCGGTGTTATTGCATCATTTTTTTTCCTAAATGATACTGATGCTTGAATAATTTTTTTTACCAGCTAGTCATCTGATGATTGGCTTACATAATCATATTTATATTAAGTAGATAGGAACAATTAACTTTGTTTTAAGTGTAGTTATTTGAAATACAGTAGTGGCAATATCTGCCAGAAGCAAATAAACATATTAGCAGGAAATGCTTAAATGATCTGGATAACCCTATGAGCCGGCATAGCAGGTGGTAATATCCTGTTTTTAAATTACATTTCAGCAAGTGAACATAATAAATCCTCTTGTGTTATATATTTCGCTGGTAGCAACTTATACTCACATTATTCTATTTGACCTCATTACTGCTAATCATTATCACATTTTTAATAGCTGCCACAGTGAGTGAAACAGTTAATACAGTATTTCTTGCCGAAAGAGAGCCTGTCAGGTTATTGATGACAAATTAAAATTAATAAAGAAGATCTGTGTTGAATTTGAGGGAATGGAATAACTGCGAGCATCCAGATGATTGGAAAGGCCTCTGGGGTACTCTGTGAAGAGTAATGTTTTTGGTGTACGTGTATTGTCTTGAAAGGAACGCTAAAACTGCCAAATCTCTGCTTTTGCCTGGAAGACTTCCTGAAATAGGAGCTGTATTCTTTTGGCCCTCATCACATGTAATTTATCCCTGGGAGAGTTATTTCCCGCTCTGTACACCTCCGCTCGGTGCTGTAATAACAGCCAGTTGCTGGGGCTGCGTGGTTTTATTTACCTCGCTGAGCATCTTTACAAGAACAATCACCAGCACACGCTGCACAGGTCCGGCTGAGGCAGTAAATAAGTACAGGTCCAACACGGAAATCCTGCCCTGGCTCTTTTCTGAAATTTTAGCCTATTGCGATTTATTTAAAACTTTCTGCGGCTGGGTCACCTGCCTCGCGGCGGGTACCGCTGCGCAGCATCCAGGCGGCCCCTCTCTCTGCAGAGCAGAGGGGGTGTCGGGCACTGACTACCTCACTTTATGAAAAATTAATGCATTTACATATCCCCCGATCGCTGGAGCAGCGGTGTTTATTAGAGGTGAGCGCTCTGCAGGGACGGGGCGAGAGCCGCGGCCCGCCGGGGACGGCAGTTCAAGGCCATCCCGAGGTCCTGAATTAATTGAACGCCGCGGCGTGAGCTCAGTCCTGAGCAGACAGTGGTCCACGCCGCAGAATCACCAGACATAATTTTGACTGTGCCCAGGAGGCATACCAGGGAGACTGAATTATCTCTTACCAAAAGAGAAAGTAGTCCTTTGAGGTCAATGGTGGAGGTCGTCGGTGGGTCAGCGCGGAGAAACGCCAACGCGGGATCTGCCCTAAAAAGAAAAAAATAATGGCCCAATTACCGCGCGTAAGCAAGTCATGCAGAATTTCTTCACACAAAAGGGGGATTTTGGGGATATGAAAGGAGCCAGCAGCCGGGAGCAGGCTTTGCGTTGAAGAGAGGCGCATGCATTTTTGGAGAGGAAAATTGAAGGTGCAGCCATTAATTGCTCTGGAGCAGTTAAGCTGCAAAACTGCTGCTGTGTAGGGCTCAGCAGATTCACCTGCATTTTCTCAGTGTGTAAAATGAAGCTCTGGTGGATCTTATGCTTTTCTGGTCCGTAATATTATTATGCTCTGAGTACAGAAAGATGATATCTTTTCTTTAAAAGCATCGCCTAAGTGAGAAGTGGTCAAAACCAGTGTTGTATCCTTTAGGAGCTGGTTAGAACTAGCCCTGTTTGGAGAGGAAAAAGCAGTGACATTTTGAGCTTCTGACTTGTAGGAAAGCTGAGCGAATCTGAGAGCTACAAACTCTGCCCAGGGATCAGCGCCCCGCCTGCATGCCTGGGCACATGCTCCTTGCTGAGTCCCCGGTGAGTGGCCGTGCCCTCGAAAGACGTCAAGCACCAGGACTGCCACCTGCATGCAGAAATGCGTCCTTGGCACGGGGTCGGTGGTTCCTGAAAGCCTCACTAGAGAAGGCGAAACTTTGTGCAGTTCACGTGGTTGACAAATAGCAGTCAAATTGCTCTGCCAGTGAAATTTGGAATAAAAATATAGGAAATGAGGAGTTAATTCAATTAAACGCTTTCCCACCCACATTTTACCTTTCCTCACTGCTCAAGGGAATCATTCGTGGAATGTATATCACCAGCAGACTTATTTTTACCATTATTTTTAACTTAATGAGTATACCTTACACATCAGAGAGAAAGTACAAAGGTTAAATTTTACATTAAGAGCACATTGCAACATAGTATGCAAATATTCCTATGCAAATCTAGAGCCACCAGAAGATAAATGTGTTATATTTTTAACCAGTTAACTATGACGGTGAAGTATGGTGCAAGATATTCAGTAGTTTCATTTTATATCTTTCTTGTAAATAATGCATAAAGTATGTAGATGTTGTCAAAATATGATTAAGCTATTAGCTTTATAGTTTTCATAGTTAAGAATGTGTTCAGCATGTAGCTCATAATAACTCATTTCTAAACGCAGACACCATTATAAAATATTTCTTGTTCAAGTGAATGTTATCATGTGACATAATGATTTTGCTTAAAACCAAGTTAAATGAGGAGTAAAATTAAACAATATTGCATGAATTGTGTTTGACTAATTTTGTGTCACATTATATTAGCCAAGCTTTCAAAATATGTGCTAATGACAAATAGGGTAAGCCCCTAACATACTTTATATGTCTGTAAAACCACCCTTAAGTCATTAGCTTTTAAAGGTTCATTTTGTTTGCAGTTTTTGTAGCCACTGGCTTTTTAGTGATTACTTTTGTCTATGAAACTAGACATGATTAAAAAAGAGATATTTTACATAAGACTTTGGGACTTATTGCCATATTATGGGGGCATACTGTGTGCATTAAAACAATGTCTAATAATTGATGAGCTCTACAGTTTTGAGGTAAACATAGTTAAGGGTGAATTTTAATGTTTACGTTGTATTTACATAAGAACCACACTGAGCTTTTAATCAACAGTTTGTTTCTTTTATGTCTGGATTTATCTGTTGCCTGCTACAGAAATCTTATATCAAATAGGATGAAAGTGTTACAGATCTCCGGGTTTAATTTAAAAAAGCCAAAATTTGCTTCAGTAAGATAGCTGCTCCCTTTTGAGGCCATAGATGCTACCAGAGTTTCACAGTGGGGACCTGCAGCCTTCACAGCACACGTGGAAATGCTTCTTCACACTTATTGCTGGTGTTAAGCAGAGCAGGTTAAGAAGCTGCACCAATTGGTTTTCTGCACCCAGACAGAGACCTTCGGTCTCTATTTAGCCATTGAAATTGGCTATTCCCCCCTTTCTCACTGCTGTGAGGATGAGTAATAGGGAGGACTGGTGGGTGTCGAGCCCAACTCTGGGTCTCACTGCAGGGATTTCGGGGATGCAGCTGCCCCATTGCCCGCCGCTCAGAAACCAGAGTGGTCTTTCCACGTGAGACCAGGGCAAGCAGCTAAAATGCTGGCTCTGAGGCTTTCCTCAGACTGGAAGAACATGACTCTTTCTGTGGCAGTCTATTCCTATATATGTTTAACAATGAAAAAAAAAAAAGAAAAGAAAGAAAAAAAATCCTCCCTGGGGTTTCAGAAAAATACTAACCCTGGGTTAGGGTGATGTTCAGCGATGCCAAAAGGCTGGGTGGGAGGTGAGGCCAACACACTGGGGAGGGTGAGAAGGTGCAGAGGGAAGGCAACGTGGCATTTTTTAGTGTTTCAATGCTCAACTTCTTTGATAAAATCTTCATTCTGCCCACCCTACCCTGGTGCCTTGGAAAGCTACAGCTTTATCTCACGAATTCTCCCTCTGGACACTTGTCAGAACAAAGAGTATGGACTTTGCATATCATTTATCCTCTTGTATATAAGGAGCTTGTCACATCTTAATGTTGAACCTCACCAGAGAGCAGACCTCTCGAGCGCGCGGCGCTCTGCTTTGCATTTGGGTGGGAGAAGCGGGCGTGCGGTGCCGCCGCCTGCCTCCCCTGGCTGCCCGCCCGCTCCCACCGCGTGCCCTTGGCCCCAGGCCCGTGCCGCTGGGAACGGCACTGGGCAGGGTGACGGCCTGGGGAAACCCTGGGGAGATGTAGGCTGAAAGGACTTCCCCGGTGCCCGAACTCCTTCCTTCATGGCTCTCGGCAAATTTTCTGAGGCGCTGTTGTAGTGTTCCTATGCAATGAACAGGGTTTGTAGGGACTTGGATTTGCCATCTCGAGAATGGCGTTGAGCTGATGAGTATCCTTCTTAAAAAAAGCAACAACCTACAAATTACATTCCTTCTGATAAACTGTCATGGTTTGAACCCCAAATGTTCACAATAAAGACTCGACCTCCTTTTGCTGCAAAGGAGAGCTCGCTGTCACCAGAGGGAGGTCCCTCGGAGCCAGGTGGCAGGGAGGGCCCGGCCTCCGTGTGTGAGCCCCTGCTGCAGAGCAGCCTGGCCTGGTGGGAGGGGTCCTGCCCATGGCAGGGGGCTGGAACCGGGTAGTCTGTAAGGCCCCTTCCAACCCAAATTCCCTCATTTTATGATTCATGTGGCAGGGCCTGGGCCAGCTCCTGCTGCTCTGTTGGGCCCAGGCTGCTCAGCCAAGTCAGGGTTCCCAGGCTGCCATTTTGGTTCCCAGGAGCTGGGCCGGGGGTGCCCCATGAAGCACCCAAGAGCTGGGTGAAGAAGTGTCCCACGAAGTACACGGGGGGAGAGGTGGGACTTCAGTGCCTCACTGCTCTCTGAGATTGCAAAAATAATGATCCCGAAGGTCTTTTACAGTGGAAATTATTAAACAATCTTGAAACCGTGATCACAGAGGAAAGGAGATCATCTCGGGCATTAGAGTTATCAAAACCTTTAGGTTAAGTTATTTCTTTGCCCATGTGGCCGCTTTCAAGCGTTGCACTTGGCTACTTACAGTCCTTTGCATGCCAAAATATTTAATAAGAGCTGTGGGACCAGGGCTTTTCTCAGGTACTGAGTTTACGATGTGTGCATGGCTGGGCCTTGGCGTCCGCTTCACAAAAATGGTGACAACGTTTTCCTCTCACCTACATGCTGCTGAAATGACGCCCTTCATGTATGCGGTGGATGCCAATGTATATACTCCACTGGTTTGTGTTAACTGTAGGTGATGGGAGTGTATCTATGGGAGAAAATAAATATGTAGCTTGCTTAAGGTAGAGCAGAACCAGCCGCCAGCTGCAGAATTTGTTTCTGCCCCCTCTGGTTAACACTGTCCCACACATGGCAGTGTCACAAGTACCCTGGATAGCAAGAAAGCCTGCTAACACCACCCCAGCAGCTGAGGTTCAAATTTATATTGTGTTCAAAAATCTTCTGGAGTTTAAGGATAGTCTCTTTCTGTACATGTCACAGTGCTGGCACTGACTCTGCGGAGGCAGCAGGGTGACTGTTCGCACAGTCTTGTCACAGAGACGGAGCTGAGCCTGGGTAGACTGGAGATGAGCCCCCGTCCTCCGGGCACATCAGGACATCTGCCCGGCTATGTCGCTCTGCTTATTTAGGAGGTTCATTTGGGTCCCCACTGATTCGCAAAGATGAAGGTGAAATGCGTTAAACAGCAATAACACACTGTCCTGATTTGGGAGATATTGCAGAACTGCTAGCTAAGAACGGCCGCCTTGCTGCAGCTCTCCAGCATCAAAGCGGGAGTGCACAGCTGCTTGGCTGTTCGCAGGGAGCTGCAAAGTGGGCTTCAGAGTATGTAGGGGCATCCACAACCACAGTGCTCAAAACTGCTTATCTCAAAATTTTATTTGCTTCTTCAATATTTCTTATGTCTTTTCGCCACTATCATTCATGGAATGGAAGACAAAAGATAAATAAAATATTTATCTAATATATAAACTAAAATATATTAAAAAAAAGTATTTTTTTTCCCCTCCATTATTATCTAGTCTTCTCACTAGATTTGAGCTAGATTGGTTTGCCTTTAAAGCATAGGTAGCTAACTTGGACTACCCTGGTTTAGGCATGTCTTATACATTTCCCCCAAACACTATCTGCAACAAGGATAGGTGAATTCATCCCAACAGCCCTAAGTGCAATTTGGCAGGGTGTCCCAACAAGTAAAGCAGTGGGTTTGTATGTTGGAGATCCCATTTCAATATTGCCACTGAATGATACGGGATAAGTCACCTATGATCTGTATCTCATTTTCCCATTGAGAAGATGGATCTGTAAGATGCTACAAGACTCACTCTTGATATGTGGTATGATAAAACTGAAGGGAGCTATTATCAGCTTTAACTTTCAGGACTAGAATTTCTAAGAGGAATTTAGAATTGCTGATTTTTTTAATTTTTTTTTAATTTTTTTTAATTTTGTTTTTAATGTAAGCTAAACTGAAACAACAGAACATAAAACTCCTTAATTCAAAAGATACAGAAGCATGATGAAGTCAAACAGTCCCTAGAAGAGTCCTTGGGAATGCTCAGGCATGGTATGTTAGTGTCAGTGTTTCTGAAGGATTAGAGCCAAATTCAATTGCTCTCCTGCACAGAAAGACAGCACCACTGCCAGGTGGCTGTAGGGGTCTTGAGTGTTTGCAAAGAAGGCACCTTTGGGAAGCAGGATCTGGCAGACTGTGCATAAGTGTCAGCAGGACTGGTAGAATAACCATCTGAACAAGGCGAGGATCAGACATTTTAGCGTTATGCAATTTCCCAGTAGTTTTACTAGGTGAAATATTGGAATTTGGGGATTTTTTTATTTTTTATTTTTATTTTTAAAGGGATATGCAAGAATCATCATGATTCCTTTTGCTAATTTTTAAATATCAGTGAGAAGTGCAATGGGCACTTCTCAATGAAAGTGCAGCCTTACTTTTCTGACAACTTTCAGAAAAGTAAGGCTATCAAGGAGGATGCTGAGCACCAGACTGGCTAGAGACGGCCCTGTTCATATTAGCTAATACTCAGCTGGCTCTTGATTAATACTCCGGGTCCAATCTATCATGGTTTGATGATGCCTCTGCCACAGTATTACGCGGCGTTGATTGAACTGGTGATTTCCATAGCTACTGCTGGAAGACCAGCAGAAGAAAAACAAAGCAGGTGAAATGGATAGCTAGCAGTGAAGCTGTTTAAATATTTATAAAACAGTTAGCTAAGATCCATTTAACATACCCAAATTTGATACACTAAGATAAATAATTGCTCTTCTGTAATGCCATTCTACTTATTTATTTATTTATTCTTTTAAATAGGGCTACCCCTTTCCCTAGGACTTGAGGAAAGATTTTGAAAATAATATATTGTCCTTGGATCAAATTCTGAATGATCATAAAATGTCAATCTGGAATAATGCCATTTTTATGAAAAGAGTTGTTGATTTACTTTCCTGTGTTGAGAGTAGAATTTGGTCCATGGTTTTGAAAGGAGGGCTTTTAAAAGAAGAAAAAGAAAAAAAAAAAAAGAAGGAAAGAAAGAAAGAAATACTATTTGCCCATAAGAGGTTTTTTTTTTTTTTTAAGCAAAAAAAAAATAGTACACCCAATACCACAGTATTTTCTTTTTAGGCCAGAAAATCACAGTACAGAAACAACAGGAAATTTTGTAAATGAATATAAAAAAAATTAAAATTGAAATAAAAACTGTCTGTTTTTTAGAATGCAGGAGTTACATCTGAAGGAAAATATTTAATGTTTTAAATTCAACAGTGTTCCCCAGACCCTCTAGTACAGCCCAGTGTATGCTTAAAAAGAGCTACTTCATCTATTTAATTAAGAGAAACTACTATCAAAGCAGATTTCGCATTTAAAATTCGTGTTTAAACTTCTCACAGATTAAGTGAGCTTAAACAGTTGCTATTCCTGACTTTAACAGCATTATAAAATACATTAGAGATTGAGAGGATAAAATTCTGCCATGTTAGGTTATAACCTAACTGCTATTTGCAGTTGTAAGGACTACTAATGGCGCAGGGACAAGATTTATTATAGTAAAGACATCCTGCTTAACATTACCCTTGTCATTCCATTAATAATGACTGCTTATGAGCCATCTCGTTGGCATCTTTGTTGTCCTGAAAACTTAAAACTCGCAGCACAATTCTTTACGATGTGCTACATTGCCCCCTCTGGGTATTCCTGACCATTATCCCATTTGGTTATATTCAAAACTGCTGCCTCCTGAGAGAGCATTAGGGCCGACCTTTAACCCTGCAATATTCTTGGTTCAAATGGCGTAATAACATGTAGTGAATATTTACAAGCATACTTATACTATAATAGAGTACTGCTGTGAACATTAGCACATATTTTCTGCTCAATCAGGCTTTGATGTAGAGCTTGGCGTGTACCCTGGAGAAAATGCAGTCCCCAATAAGCTGTGCTAGTGAAACACCCTTGAACCTAAACAGCTTACGCAACGTAAACTGCCGCGATGCAGATTAGCCGGCAAACATATACACGGGCCACGCCGCCGGTCCCAGCAGCGCGCCGCGTAACGGTTCTCTGCCGGAGGAGCGCGGCGGGTGCAGCCCCGCCGTGCTGAACCCGGGGGTTTAGGGGGTAGCCAACTGGATCGAGAAAAGGTGGTCTTACTCATGGAAACACAATAAAGGGCAATAAGCCCGAATGACAGCAGGCATGCTGTTTCCCCTTTTCCTGTCCATTCTGGGGCTCACTGCGCGCTGCTGACTCCCAGCACTGGCTTTTTTTCCTCTTCTCTCCTCATCCCCACCAGGGATGCCCTTATGCAGCTCACCTCTTCCTTGCCCCCATCCCAGGCACCTGCCACGCGATTTCTGAGAGCCATACGCTCCGTGCTTGCTTCCAGTTGCTCTCTTCCACCACTCACTGACTCTGGCTGCGTGTCCTGCTGGCCGTGCCATGCCATGTCATGCCGGGCTGCAGCAGGAGTTCCTCCGCTCTCACCCCAACTCTCCCTTCCTTCCCCTTTTCCTGCACCTCCATCTCACAGTGCTTCGAAAGTGGTGGCAGATGATAAACTCACAGATGTGACGGGAATCGCACATCAGGGCTCTTTTAAATTTATAGGTAAACATCTCCAGTCATTTCGGTGGGGCAGAGTTTTCACTGCCACATGGCTTCACGCAGTGTTGTCCTCTGTCTGGAATAAGCACCCCTCCTTACCACGCTGACGCCCTGCCCTGAACCATCTTCTCCATCCTGGCCGTGCTTTCCCCACACCCACAGAATATCACTGAAGTTGTCTTCCTCTTGTCCCAGACAGCATCTGCTCACCTCCCTCTCCAACGGGACACGTTCTGCACCCACTGGCACATCCCATCATTTTACCTTTGTTCACTGACTGCAAATGGTGGCGTGTCTGAAGGCCCTCGGTGCCCCAAAACTTCAGCATTTCCAAAGTGAGGTGTGTTGCAACAAGCTTGCCACAACATACAGATGAAATGTAGGGCATGGTAAAGGTCTAACTTGGGCAGGTTGGTGGTTTTAGTTTCACCTGGCTGTAGATTTTTCTCAGTTTGTTCCCCTTGATCCCTGCATTATCTTTCCTTGATAACAAGGCTATTACTCCTTAAATACAATTAAATCCACTTTTCATTTGCTTTACTCTCTGTTGCATTTTTCTGTGTGTGCCCAGTGAAAAAGTAGAGATTTTGTTGATACCGCACCCAAATCTGCTCACGCAAGTTTTCTGATTTTCAGGCCTTGGAGGAGAAAGGGTCACTTCTTATCTGTGTTGGTTTATGAGTGTGTAGTCAATCTGTTTAGATAAAAGTCCAGCTGGAACGGGGAGGTTCAGCACAGAGGTAATACAGGCTTTTAAAAGAAAAGTCTGTCATGCTTGTGAAAAACTTGGACTTGGCAATATCTGTCTGTCTTCAGCTAAAGGTAGAATAAACCTTCCTTATTTTCTTGGCATACCTTATAAACTTGTTACGATTTTTGCATTAAAATCTTCCTATACAAAGGAGATGTCCATTTTTGATATTTTATTCATAAGATCCCCCAAGGTGTCATTGAAATTCTTGCAGTCTTTCATCAGCGTGATCCACTCTTGGAGAGCACACCTGCACAATAGATGAAATGGCCGTCCTCTGAGAATAATGGCAGCCATCCTGATATTAATTTGGTTCCAAGTAATTATCAAGTTCATATCTTTCAGTTTGCTGGGTAACTTTTTCTTCCTTTTGATTTCTTTTTCCCCATACAGCCTGGTCCTCTTCGGTGGGACTTTAATTCATCTTTTTTCTTTAACTTTAACAGACAGCTATCTGCCATGCCTTGAAAGTGTTAAAACTCCAAGATCAACAAAGTACCCCATAGAAATTTGGGTACCTGTTAGGACTAGTTAATGCTCTAGGAAAATAAGATGCCTTGTGTCAATTTTATGCCCCTGTTGATCAAAAAAACAGTCACAGCCCTGTGTACCAATCACAGCCCTTGGGCTGAGAATCAGGCCCAGGGCTGCAGATATTATTTCCTTAAATAATAATTAAAAATACGGTTGGCATGTATTTTTATGTCACAAATCTAGCTTGCAATAGGAACAGCATCGAGTGGCATCCTGGCTGGGGACAAACCCCTCACTGTGCCCGGCAGAGCCGCGTGAGCAAAGTATGGTGCCAGCAAGGCAATGGCAGAGCTGCCCCACCAGCCTCAGTGCCCTTGTCCCATGCTGCCGCATGAAAAAAATGAAAAAATATCCTCCTTATTTACACTGAATGGGTGAAAAAACAGACCGCTGTCATTTTTATGTGTCCTGCATGGATCTGTTGCAGCAGTGTAACCCTTGTCTATAGAACGTGCTCTTGGAGGCTTGCTCCAGACATGGCTGGGGTTTTGGTCTGAGTTTCCATCTTTTTGGGAACATCCATTCCCACATGCACTTGACCCAGCATGCCGGGAGGGGCAGTGCCATGTATACGTACGTACGTATGTGCATACATTTATTAATGATTGCTAATTAGCATGCCTGTGTTGCATATGCAGGCATATATTTGTGTACGCACACTTTCTGTATATTTACTTAATATGTGTATGTGCATATGCATATGTGTACACATGCATATTCAATATGTTTCTATACAAACCTTAATATTTATATTACAAAGTAATGAGCCACGAAATGGCAAGAACAGCTAAGACAAGACCAGCAGACTTGCTCTACGTAGCATCTCAACCCCTTTTAAAAGATGCTGTCGTGCAATGGGAGGACTTCAGTGCATCCCAAGGGACTCATTCAGTGCCAAAAAAAACTGGAGCCTTCTGAGGAGTTACAGAAGTCCTTAAATCCAAACGCAGCCAAGCACAGCACGATCTGGGGGGCGAGGAGGAGACCCCAGCCCCGTGCCCAGGACAAGGGTGTAGGCATCTCACCGAGTTGGAGGAGTAAGACAGAATGGTTGTGGCAAGGACCAGACACACACAATACAAATAAATATATGAAAAAAAAATATTTTAAAATTATTATTGCTATTTGGAAAATCTTTCCTACTAGGATTTGTGGGGTCAGGGGCAGAGGAGCCCAGTGATTACCTTCAGGTGATTAGGAGTTCCTCCTTCTTTCCCTGCCTGTTGCCAACCAATTTGTATTTTGAAGGAAGCCTGCAAGAAATTTTGTGTTTTCTTCAATTCTTTCAGTTTATTTCTGTTCACATAGCTCTCCTTTTTCCCCTCATTGGCAGTAAATCCTTAGGCTGAGCCATCCATTTATTACCAGTTGGCAGTTTTTCAGTCTTCCAGTCTACAGTGATCCGTTTTTAGCTGCCAATAGTGCAGCATTAACAAATCTGTTCTGATATTTATCTGTGGCAGTGTCTTTTGTTAAATGAAGAATACAAAGTTTAGGACATACTGTATTGGTATTTTTATTGTATCGGGTAGGGCACTTAAAACTTCCCTCCAATATTTTTCCAGCACAGGATAATGTTTCTAGCACTCTGTACTTCCTATGGTGCAGTTTTCTCCTATATATTTTTCAGATGCTCCTTACAGAAAAAAAAAAAGGAATATTTGTTGTGAATACTGTTTTGATTTTTTCTTGGTGATTTTATAGAGAAATTTCAACATCATGGAAAACAGTGAATAACCTATTAATCTGATTTTTTATTTTATTTTTTTCTTGCGCATAATTGTCTGCACTTTTATGTGGAAAGGTGTTTCGTACCAATGTAGATCCCACCACCTCAGGCTGACAGCCCAGGGTTTTATAAAAGAGAAGTTTCAGCCCCCAAACCTGTGCCTGAGCTCTCCAGGCTGGGCTGTGGGCTGCAGGAGCACCATCACTCACTACTGGAAAAAGAAATATCTCTGCTTTTTCCTATCTATTTTTCTATTTATGTGTTTATTCACATATTTATTTATTTTCAGTGGTTGGAGAATAGCGTGGGGTGCAAATAGCATTAACTAACTTTCAGAAGCACTCACTTGGTAATTGTTTCACACTTTTCTGCAGAATATTAGTGGCTTTAATTAAGCAGCCTGTGGATGGATTGGATAAAAGATACATCTCACAACACATCTACATCTTTTTCAGTCATTATATACTTAAATTGCAAATTCTCATGAACTGTAAGCCAGTGTCTTATGGATCTTGCTTCTACATTTCCTTTCAGATCTTCTATCTTCAGTCGTGTCAGAACTGGAGGAAGTGACGGATAGCAAAGTTATAGCTGTACTCAGCTGCAGAAAAGGCCCACATTTAAATGATATTAAGGGTCTGGTTTAAAGCTGCAAAGAAAACTGATGAAGATGAACCTCTGTGAATGCTGCAGCCCTGCCTGTCCAGATGTTATATCACACGCTCAGTCCTGTGTACCGTATTTGCATGCCCATCTTGCACAAATACGGTGCAGGCCAACAATAACTTGCACTCAGTCTGCAACACAAAGCTTTCATCAGGCCTAAAGCTTGCAAAGGTGCTCAGCAGGAGCTACCAATAAACTAAACCCCGCTTCTCCTCCCTCCCCACCCTGACTGTTTCCTTCTAAGTTTGCCCACATTCAAATTACTGACAGAAAGGCAAAATTTCTGCCAAATTTCAAGTCCTACTTTCTGCTCTGGAAACTTTTCAATTGAACAGCTTCAGCATCCTCCTGGTTTGGAGGCTGCTGGGCTGCAGAGGGAGATCACTGGTGCTGTGCGCGTGCCTGGCTGGGACGTCCCCGCTCAGCAAAACCCTCGGAAAATTCAGCCTGGCTATGGCGAGGTCCAGAAGGGAGGTTTTCAGCCTGATAGATGAAGTTTGGCAAATTCATAAGCATCTGGGAACAGGGTTGTAGATGAGGGAATTTAAGTCACTGTTAACATCGCTCTGTAATGTATTATGACTTTACATGCATAATTTTAATTTCCAGAAACCCTCCTTGATGCCAAGTGCTTCATAGGCAGTGGAATGACTTCCAACAAACTTGACTAAGTTTGATATCAAGCCTGCAATGACAAAACCCAGAGTCAACATGCTTTTTTCTCCTTAAAATAAAAGATACCTTGTCTGACATGTCAGCAGCCTTTTTCTTTGTTTCCGTTTCCCCCGACTTGATTTGGCCATAAAGAATATATATTTACTCAAAACCTGTGTTTATAAACATGGCAACCACAAACCTCAAACCTGTCCACCAGAGGATGGGCTTCTCTGAAGCTGTCACCTGGGCACGTTTCCTCCTTGGGGCTTTCTTTTTGCAGATTGTGCTAATGTCTGTGAGAGATTGCTGTTATGACATGGACCTCTCGCTGAATTCAGTGATCTGGTAGTTTACAGTAAAAGCTTTTGTTAATCTGCTTAAAATTGCTTTTGAAAATATGTTGGATAATGGGTCTTAGTTTAGTGCTCTGTTCCCGTAGAACAACTTTTTTTTCCAGTTAAGAATTTTTTTCTTTTCTCCCTGACTCCTTTCTTTTTTCTTTTATTTTGTTTTCTTCAGAAACATAACTGTTGATAATCAGTTTAATGCAGATAAAACAATTACTTCTTCACTCTTCAGAAACTCTTTATGCTTCTTAATTAAAGCCTTTGTCTGAACACAAAATAATTAATACATAAAATGAAGCACAGGGAAAGAATCAACTGTGAAACTAGTCACTCAGTTGTATATTTAAACAATATTTAATCATTAGAGTAATACAGTGCTTGCACTTTTGGAAAGAAAACAAGCCTTATACTTCATGTTTATTTAACACTTTGACTAGTTCATTCTTGGAGGTATGAAATGAGGCTTATAGAGTGCCAGAGCAGTAAATCATATGTTCTGAAAATTACTGGGTCTTAAACAGTAGTGTCATTTTAAACCTAAACAGTTCAGTGGTGCACCAGCATATAAAACTGACCTCTTATAACAACATCTACTGTTTACACTGAAAGGCAAGTAAAGGAAATAAAAACAAGGCATAAAATATGGTGTAGTAAGGATGTCATTTTCTTGTGTTTCTGCCTCTATTCTGGATACTGATGGGTATGATAACTTTCATACAGCTAACGCGTTAAATGCAGAGTATGTGGAAAATACCATGGATATGTATATAACTGCACATACCAACTGTGTACAGACAAAAACTTGGGTGGCATCTGACACAAAAGCTCTTTCCATTGGTATTTGCTCAGATTTTAAAACTCATTTGTTTTGGCAACATGCTTTCTTTATAATATATATATATATATATTCTTTTTCTTTTCTAACAATGTTCTAATGAAAGAGTTTATTGTCAGGAGTATTGATTGAAAAAAAAAGCTCAAAGAAAACATTCAGTGTCTTTTGTGGAGAATGAATGCTGAATGTTTGAATTTGTAGTTGTGATTAGCTGACACTTTTCTTGCAAGCACACAGGCGCTGGTTCATGATGGGTTGCACGCAAGCTCTCATAGCCAGCTATGTGCTTGGCTAACAGAATAACCAGAGGGTTTGGCTTAAAAACAATTATTTTTTTTTTCAAAATTGTTTATTGACACTCTTTAACAAGTCATACTTCAGTGGGCAGACAAGCTTTCATTTAAAATATATTAATGAATATTTCTAGGGAAAACCCAGAGACTGTCCTCAGCCAGAAACAGTGCTCATCTCCAAGGCCTGGGGAAACAATACAGAATTTGCCACTCCTCGCAGTCTGGCCCAGTTCACCATCCAGTCTCAGAGAAGTTTGCGGTGTTATTAATTCTCCTAACTGGATAACTATTGGCTGTTGATGATAAAAACAGAAGCCCCTTCCTAAACACCAGCCAGCCTTCACCCTGCTACATGGCCACCCCTCTAGCTAGCCCGGTCCATGTCTGTGGCCCCTTGGTGGGCACTGGTGGGCAGAAATGCCATGCTGCTTCTGGCCCCTCTGCATGCCAGAGATGTATTTATTTTATTTTATTTTATTTTATTTATTTTATTTAAGGGGAGAAAATATATATAGTGCTAAGGACCAATGATAGCTGTGCTAAGTCATGCTAAGGACGATATTGATATTGTTTTTCAGTTTGATTCTGCAATGTTTCTGAGATAAAAACCATACTGGTTTAAGTATATGGACTGTTTTTTTCTGGACATGAATATCCAAGTTCTACAAGCACATCATGATCCTCATGAAGAGAAGTGATCGGCCCAAATCTGAAGAGCATTTGGAACGGCCTTTTTGTTAGTTTGGGTCTTGAAAGAATGTAACCCTGAAACTCTAATGAAGAATATTTTAAAAATATGATCCTTCAGTTAATTGTATCAGTAGTGTTTGTGAACTATCAATAACTTGCATTATTAATGAACAAACAGTGTTAGTATTAGTTTATTTATCATTTGGAACATGACTTTTGAGTTAATCATACAAATCATGCCACGTTCAATTTTGATTAACGCGTGAAGTTCATGCAGGCTTTGTTAAACAAATATTTATTATGTGTGATGCATTATAAAGTAACACATTTTTTCTCAGTCTTAGGTCCTATATACAAATATATTTGAATATGGTGAAAATTTTAACATGCAAGCAGACATGGTCTTGTTTACAAGGAAATTGAATAAATCATGAGATTCCCGTTTTTTTTTTTTTTTTTAATCAGATATGATCTCCCTTGCATGAAGGTGGTTGCAGTTTGTAAAGTCTTGCAGTGGTCTGCACACACTATATGGTCTTTCACATGCAGGTTGTTTTGTGGTATTGCTGCTATAATTTACCCCTTGGTTCTACTTTTGCTCAGTTTCAATGCAGTTGGAGATGGGGCTGTCATTCATTTAGTGATGCACAAGTTGCAGAATTGGAATTAGTGTTTAAATTTTTAACTGGAAAAGACAAATTGTTCCTTATGCATCTGCAGTTAGTGCTACAAGTCTCAGTTTTCAAACGAGGGGTTGTACTGACATGGTCTCTCTGCCTCCACTCCCCTCTACCTTGAGTTTCTCATATCTTGACCCATCGTGCTGCCAAGGCATGCTTTTAAATGCAACACTATTTGCATTATTGCCAAATTGTTAATAATAATGGAGTATTTCAACAGCTTAGTAATGCTTAGTAATGCTGAAATACTGTTTCGTGAAGTCTTACATTTCTCTTTATTAACGTGTGTGCGTGACTGTTGCGATAGTGAATGCAATGACGCAGTCTTCAGGTGGCTCTTTGCCAATTGAATGGATTTTGAATGGAAGGAGTATTTTTGATTTGGATAAAAATGCTAATGGGCCATTCAAGTCTTAAGAAACACAATATTGTCAGTCAGAAATCTTCACAAATGAGGAGTGAAATCTGATACTATTAACAGTGGTAAGTACATCTTAATCTGTTTTCTGATTCTGAAAAATGTTAAGGCTTTTGTGATCTTTATTTCTGATGCTATGAGTGTTAAGAGCTTAATTTAAACGTTAGTAAAAGTTCAGAGATAGATATAGAAACGTGGTTCAAGTAGTCTGAGACTTCAAAAAACTACCCAAGTCACAAAACTGAAGGTAAAAATCCCATGAATAACAACATGGTTAACGAGTTTCTCTTGAAAGAGGGACATGTTCTTCTGAAGGCCAATTTTGCCAAGTTTATGTTGGGCAATAGGCCACATCTTAAAACTGGTAGGAGGATTAAGATTATTTTCTTTGGGGATGAAATATATATTCTATTAAAAAAATCCATATTTATAATATATAATTTGTGTAATATATTCTGATTTAAATGATGCTCAGCCCCTTCTTTAATATAGTCAAAGCAAGGTCTTGGTTCTGGAAAGCCTGATTCAATTTTATTATTATAATTATTTTTTGAATCTTGACTGTGAAATATTTCATTATTAAAAACATTTTTTTTTTTTTGATAAATGATCTGTCAACAATACATGAATTTAACTTTTTTTTGGTTGTTTGTTTGTTTTGGTCAGTAAAATAGGTACTTAGGTTAGGAGCTAGGCAGCACATAACTTAGCAAGGGCTAGAGCATATTTCAGTGTTCATTCAATTCAAACACGTCTGCTTTAACTAGTTTCACTGTAGCTGTTACAATTTTCATCCATAATATATGATCAGTTTGTAAGAATTTCCTCTACATGTGAGAAACATATTTAATGCTAACATTCTCAAATTGGAGTTAGTTATAAATAATGCACTAATAGATGTGAAGGAGCGTAAATGATTCCTTTGTGTTGTACCTGTGAGGTTGTTAGTGCATCTTTAAAAAACAAACAAAAACACTTTTTGCGTGATATTTATTCCCATCTCTTCCATCAAAGGGGTTACAGTCTTTGTACCTTTTTATGTAAATTAAAAATCTTTAGCCAGTTCTGTGTCAAAAATAAATAGTTGAATGAGCTTGCAGACAACATTTATTTTGTATGTACATTAATGGGCACTTCCATTTTTTTCCTGCAGGCTAGAATCCACTTTGAAATTCATGTTTGATAAATTCCCTGGCTTTCCGAGTAATTTAGCTGTCTATAGGGCTGTTGATCCTTTGAGTGTATTGCTGAACCATTGGGACTTGTGCACCACATCTGCATATCCAAGTTCAAATATATACTCAAGATGATTGGTTTAAACTTTAAGTTGTTGATCTTATTCCTGATAGATTTGTTAGATTGTCTCCCATTTCATTTCTAAAATCTGTGCCTAATCCATAAATACCCCTTCTTAAATATGTCTCCAATAAATTCACTGATTGAGTTAGTCATTTTGTAAGCACAGAGTGAAATTAATATTCAACACAGCCTAATAATCTTAAGACACAATGCTGTCTGATATTGTGTACATGAATGAGAATTTGAGCAGGGCACTTACAGCTCAGACTGAGTCGAGGTACTACTTTCCAAAGTAGCACATTTCCCTTTGAAAATAATTTTACTCCTTCTGAGCATTTAAAAAGTGACCAGGTTTTCACTGGGGTATTAAATAAGTGGGCAATGCTTCAATTCGTAGGTCTTCCTCATCTTTTCTAAATGTTATGCTGGTTCAGCTTTGTTTTTTCCAAGAGCTGATTTAGGTTCGTGTTTGTTGTCAGAGCACTCAGCAAGAGAGGACAATACAGCAGATGTAACGACAAAATTTACAGCACGTTGAGAGTTACAGCAAGAAACAGCCGCCTGCAAATTCCAGCCAGGCTTATTTCAAATATAAACTGTCCTGAACTGCTGTGCAATACCCTCTAGACCAAAGGCACTCCTTTCCTGCCATATGTCCCCCTTCTGCTCGGGGTAGTGAGCGTGTTCCGACCAGGTAGGACGTACTCCAGCGAGGGGCGAGGGGCTCGTGCACTGTGCAGCCTCCGAACAAAGAGAAACAAGGACATTCGCAGGAGCTGTGTCAACAAAAGCTGGAGCATTGCTTTCTCTGAGCAGTTTTCACCTTTCTTTGCTCAGTTTATTTTAAATGCTGTAGGCTCCCTTCATATATTTGACAAAGAATTTAAAAGATGCACTGCGAATATAAATTAATCCAACAATCTTTTTGGCCACAGCGTCAGTTGTTCTGTTACAGTGCTACTTGTCTCTTCTCCTGGCAGCATTTTCAGGTACAACCTGATCTGAAATGAGTTTTTTTTTTTCTTTTTTTTTCTGAAACATATGATAATCACTCACATAATTTTAATATGGAAGCATTTTTTACGTTGCCATTAATTTTAGAGGATTTACACTTTTTTTTTTTTTTTTTTAATTCCATTGATTAAATTCCTCAACTTGAGAAGACAAGGCAGGGGTGCTTTGTTTTGCTAGAGGTGTCTGTAGGTTAGCGGTACAGGGTGTAATAACCTACTCTAACACTACAGACCTTCAATTGCATTACACTTCTCTCTTTTTTGGTTCTGTTCTTTATAAGGAGATTATTCTAATAATGTACCTTGTGTGGTCTTTCAAGGTAAATTCCAATAAGTTTCTTGTCTTAATTAATAAAACCGATCCGACTAGTATTACCAGGAGTCAAATTTAGAATCTCTTGGGCATTTTTGTGATAGAGAGGCACAGAGATGCAGTGGGAGGGTTTTCTTGGTTGTGTGTTGTTATTGTTGTTGCTTTTTTAATAACATGTGAAAACTCATCACTGATGCTAAATTCTTAGCTGAGGTTTAATGAACTGAATTGATGAGCAGCAGAAGGCTTAGGGAAATGCACTTTCTGTTTTTGAAACTAGTGCAGGTTTTCTGTTTTTGAAACTAGCGTAGATCTATACAAGTATGTCTCTGTCCTGTCTCACTGGGGTTAATGTTTATCCCCTTAAAAGTCTTTAATTATTTTTCTATTGTGCTGTATGTGCTTTTTGCAGGGGAGAAAAATGTGTGGAAGTGTCAGAGAAGGGGGAGAGTAAGAGTCCTCCACTCTGAAATTAAATTTTTCATTTTATATAAAATCAAGTTTGCTCAGAAGCAGTACCATGGTGCCATAATGTTTAACATGATTTACTACTTCACTCACTTAAATTAACAAATTGAACCATATTTCATCAAGGTAATTAAGCACATCTATAACCTTAATAATGTGACGCTCATATGTGCAGTCCTACTGAAGTCCATGAGCCTAACTTTGTCTTCAAAACTAAGCACATCCAAATCACTTTGCCAGAGCAGATCCGTGCCACCTGTATCTCCTTATTCTGGGCTATCAACTGTCCTTCTGCGTCTGCTGCTTTGCTTTGTGCAGGATGTATGTTGACTTGGAATGACGAGTGGAGGAACTTACACCCAAAGTGGTTTTAGGTTAGTGATCATGACCTTGGTCTATTTTTGTCGCTAAAATATGGATTCTCCCTACCACTGAAGAAATTGCAGAACCAAACTTCAAAATCTTTCTGCTCCATGTCTGTGACTGGGAATTCATAAGATGTGTTTTTGGTGGTCCATGCTGCCGTTTTCTTCTCTGATTTCTTTCTCTGCTGGGCTTAATTTCCTGAAATACTGGACTCCATAGCTACTATGACTTTGTTTCTTGGTAAGCAAGGAGGGAGCAAATCTTCATGCTCCAGGGAAGGACTGGCCTGAGCGAAGGGAGTTTCCTGGGTGGAAAGTGGAAGAACCAAGCAGGGTGCCCCTGCAGAAGTGCTGTTGGACTGGAAATACTCGTGCTTGTTTGCTCTGCTTATCTTTCCAGTGAAAAAGCTTCCTCTGGGGACAGTGTCAAGGGAGTGGAGCCTGAGACTTACTGACCACTTCTGCCTTTTTCCAGTATGTTTCCTTTGCAGCCATTTAACACGAAACAGTGTTTGAATTCATCTTCCACATCCTTGAAGTGACACAACCACAATAAGAACACAGAGGTTTTGTGTGTGCTGTGTAGGAATGTCCACATGCAGTTTATAAACCAAGATGTGCATGTTTTAAACCACACCATATACTAACAAGCAGTTTTGCGTGTTCCTAAAAGCAGATGTGAGCAGATCTGGAGGCAACCAAAGCAAAGGGTTTCTCTAACACTACATGAGCTTTACACATATTTTGCATGCCTTCAAATTTCGGAAATGTCTGCTAGCTGTCTGCAGATGTGTCAGATGCACGTGGGTTGGATGTGTGCATGCTCATGTGCACATTGCATGTGAGTGCTGAACCTGCTTTCAGTCCATCTTCAAATATGTCCATGGGTTTCCTCCTTGGTTCGCCTTGATCTTTAAGGTGTCCAGCTGGATTGAGAAAATCTCTCATATTTTTATATTCCCTTCCGGATTCTGCTGCAGTCACTGAGGTTTAATCTGAGCAGCACATTTTCTTCTCTCAGATTCTTCCCACTCCACAGAGCAATTCTGGGCATTTTTCTTACATTTTGGAAATTTTTCTATCACCCCTCTTTTCCTGCTCATTCATAACTTCTTTCTCTTGGACATCAGCTGGTTTTTGGTCATTTCTAGGAGATTTTTGTTGGCTCTTTCCATATCTCTACCACCTCCCAGATTTCCTGCACCTCTGTTTGCTGTATGCTGCCCGTTGAAGCTTTCTGCTCCCAGGAGCCCCCTGCTCCTCCCCGAGCCCCCAGGTCCCCAACGCCTCCACTGCCCTCCATCTGCTCCCTGTTCCCTGCCGCGGCCAACCCCGAGTTAGCTGTGGTCAATTTTTGTTTCATATTGCAGTCAGTATTACATAAATAGTGGAAGCTTGTCCTTGCCCCCGGTGATTGATGGGGAGGTATATTTGTACATATCGATTGAGATAAAAAATTAGTAGTTTGCAATAGGAAAGGCAAATTAGTCATCAGAAGGAAGGTGCTTGGAGTATTTTAAGAGTTCCTTGATTAATTCTCATGCTGTGAGTTCTTCTGACAGTAAGTTTTATGTCCTGAGATGTGGGAGGATGAGGCAGTAGTATCAGGTTATTGCAAATTTTACTTTTACTCCTTGCTGATTTATTTTACTGGCACTCTCTGCGATTAGACACAGAGGGCTAAAAATGACTTCATTTTGGGGTGACAACTACACTTTTCCCTGCTTGAATTAGGATGCAGGAACAAGGGTGGAGGCTTTAGCTACATTTTTTTTTTTCATGAAAATTAATATTTAAAAGCCAGAGTGTGTAAAATTTCAATAGTCATAATCCATGGTGATATGTCCATCAACTCTAAAAGAAGAAAGAACTCATTCTATGATACACTGATAAGTCTGTAAAGTAATTTTTTGTCTGCTTACTTGACATTTTTTTTTTCCTAATGACCTCATTGAATGCAGTTTTTAATCAGCATCCTAGGAGACTGGGAGCCCTCCATCTTTTTCCTAAAATACTTTCCACTTTTCCAAGGATTTTGTGGCATGTTTTTTAGTTTTCCTTTATTACAAACTATAATAAAATTCTTACCAATAAAAAATGGCTTATATTTGGCACTTTTAATTTGTCCAAGAATAATTTAGATAGAAATTCCAATTACTTTGCAAGAAAAACATTTGCTACTGTAGTCTCTCAGCTTGTTTAAAAAGAAGTCTTTGATAATTTGCAAGCATTTCTCATGAAAGGCAATTTTACTTAACTTGAATCCAGAAGGAAAAAAAAGATGCACAGAGGTTTCAATTTTTAAACTGATAACAAAGCCCTATATATGTGCTGTTACATTTCAGCACAAAGAGCATGCAAAATAACCTTTTTTTGGTTAATGGCAGAAAAAAAGATTTAATTGCTCTGAAACACTTATTCTATGTATTATCTCGTTGATTAGAAGACGGTTGTAAATGACTTATTCAACGTAATTGCAAACTCTGGTATAGAAACCAAAAGTAAATTGTATGCCTTTGCAATCTGAAGAATAGTAAGTTTAAATACTTTTAATTGTAAGAGTTTTCTGAAGTTAGCAGAGGTACAATATTTAAGATTTAGACTTTTCTTGGAGGTGTGAGTGTTGGTGCCCATCAGAATGAACTAGGACAACAGTGTTAGCAAAGTGTGCCTTGAACCACATCAGCAATTCTGCGGTCTTTTTTAACGTCTGCTACAAGAGTAATCATCTGTTCCTTATCTTCTACAATACTTCCGACTCTGGTGTTGAGTAGTGAAAGGTGTATTGTTGTTCTGCCACCTTGTCACAGTTTGCTCTTGGCCAGTTTTCCTCGCCACAAGATGGAGCTCTGAAAATGATGGCTTTCTGCAGTAAGAAGACTATTCTCAATTTTCATATTATGAAAAAATTCACAATGAATTAGATAAGGGAGATGACTGGTCCATGCTATGGGTGAGCAGGATGTTGTAATCATGGTAATTTGCAGAATTAAGAAATGTAGGTGTTGGTATGAGAAAGAAGGAAAGCTCCACATATGAACTGTTGCCACTGAGGGGAAACCTCCAGAGGTGTTTTTCCACCAGCACTTCAGCTACTCGTTGTGCAGCAGCCGTCTGCAGGACACAGCTACCCAAAACACTGAGCAAGATGCAACACATGTGTTCACGCCTAAGAACATGAGAAATATATTAGGTGGTGGAGAGCAGAAGGCAACCCTTCTTGTTTGTAGGCTTCCAGAGGAGATCCGCTGTCCCTCTCTCATCTGGGAATGGACACACCATCTTTAATTTCACCTCTGGTCAGCACAGAGCTGATCAGCTCCAAGACCCAGGAGGACAAGTTCAGCACATGTCTCTGGGTGGAGCACTGAAAATGTTCCCACCATCAGGTACCCACCCATCCACTGCTGCCATGCTGAAGTTACACCAAAACACCTGCAGTTCAAAACAAACAAACAAACAAAACAACACTAATCTTGCCATGGAGGGGATGTGGAGAATTTGGCTGTGTCATTTGTGTTCAGTCTTGTAATGATTTTCTGGGAGTTGTGAGAGCTGGTGGGCTTTACCGAGAGGTGAGGTTCCTCTGCAGGTGTCTGCTCTCTGCCACCGATTTGTGCCATTTCGCCCCCCACTTTGTGCCACTCTCCCAGTGTAACCCAGAACCATGCAGGTACTGATTTGGGGCAGAATGAGGTCTAAAACAAGGGTCATGCACTGAGCAGCCTGGATAGAGTGTAGTGTGCAAGGCCGCCACCCAGCAAACAGGGGAGAAACAAACCAGAAAATAAGAAGAATGAGGTTATAAAGGCCCAAAACGCATATGAAATTGCATATGCCAACAGCTTGCATGCTTTCGTGCTGCATTTCCATCTGGCTTTGCTGCAGCCCCACATGTTCCTGGGTTGCTAGTTAAACTGAGGAGGAAGGCCTGTGCTGCCTCACTCTGCACGTGCGCCCGCGAGCCAGAGAGGTCTGAGAACATCACCCACCTTCTCCTTAGCCGCCCCAAGTATGAGTTTTGAGCTATTTGCTCTGGACTAAGATACTTGATTATTCTTTTAAACCATTGGTTTAGACTTTCTAGCAAGTACAGTCAGTTCTCATTAGTCACCGGCATTGGAAGCCCATGGTATATTTAGACATCATATACATTTGTCAGTGAAGAGGAGCTTAAATGATCTACTTTGTTCACTGCTTAATTATGTTATTTTACTGTTCCTGAAAACCTGACACAAGGCAAATTTACATTACTGTGCTCCTAATTAGCCAATAATCCTTAAGGATTTGAATGATACATACCCAAAGTAATTTCCTCGTTCACTAAATATGAATTTCCTTACGTTAGGTTAAGAAGATGGCACAATGACAGCAGGCATCATGATGATGACAGCTCTCAACTTGTTTGTCTCCGGAGTCAAAATCTATTAAAAGACACATAATGATCTCAGCACTTTCTTAAGGTGTAGGATGTGAAATCAGTAAATAGCTATGTACAAAGAGGAACAAAATGTACTTCTTTTAACTGTTGCTAGGTTGCCCACCACTCCATGCTACTGAATGGTGGAAAATATTTGTAGTCCTGGTTTCCTGAACGTGATCCCAGCTGTATCTTGTCATGCATTCACCATCTCTGCAGCTTCCTAGCTCAAACAGAAATGCACGCTTGGAGGTAGGCTGCTCCAAAGAAGAGGCCTCATGGGGTCCCCATACCTCAAACACCTTTTATTTGGTACCTGATTCACAGAATCATAGAACGGTTTGGGCTGGAAGGGAATTCCAGGTGTGCTCAATTCATGCATGAGGTACAAGGGATCTCGGCTTTGTCCATGCCCCTGGTTGTTGTGTGTTGTTGCTGCAGTCGGGTTGGCTGGGGTGTGGTGGGGATGGCAAGGCTTTGCATTTTCCACAACAGACAGTTCAATTAATGCATTGCCACCTTTAATCTTTGTGTTGAATCCAGATGCTACAGCGATAGGTGTGTAAAAAATAATTAAGATAACAGACTATAATGACTTTACCATTGCCAGTTGTTGTAACTTGGAATTACGCATCAAAAAGTGGATTGCCAGAAAATTATTTAAATTTCTAACTAGTGAAGAAAACTTTCTGACACTGTCTGGTGGCATGTGTACAGATTTCAATACCTTCTTCAAAGGTTAAGCTTTTTCCACATGTCTAAAACATAAATTTATGCCACAGAATGGAAATATAAAGTTTTCAGGCTCCTTGTATAACTCTTCCAGTGACTTTGTTTGTAAAAATAAATAAAATAAAATAAATAAATGAAATAAATAAAATAAAATAAAATAAATAAAATAAAATAAAATAAAATAAAATAAAGACTGAATGCAGAATGGGTGAATAAAGGCAATGTCTATCCTCTACCTCACAGTCAGCTTACGCCTGGTGTTGCTGATGTTAGACCAAGAAACGCTGCTCCTTGGGGAGAAGCTGTTGTTCACAGTATCTGGAGTCAGCATTAGCATGAGAGACCATGAAAATGGTTAGTTTGGAGTTATGGTGGGTATCAAAAAAAAAAGGGGGGGGGGTGGGGGGGGAGGTGTCCTGGGGGAAATAATCTCATCCCTGCTTGGATGGGACATGTCTTGAATATTTTGGATATTTTGGAACCAAGTACGGAGAAGGCTGTTGATTCCTGTCTCCTGCAGCCACGTGCAGCCACCAGAGGCACCGTGCTGGCAGGGCTTGGGGTCCGTGCTGGGGACATGGTCCCTGGCCTGCCCCTTGGGGCTTGCAGAGATCCCGTGGCACTCAGCACAGAGGTGGGTGCGCTGCCTCCCTCCCAGCCACATTCCAGTGGGGACACTGGTCTTCTTGTCTAAGGTACTTGTGCACTTTCAATTTAAAGGTAATTTTCTTTATTTGTTTGCTTCATTTTTTTCCTACACAAAACCAGTTTCTGATACAATTCTAGCCTTGTAAATAGTTTTCAAAGGTGGTTTTACTTCATGTTGAGTGAAGATACTCAAAAAAAAATAAAATTCAAAAGCTAAAGCAAACATCTGTGCTGACATTGGAAAGGGTGAACAATCATCTTCCAAAGGGATATGTCCCAGTCTGGACACCGGGAGAAGCAGGATTCTGCACTGCATTACCCTCATGCTCCAGGGGAGTCATGCTGTATTCCCCTGTCCAGCAATGGATAAATGAGTGTACAAATATGCGATGGAGATACTTCATAATTAGAGGATGATAATATTTCAGCGTAATTTTTCCTTAAAAACAAAAAATAAATTAGGAGGATGCTCAGCTGATCTGCCCCTACCACATCAAGAGCAAAGCACCAATGAGGCTGAATGGTAACAGCTGCCTCTACTCTAACCCTTAGCAGATGCACAGACTTTGCTGCCTGTAAGACGTTTTCCTACTGATATTGTTAATTGAATATTTTTGAAAGTCTGCTGATGTTCAGGTGCTCCCTGCAAGGTGGTTTCCATCTTTCCTCAAAAAAAAAAAGAAAGGTGAGAGCACATTAGATGTGTGTGTGTGTTTCATACAGGGTTTGATCCAGTCAAACAATAAGCAATGAGCTCTGTTTGTGGAGTGCTGAGTCCTCGTTAGTTTCAGTGGGAGCCTGTGGCATTTAACATTAAATAGGAGAATTTGGGAGAGATTGAGCACACCATTCATATGCATTTTGCTCAGATATCAGCAAAGTAGATGTATCTGCAATTGAGTATGCATTTTGTTAGGTTAAGAAACATTTCTTTATGGTCAGTAAAGCAAGTGAATAAAATTGAGAGAGAAATATATATAGTGTCAGCTTGCTTCTATGCAAAATTATTGTATTTTCTGTTGTAAAGACAAAGCGTACAGAAAGAAAAAACCATAATCGTGCTACTGTATGATCATCCTATATAAGCACATTAGCAAAGCACTATGATACCAGTCATATTGTGAACCTAAAGCCACCCCTAATTAAACTGTCTGCATCCCCCAGCATTTTCCTGTAATGATGTCAAGCCGTGCAGCAATTAGTTGTCCCTCTATGAATGTAAACACTGTTTGTAAATCATATAAATTTAACCTGCTTTGCTTATTGAAAAGCTCCTAAAACTGAATTAATTAGTATTGTAGATTTTGGAATTAAAATTTATTGCATCATTTTTGAATGTCTTGATATAATATTTTCTCTGATTCCTAGCAATTAATTTTGGTAGCAAAGGTAGCACTTATTAAAAATCTCAGATATAATTTGGGGTAGGACTAATGGTGTGTATAATGGCATGCAAAATATTTTATTGCACTACCACAATTGCTGTGGGTTTTTTTTAAATCAAGATTTAGTCCATTGAAAGGAAGAAAGTGCCCTGACCTTTCAGCTTTCTCCATTTGGTACCCACCGTACTACTTCAATCTAATTTGAATGTTAGGTTTGAATACTGAAGAAGTATGCCCTTATACAGTAGTTCATCTTCTCTTTAGAGATCAGACTAAATGCCCGTGGCAATATGCTAGGAAACATAGCACATTACCATGAAATAGCTCCATTAGAGACAAAGAAATGTAAACAAAACAAACACATTTGCCACTGTTTTTAGCTCAATTATATTTCTCCTATTGATGGTGTTGCATAAAATGAAAAAGTGCTCAAGACCTAAATTTAGTAAACCTTTTGTTGCAATTTACTCCAGGAAAACCTCTGTTGCTGGAGGTGGATGGTTTACCTGAGCCATCAGCTACATAGCACGTTTATGGTTATTGTATTTTACAGGTTGATAGATTTTTATATTCTGTCCAAGTCAGGATCTTACACCACCTGGTTTATTATTTAGTAATTTACAGTGCAGTCAGGCATGTTTGGTTTAATGTAGGATAAACTTATAAATCTATTGTTCCTCCAGTTGCTGGGGTTGGTGTGCAATGAACTACAGAGCTTGATGCGTACATACATTTCAGCTCTGCTTATTTTCTTTGATAGGGAAGCAGGCAATAGATAACACAGTGACAGTAGCATCCCAGGGGATAGCAAAATGTGAGAGCAACACACCGTCAGGTTAGTAGGTCATTATTGTATGAGCACTGAGCCATTAATTGACTACTGTACCAGGCTCAATCTGTGTCAGATTATGGCTTTTGGCAGCAAGGACTGTTATCTAGTAGCTAACTTTGCTTCTTGACTATCTTTTTATTAGGTTTTCTGATAAAATTATACATAATAGGTAAACATATTTGTTACACTTAAAAAAACCCAAACATACAGAATAGTGGTAATGTCAGTAGATAATTTTTCACATAACTACCATCTAGCAGAGTGCTTTTGCTAATAGCATTGAGCAGATTTTTTAAAAACTTATTAAGAAGCTGAGTAGACAGATACTTCGTTTAATGGGACTAGATACTGCTGGTGCAAGGCTATTAGAAATTGATATCTGGCACCTGAGTTATTTTTACTAGTCTTAAGCTTTGGGTGGGGGTAAGAATAAGCAGGCTATATCAAGAACAACAAACACCATTTGAAGCAGGCTTGCTGGTTGCTAGTGCAATCTGCTTTAGGAACAAAGCAGGGACTGCCAGCTCTCGCACAGCCAAGAGGCACAGCACAGGACCACCGAGCAGCAGCCCCGTGGTGTGTTCGGGCAGCACCTGGCCGGTGGGGCTTTGGGGTGCTCAGCAAGAAATCAGGGGCATGGGGTGGATTTGAGTAAAAAGTCACCTGTTTGGGAACAGGAGAAGGTCCATGCCTTTATGGGGGTGAATATGTGGGCACTATGGAGCTAGGGTGAAGGAAACGGTATTTCTGGTATAGCTTAAAACAGAGCAGGGGAAAAGGTTTCTTCTTAATCCTCTCTTACAAGCCACTGAAGTCGTGCTGCTTTGAGTCAGTTTGATGCTGTTGGAAGCATGTAGGGTGATCCTGTGCCACTCATGTCAATTGGAAGGCGAATTCCTGGCTTTAACAAATGGGCTCTGGGAGGCTGAAGAAATTGGTGTTCAGCCCAGCTCTCAGTTTGGGCAGGATTTGGGTCCGGGCTTAAGGGAAAGCCTGACTCCAGTTCAAATATGATTTCAGATATCTGCCATCTTTCAGTGAGATCTTCAGGGACA
>NC_139727.1:39796469-39908969 GCF_964211835.1 Anser anser | reverse complement strand
AGGCTTTACAGACAAAGCTCTCAGTGGGTTTCCATGGGTTTGCTCTTTCTCTCCCTCATTACCCTGCAAGGGAACACTACCTCTCAGAGCTATATTGAGCTGGGTTCTTAATATTCACCTCCTTCCATGCTTTCTCATCCCATTTGCATGCTGCAATTAAAGAAAGTAGTCTTGTCTGCAGAGCGCTTTAAAAATGTTTCTGTCAGCAACAACACTGGGGTTTGAAGAGTGCTGTCTCTCTAAGAGCAGAGCTGACTAATTGCATAAGGGTCACACCATCTGTTGCTAAAGAAGTAAATCTTCAGATGATGAGAAGTTAGAATTTATGGAAAACCTCCTGACAGGGATAGCTCTTGCTTGGGTGCCTTTTTTTTTTTTTTTTTAATACAGTTTCAGTTGTTTTCTATTAATTTCCTGTGCTTTCATCACCCTCCCCTCCACCCCCTCCCCCTTTGTTTTCTAGAGGGCAAAAAGACAAAAAGAAATCTTCACTTAAAACTTGGGTGAGACTTTGCAGAAGGAAGGGTGCCACAGTCCTGCCTTGTAGGCACGGCTCCGGAGATGCTCTTTACTAGCTCTGCACTTTGCCTGTGAACCCTTTCCCAAAATTTCCATTTCTTGCCTGTTTTGGCTGGAAACTCCCCAAGATGCTGAAGCTGTGAGGTTGTGGGGTCCTGCTGGATGAGCCTCAAACCCTCAGAGGGGCTGCCAGTGCCGGGAGAGGCTGCAGGGCTCATCTGTGGCTCTGAGGAATCTTGTAGGATGCCAGTAGCCACACGCTTCTTTGCAAGCTTGAAAGCTATGAATTCTTATTGTGTTTCTTGTCCTCTCCTAAGGGAGGGTGTTCTAATAATTCACTAATTTGGGTAACTTCTCCACAACAGTATCACATAAGATTGCTAGCATTGCTACAAAATAATAAAATCTGTGGAAAGGATTTTTATTTGCTGGGAAAAATAGTATATTGTGAAAATGTAGCTAGCAGATCCTTGGCTAAGGATTCACAGTGCCATGGGAAACCAGTGCGTTTCCTAAATCCAATAGCTATGATTTATTTTCTGCATTTTATTCTGAGATGAGCCAATGTGCCTTATTATAAACTTTATGTTTATGTATAAAAGGAATTAGTAACATTGAAGTAGAAAAGAATTAATTGACTCCGAACAGTATTTAAGTTTAAATACCACTCTTTTCTCCTCTAACATTTTGAAATAAGCCTCTTATTTCTGTGACCTACGCTTTCAGGTATTTCACTGCATAAATATAAATCGTGTGCGTGTGTATCTGTGTATCATTGTGTGCATTATCACCTCCAGTCAATCAGATTTTCTACTGGCTGTGCCAATAATGTGAATTGGTTTGCTTTGTCCAATGACCTGGTAGCAGACCCATTTTGGTCACAGCGACGTCCGTGCTCTGCTCTCTGCCAAAGATGGCTTTAATAGAAACGGTTTTAACAGCTGAGAGTGTCAATATGGGCATGAAGTATCTTACTTTCCGCAGTAACAAATCTCTTCAAAGTCTCATGCTATCTTGTAGCAGAAATGTATCTCCTGGTGATGCTGAATGAACCAGAAAGATGCAATTTTTTATTTGCATCATAGAGAATTTACAGCTATAGGAAAAAGCCTTAGGGACAAAAAAAAAGGGAGGTGGCAATGTTAGTTTTTTACTAAATTTTCAGAAGACAGCTGAATTTTAGTCAAAATTTTCTGTAGATCAAAGTAAAGTACTTAGATCTGTCTTCTAACTGAGAAAATAATTGGGCCTTTAATTGCAGCATTAATAAATGAATTAATTTTGCCCATTATCTTCAAATATTTAGTGGCTCCTTGTTTTGACTAGACAATTGCCAGGTGTATAAACTGCTGGTATTGATGTGATCATATGTGTCTCCTGAACATTTTCTTAACATTCCTGTTAGAAATGAGCTTGACCAATCCCGGTGATCCAAAGAAACCAGGATCAGTAATGAAGAGAGATTCAAATTTTAATAATTTCGGTAGCAGGAAGCTGAGAGTGGGGGCTCAGAGGATTCTGGTTTAGATTCTTACACACAGGCATCTCGGGAAAGGTTTTTAACTTTTCAGTGTCAGCAGAGAAACATTTGCAAGGATTTTTAATATGCCATCTTACAAGCTGGGCAATACAAATGTGCGCCCTTTTCAAAAATACACCTACATTTTTTTCCTGATAATCACTCTACTGAAAACCAGCTACAATGAAAGAATATTAAAGGTTGAATTTTTAGCTGGTGTATATGATTTTGTTATATTCATTTTCAATAAAATGCAGTGGGGAAGTGACGTGATGCATAAAACAACAGTGTACTAGAAGCCGATGTCTACAGGAATTTAAAAGTCACAACTCTCAGATTTTCAGTGAACCATGCAATATTTTTAATCAGGGGAAGGAAGGAATTAATGTATCTGCTTTACATAAAACCTCATTTGTGTTGTTGATAACAATAGTTAGAAATCTCAAAGCTGAAACAAACCTTATCTGAACAAGGAATCTGTTGACTCTGCTCTTGTTTCGATTGAAGATGCAAAATTTTTTGCGGGGCTTGATGCTGCAGAACACCAGTGCACACAGACTGCTGAGGTCTGAATGCAACTCCTGCAAGTATGTCCCTCCCATAACTACTGCTTATTGTGCAAGGGGAAAAGCAAGAATGGTAAGCTCTAAAACCTATTAGTTTTTTTAGTTTGTTTTGTGTTCAGGAAACTGCTGCTCTTCTGCATCAGGGGAGATGGCAGCACAAGTAGAGGCATTCTTCAAAGAATGTGCTGGTTTTGTTCTCACTCACTGAATGCTTTTTGGATCAGATATTTGTGAAAATTATATAGAAGATGACTCTTAGACACCGAGAGCAGCAATCCCCCTTCCTTGTGTTCTGGCTGCCCCCAGCTCCTTCCCACTGCACTTCCCTGTGTGCTGATGCTTGGGATAAATGGGCTAGAAGGAAGGGCACCAGCAGGAGCACAGAGCGGAAATTCAAATGATACCATGTTATGAGATTCAATTCTGCTTTATTTGCAACTAAAAGTTGTCATCAAGTGAAGCAAAGCAGAATAAATTTTCATTAAAAAGCATGATCAATCCATTATTAAAAAAACGTAACCTTAATCTGGAGAACTTTCTCTAGCATAGTTATTCCAACAGTCTTTGGTACCATACTTGATATAAAGGCCACAAAAGTTTTCTCTGTTACAAAAACCTACTGTAATCTAAAATGCAAATTTTTGGCTTTTGCAAAATATTGATAATGAAGCTTGTGCAAAGTTTGGTTTGTGCATATATTTTACAGGGTGTCTGAGAGATGGTAAGCCCATGTTCCTAGTGTACTACTCAGGCAAAGCAAAAGAAGAGCAGATCAGCCTGATCAGGAATTCAGGCCCTAAATGTCCACACTGGTGACTTCATTCCAAATTTCAGGGCAAGGAGAGATTTTTATTTCCAAAATATTTCATGGTGGTTACCAAACTTGTTCCCATTTACAGATAAACATCGAGGTCTTCAGCATGGAGCTGTTTTCTCCCTGCTTTATCTTGCCCTGCAAGTGGCCTTGTTCATGCTCAAGAAGGCAATTTAAAGATTTTGGTAGGATCAGGACCTAGTGAGCTGGTGATCCTCTACAGGCAAGTTAACTTAAACCCGGTTACTAGTGATTAGACCAACATATTAACCAGTGAATTAGGCCCCTGATTAGACCAACATATTAACCTATGTTACTTCGCTGGAGTAATTCTGACAAAATGTTTTGCTCTCCAAAGGCAAAGAAACAAAGCCAATCTGCCTTGCAGTCCACTGCTCCATCCAAAGAGCTGCAATGAAAGCCCTGAGGTGAGATGAGAGGGAAGAGTTAAAATCTTTGTGACACTGGCTCACTGGAAAGCTCCTTAGGCAGTCCTGATCTGAAAACATGCCTCACTTCATTCTTTAGTACAAAAAATAATATTTCAAATTGTACTTTGGACATGATGTCCACTTTTTTGGCTCAACAAACAAGTCAGAAATTGTTTTTAGATTTCCTCCTTGGAATTCACAAAGTTTTGCCTAAAGCCCTTTGAGACTTGCTACAAGAGATTTATTTATGTGCATTGCAAGGAGCTTGCCAAATAACTTCAGCTTCATGTTTTTTAATATTTTTCCTAAATTTAAAAATTAATAAAAGGAATAAACTTTTGGTTTAGTCATTATTAATTATGAATGTCTCCATCTATTCTGTCTTAAATATCAAAGATAAACAAAAATGAAGGTTATGTTAGGAAGTGAAAAACTGGCAAATACCCTACCCCTGTAATGTGCTAGGATTTTGCAATGTTTTGGATTATTTTTTTGGTGACAGTTTCTCCACTTTATCAAAATTTGGAGATCAACTAGGAGACTTCCCTTTGAAAGAGCTGTTGGCTAACTCGCTTCTATTAACTTTTGAAGTGTTCTTTGGAAGTGTTAGAAGGAAAAAAGTAGTTCTGCTGTAACAATAGGGACAGACGTTTTATGAACTGTGATGTTTTTCCCTTCAAAGTAGGAGGAAAAATTCCCAGACTTAAGTAGGAGTAAGACCAGGTTTCCCTCCTTTCCCATGTACAGAGCAGAGCTGAGGACGTTATGGTTGACATTAGGGTTTACTTTATTTGTCTCATATGCAGTAAAAAATAATTACTCTGGTTGTTTTGTGGTTTCAGAGCACAGTGGTCTGCTCCAGAAGTCAGTGACTTCCTCTGGCATACTCATTTTGAGTTTTGCATTTGGTTGTATCAAGTATTTGAAGCTTAACTGAAAGGTTAGTTAAGACATATTCTATCTGTTTTATTTAGGTGTATCTGATAGCATGTCATTTTCCTATCTGAGGCTGTTTAGCCAACTGTAACAAGTGATATATATTGACGTCTACCGTGCAAATGAGAAATGGATAATGGCATGGATATATTAGATATGAGTTTTTGATAGGGATTTTAATATAGCCACTATATCAAGAAGCAAAATGGGAGCACTAGAAAAAGTCTGTGGATATACTATGGATACCACACCAACATTTAATAAAGTATTTATCACTAGCATTGTTTGTTAACATGGGTACAGGGAGTACATGGGTTTACCTGGGAGTAAAATGAACTGGTTTTGGCAAAATTTGGTCGCAGTGTGCTCACCAGGAACAAGGAGTGGCCCAAAGTACTGAACGAAACCTGGTCTTACTCCTACTTAAGGAGAAGCCAGCCTCTGCCGGTGGGCCCGAGGCAGCGAGGGCAGTGGACAGAGCATCTGTAGAAATTTGTTACTGGACTGAGAAGGAGTCATAACTGAGGGCAACGGAGAAAGAAGTACAAACAGAAATAAGCCAGGCCAAAACACAGCGTGAATAATATGTCAGCTGTCCCTCTTCAGATCGCTGTTGGCTTTTTTTCCTCTGAACTATGTTTTGTAGTGGAAGGATATGGAAACAACTGTCTTTTTTTTTCTTCTCTTCCCCCTCCTTTTACTATGTAATATAAAAACAAAGAACTATATTGTATTAATATGAATACGTGCCAGAGCGTACTTTATAGGGTCATTAATACATTTCTTGGGAGGTCAAAAGACATGAAACCGAAGGGCTTGTGCCTCACAATAAAAGTGAGGCATGTATTGTTGGCCCTGGAAAACATGCCCTGGAGTATAATATTTGTGTATTTAAAAAATTATACTGGCAGAAAATACAAGGGCAGCTGCAGTGCTTTGGATTGTGCGTAACAGCAGTGACACAGGTGAGGGCTGGAATGGAGGTTGTAATGGTGGGAAAATTGGGCTTGTGCCTCTTTTTGGTTCTTTATGAGGTAGAAAAAATTGTCTTAACAGTTTAAAAAACATTTTTCTCCTTGTGTGCGTGTGTTTTTTGTTTTTTCTTTAAATATGAGAAACTCCGGTCACCTATATACTAGGCTCTGGACACATGAACAGGATATCCCATGAAAACCCTGGAGAGGGGAAAAAATTAACCACCGAACGCAACTGCTGAAGTTCAGAACAATCTCTGCTAAGGCAGAAAAAATTACAGTGTGCCAAGCCAGAGGAATTGGTCCTCTGCAGGCTGGAGCTAGGGCTGTGGCACCTGCCTGTGCCCTGGGGTGGGGAGGGGATGGATGGGCAGCACTGCCTGGAGCGGTGCCCTCCAGCCTGCCCGCGACTGGTGTTGTGGAGTGACAGCTCCTATCCTTTCTCATAAATGGCTGAGAACGAACTATGTAAAACTTCCCACAGAAGGACAGTGACAGATGCATCTTTTCGGTCATTTCTCAATTAAAAGAGAAAAATGAGTGCTGAAAACCGAACATAGCTGCTTTCTCCATTGAACTCCTCCATCACCTCCTATATATATAAAAAATAAATTAATACATAAAACAAACCCAAAGCACAACACTTGACTTCATAGCTGCATACCACCTTTGCTGGCCAAGCTGAAGCCTCTGCAGGTTTTTAATGCAGATTTGCAATGCTACAGGAGGGGCAATACCTGCGTTACTGCCATGCACTGCGGAGGGCTGTGGCTGGAGAGCCGGGCGTCACCCTGCTGCGAGCCTCTGCCACGGCAAGAAGTTGTATCTGGCTGTTTGTTTAACACTCCTGTGAAGCTTTTCATTATCTTACCACTAATGCACTGCAGAAAATGGAATCATTAGAGTACAGCCGCATTCAAATGTAAACATTTGAATAATTTACACTTCCAGCCACAGTTAAATAAAAGGTTTCAATCTCTGATGGAAATCTGACAATAAATATTCATTTCTAATTTTCAGTAAGTAAACTTTATGGCTTCTTAAGAGCCTTTTCTTGAAGTGTAATGGCAATTTTGACACTCGGGCACATATGGGATTAAAGTTTCCCTCTGGTCAACAGAACCATGAAGAGTCATTATAAAAATTAAAAGCTAGAAATAATTACAAACATTACAATTAGTAGCAATTTGGGGACCTTGACATACCAACAAAAGCTGTGTCTTTTCCACAAAGTTTTCCTGAGGGACGTGGAAAAAGGAATGGAGGAAAGGCACTGCCTGGCCAGTGAAGGCGTGTGACTGGAGGGGTGCCAGCACTGAAATAATTTTGTGATAGAGGAGGCAGCAGCAAACTTGCATTTATGGGCACGGCTTTGGAAAAGGAGTCGAGATTTGCAGGGGGGAGTCAGTACCTGCAAAGCGTGGGAGCACCCAGTGTTCCCATGATAGATGTCTCTCTCGATTTCTGCCACAAACTTTTATTTTCAGAGGTTTATGGGTCTGTAGTAAAAATCCACTCAGAGTTTACACTTGGTTTACACCAGGTCTCTGTCTCCCAAAGTTTATTTTAACAACATTTTTATGTAGCTCTTCTTCAGGTGGCTCGGGTTGAATAAAACTTGAGGCATACTGGTTTCCAGTGCTGCCATGTAGTTTTACCACCAGAAGGATTTTTTGGGTCAACAAAATTGGGTGGGTCATAATTATAAGCACAGGCTCCCAAGCCAATCAATTTACTTATTTATTTATTTAGAATGTGATTTTAGCACGTTGCTGTTGGAAAGCAAGAGTTTCATAAAATGCGGAGATGCAATTGCACAGTAAATGTGTCCACGAGATACTTTATCAGGGACCTGCAGCACCTTGCCTTGCTCTGCTGGTCCAGTGCTCCGTGTCCTGCCATGGCCACCACTGACATATGATGTAATGGATTTGGGGAATTATCTTCTCTTTAAATCTTACTCTGGTTACAATGTTGGAGATGGGTTTACAGCCAAGAAGACTGATGTGCAACATCCCTTCCAGAATATGTAATTGGTGCTTCTGCTGCTTTGTGATATATAAATATCTAGTCCATACTTGAATATTGCTACCATGTCGAACTTAGCGATGTTCATTTGTCTGAGTTTCAGGTTGGGCAGCACAAAACTTCTTTTCATCTGCTTGAATTTGTGAGGCTTTAATTGATTGTGTGCTTTGAGTCAGAAGCTCTTGATCTGGCTCATCTGTGCTGATCAGTATGTTTTATACTGCATCACATCTTCTCTTATGTGCTTCCTTCTAAGGTATAATTGTTGTCTACCAATCTCTTTATATTTCATTAATAAATAGATTTTCAGCCTTCCTTTGATTGTTCCTGTCATCATTCTCCGAGCTCCTGGGATTTGTGCAATCCCGCTTTTGTAACACAAAGTAACCAACACTGCAGCAGCAGTCCAGAACAATCTCCATCATTAATTTATATTCTTCAGGATAGTTCCTACAGAAACTTGTTGTTTAATATGATTGTGTGGTCTTGATTAACATCAGTAATCCCTGTGATAAAGTTGTTCAATAATCACTGAACAGCTCTGTGGGGGAGGGGAAGAGGGAAGAAAAATACAAGTAAAATCATTTTTGTTTTGGATTGTTCATGAGTAAAGGGCACCAAACTTTCCACAAAGGACCGAAAACAAAAACAACTGTAGTTTCCAAATCTGCTGTTTTATTTTTTCCTGTGATTAGGTGAGGAGGAATGGTTGCTCCTTGCATTAGTGGATTTTAGCACGGTAATGAGAGAGGAAGGGAGAAGGAGGGGGGCCACAAGGGATGGCCGCTCGGGAACACCACCGAGGCAGACCCGCGCCCGCTCTCCCACCTGGGGTGCAGAGGCAGGGGTGAGAGTTTCATTGCTCCCTTTGCACTTTCGTGCTATAAAAATTGTTAGGGCGGACTGAAACCTGACACGTCGTAGAGCTCGACCCCGGACGACTTGTGGGAGAGAGGACGGGACTGGGGAAACTTCTTCGTGCCAAGGGCCCTTCGCACTGCCCAAGTGTTGTTCCTCTTGGGGATGCTGCTTATCACCACCACTTCTACTAATTATGAGAGCTTTTGGCAGGAATCTGAGCCGGCATGACTTCCAAACAGGATTATTTCTGCCGGGCCCCACTGGCTGAGGTGGGACAGAGAGATGGAGCACGATGAGGCAATGCACAGGACTTGTTCCCATTTGCTCTTTTTGGATGCAGCAGACAGACTTAAAAAAAAAAATCAAAATAGTTTGAAAAACTTTTCGGAAACCACTTTCTATATATGTGTATATATAAAATGATAGGAGCTTTATATACATGTATATGTATATGTGTATGTGCTTTTCTGGGATTGGAAAAGCTGTTGTTAGACTCCCGGAGCTACCACTTGGTGATACAGCCGTGGGTGTGCCAGAGCTGCCCTTGGGTACGTTGGCCTCAGAAGGATGCATGGCCGTAATACATGACAGCACACTCCATGTGTGCTTCACCATAAACGTCTGGGAAAGCAGCAAAACAAGAGGACCCCTGAAAGTCTTTAATGCTTTGCTGTGCTGTAGCCGAGAGGAGAGCTCCCCAGCACCATCATCCACTGTCTGAGGCATTTGCAGAATGGAGACAGGCATAAAATAATGCCTCAGCACTAATTGATACTGGATTTATTGCAGAAAATATTTGGCTAAGCCAATGTATGACCCAACACCATGCCTTCTTTTCCCTGTTTTCTGGTCTCTTCTTGCCCTTCTGGCTCCTGGCATTGTGGAACTAGAATATACGTTAGGAAGGAAAGATGTGTGAATTGTTTTCCTTTTAGAGCAACTTGCCTTTATTGAGATGCATTTGTTATCCTGGACTCCTGAAAAACACTTTGCCCTTTTCTTGCTCTATTTTCCATTTCTGTCTCTTCTTCATCCCTAACTTTATTTTCTCTTTATTTTCCTTCTCAGCTCTTCTTTTTCTTTACATCTTCTTCCTTTCTCTACCCTTGTTCATCCTTCTTCTCATCACTCACTTGATTTAAGGTAAGGAGAGCACATGCGAACAGAATTGCTGTGTACAAAAGTTAAAGATATATATGGGATCCTTCATAATGCAGTTCACTCAGGCTGGTGATAGTGAAAAGGTATGTTTTCCCTGAGCTTGCCAGCAGTGTAAACCATTCAATTGATAACATAATACGTTTTTATGGTCTCTGTATAGCGATTTTCCATTTAAGTGTAAGTTAAATTGATGAATTCACATAGAAGCATAGAGGAAAGTTTTTCCTTTTTCTTTTGTAGTATAAATTCTACATGAACACTCCTGCCCTCCATTGTGAATGGGTTTTCCTCCTAGCCATACATGAAATGTGCCCTTAGGTTCTGTTACAAATAGGTTTACACTGATGTGTATGGCTGCTATAAGCATTATGGTCTTGATCCTGCACTCATTGAAATCAATGGCCACTTTCCTCTTCCTTGTAGCAGTGCAAGATCAGAGCCTGCAGGTCGGTCTGAGAACACAGAGACCCCATGGATTTGGTTTTGGAGGGTTCTGTGGCTATTTTGTGAACATCAGTTCTTAGCTGGATCTGCCCTACCTGGTATTCTTGTCTTGTGGCATGTAGCCATCATGTTTTGCTACTTACACAGGCAATTTCTCGGGAATTTTTCTTTGTAGGTTATTCAATAACAGAGTTTCTAGTCTTGTTCCAACTGGCTTGGGAGATCTGTTGCTTGAGTCAAGATACTTCTCCCTCTGTGAAAACTACTGGGCACTTTTGCCAGGTGGGTTATGGAAGTGGGGTCTTTTTCAGAAACAGGAGTTGCTGCAGGGAGTGGTATTTGCTGTTCTGCTGGTAACATATTTTCTCAGTGAGTTTGCTGGTTGGATTATCTGCCTTTCCCATGAAACGTAAAACGTGACCATTCGTGCTCTCTAACAGGATCCAGCGACAGATTCAAAGTGTCTGGTCACATTTCAACGTGGCTAAGCTATAACTCACCCCCCTAAAATACATTAATCAAATATATTTTCTGCACTCTGTTTCCTAACGAGGACTCACATATTTATTTTCTGTGCCAGCACTGCTATATTTCACACGAATTCTAATATTTCAGTGGTCGGTAGGGAATCCTTAATCGTATGGATTAGAGATCCACTTGGCTGAAAGGTGCTATTAGAAGTAAGGGGCTGCATGTTTACACAATGTTCGCTAAAATGTTGGATTGTAATCTTTGGCATGCTTCATGATGAGCTAGCCTTGGTATATCCAGAACCACGAGTTTCAGACCATCAAATACCAACTGCCCTGTTCGTATGAGTCCTGCTTCGGACTCCAGTCCACAGAAACAGCTGAACACGTTTCTGTGCAAGCACATGCTTAAGTTCATTATTAATTAGAATAGCCTTTAACAGTTTTTAAAATGCTCAAAAGAGTTCAGGGCAGAGTGAAGCAGTGCCCAGAACATGGATGTTTTCTCAGTTGCGAGCTGAGGCAGCACATCTGGCAACATCTGCAGCACCTGGGCTGGAGCATAACCCAGGGGCTGGCACCAGCCGCCCCCCCTTCATCACACAGGTGAGCTCCAAAGGGGGCTTTTTAATTGCATCACCCCCCTCTGCCCCCTTAAATGGTACTGATTAGGGAAAGATGGGCTTGATTTCTGGCAATGGGTGCTAAAACCATCCTAAAAACGAAAGAAAATTCATGAATGTTTGTCTTGAGGCACGTGAGACCTCTGACCCTTCCCTACCTCAGTGGCATATCTGCCGCGCAGGGGTCTGACAGTTACCTTCCTAAAAACCTTTTGTGCTGTCTCTGCACCACAGCCGTGAGGGGAAGTGGGTCACTCTTTTGTTTTTAGAGTGAGAATTGAGCTTCTCAGCCTCTTTGGCATACCAATAAACCTAGCAACAATAAAAAGGAACAGTGTTCATTATACTGCTGTGTGGGGAGTTTCTTTAAGAGTTGGGCCCTAAATGGTTTTTAATCCCAGGATGCACTGATTGTGATAATGTGGAGAGGCAAACCAAGCATCAGTTATAAAATCATTGCAAATATGAGCGGAATAAAAAACGGTCAAAAGGATCTTGTTACAATTTCTGCTTATTCCACAAGGGTTTAAGGAAAGTAAAATAGGCAATGATTTTGTTTGGGACTTGTTTACGAAAGATTACTTTTTGTATAGGTAAGTCAAAAGGTTAAGGAAGTAAACAGAATTTAAATACAGTCAGTTTTAGTAATTTTTCTGTTGTTTGCCTTAACTGCTTCCTAACATCATAAAAAAGCCTGCAGCACTCAGGTTAAAAGAAAAAAAAAAAAAACAACCTCCAGCCAACAACAAAAACCCACACCAAGCCAGCTTGAAGAAGTAAAAGCCGTAAAATGTAAGCTATGGCACACCTATAAAATATAATTTTGCTTTTCAGTCTGCAAAAGTGCTGTAGATCTAAAATTACAATAAATCTCCAAATGTCCAGCATTGATTACTTCAAGCTTGTGGCTTTAATGGACAACAGAGCAGCACATTATGATGCCATGATTAAGGAATTGTGGAAAAGAGTGAGAGCGATTTTGGACTTTATTTTGGCACCTAGCAGAGCTCAACGTTACCACAATTATTGGTTTTCTGAAATATGTCCCTATGCATTATTCTGATCAGATTACTTGCATTGCACAATCCTCTGGTGAATAACAGGACAATAGCACAAAATAAATCTCTCTCTGAAATTTAATCTCCATGTCTGTAGACTGGAGAGAAGAACATCCACATCCTTCTGATAAGAAGTTGTATATTATCCTGAATGGTGGTGTATTTTTGTTTTATAATTGTCCTTAATGTAAATTATCAAGCGAGAAAGCAATGATGCCAAAGATTTCTCAGGAAGGAAGGGTTGAAATATGGGTAAAGTGTTCCCATAAGCTCAGCATGAAGAAACCCTAATTTTCTTAGTAAACTACAGGGGCGGGTGGATTCGGTGGCTTACAGAAACCATTAACCTTTCCCCTATTATTGGTTCTCAGTGTAATTTGTTTGATAATCTTCTTCCTCAGTGAATAGTAGTCCCGCTTATCAACTAATAAAATATCCTCTCGTACTTCTGCAATGTTTAGCACACTGTGGCTATGATACAGCTGACAGCAAAGCAAAATTACCTGCTCTTTTTGAGGTGCACTTCTAATCCAGGGATTGGAAAGTAGCCAATATTTATGGCCTGGAGGGTGATCTTGTGTTTATTACTGCTCATCCACTGATCTCCATGGACAAGTGAGAGAATAATTGTTATATTAAGAAAGCAGAAAATATGCTGAGTTTTAAGCACTCAGCCTTCACTTGCACGCATTCAGAACTAGACCTTTATAGACGTGCAGGTGCTTAGAAATCCTTGCTACACCCCCTAAACAGTCCTCAGCCTGCATGAAGATCGGTATCTTTAGATGGGCTTGTCCTAATATAATCACGTTACAGTGGCTGCCCTTGGGTGGGTGTTTGCAGCTGCAAAGTGAAGGAGTATGTTCTGCGGGGGCCAGTTCTCTGCAGACCTTCTGGGTTCCCCAAAAGCTGTGGTTTTCTGTGCAGGTCTGTGAGTGGGGCTGTTTGCAAGGCAGAACGGCTGCTGGACGGGAGCGCATGGCACTGGGTTGGCTGTCAGGCTGGCACAGGCTCCTCCTGGCAGCAAATCTCTCCCCCAGGCAGCCCGAGCTCCCTCCCAGGATCATGCAGCATGCAAAGCATCATTAGCAGGCGATGGCAGAGCCTCGGTGGCACGCCGGGCAGTGCGTTAACCTCTCACCTCTGTGGAGCTGGGTACAAAACAAGGCTCAATTCACAAGTGAAAATTGGATTCGGGAACTTCATTTTAGTGTCCATGACTTGATATCATGAAAACTGCTATGCACGTGGGCATGACTGCCAATTCTGCTCAGAAACGCTCCAGGGCTGGGGTGGAGCACTGGACACTGCCAGTTGAGATGAAGATGTATTGGCAGAGGCTTGGGTGGAAGTTCACCCAGCAACTGCTTGCATGATCCTGGCTCCATCCCCGCTGTACTATCCAGCCTGGTGTTTTCAGTCACTAAATAAACCCAACTGGAACGAAAGCTGGCTTTTCTGGAGCATGTGACTGTGCCATACAGAAATTATGGAAACGATTATCGAATCTGTGTGGTTTAGAAAGAAAGAACAAAATATGAATTTTGTTTAAACAGGTATCACTACGAGTTGTACATTGGCACCCTTCCAAGGAAGCAAGAGCCAGCAGCACTGCGTTGCTTTGCCTCTGGTGAGGTTCTCGCAGTTGCAGTGTGTGTGTGTATATTCACCAGCAGCCCCTTTCTTTGTGCTGTTTGGGAGTAGGTGAGCTGCTCCGTGCGGTGCCCTGGGAGCTCTGTGGGGCGATGTGTCGTGGTGCACCGTGACTGCTGCTGCTGAGAGCACCCTGCTACGTCTGGAGGGGTTGTGGCAGCTGCCAGAGGCACTTCTTGGGGGATTTTGCTCTGATTTAGCAGTCTCCTGAATCAGAGGGCTAAAAGCTGCCTGTTCTCAGTTGTTCTTCTGGCCTACTATGGTTTCAGAGATTAATCTGACCCCAAATTTGTTTCCCATCTGTGCCTGGTACAAGATGCTGTCGCTGGCGCGTGGATTTTCCTCTCTATAAGTCTTTCCTATTCCTCCTTCAAGCTGATACTTTTTCTTGTCTGTGTCTGTTCTACTTTATTTCCAACTTAGTATTTTCTTCAGTTTTCACACCTGTTTTCAAATTTCACTGGCTAAGAATAATATAAAATACCAGTTCAAAATAGTAGCTTACATTATTTTAAAATAATAAAAATAGCAAAATATTTTTGCTTACCTTATTTTAAAGCTTCCAAATAAAATTCTAGATAGTGTTTTTGAGGCTTTCTGAGCACTGCATGGTTTATCATTAATTACCGTGGATTCCATTGCATGTAGAGGAACCAGAACTGATCAATACTTCCCTTCCCTCTTGGCCCTCTCCCCTTTTCTCCTGCTGCAGTGACACAGGCTCCCCCCAGATGTTTCCATCCATGCCCCTGCACAGAATGTCTTGCCATGGTCCTGCTCTGTTCTGGCATGAACTAGATGTTTCTCAGGTTGGAAAAAGTCAGTCTGAACTGGTTTTTAAATGTCATTTTATAGATAAAAGGTATTGAAAAGATGCAGTTGTGAAGAAGAGGTGCAGTGGTGCTCATTTTTGCCTCTTCCGGGAGTGCTGACGGTGGTGGCCAGAGCAACCACCTCTTCACTCACTGGCTCTTCTGCCCTGGAAAGGTACCAGCTGGTGACATTTCTCCACGTACAAGGCGAGCAGCCTGCCATTTAGGCAGATAAAATCCTGCCCCTTTTAAAGTTAGTTGTGGTTTTGCACTGTCTCTTAGTGAGGCCAAGGTGCTATGGTTTTATATGGAGTAGGTGAGGATGCTAAGGCACTTTGTGGGGCTGTGCAGGTTTCAGCGGTGCCAGGAAAGACTTGTTCACTGGCCTATTTTCTTTCTAACCACTTGTAGTACGACGGGGAGAGTACATTTGTGACCAGCTTTGCAATGAACTTCAGGTGTGAACTTTGTGAGTTTGGACTTTCTAAGCTCCCCTGTGAGCAGCCCTACCATCCCCTGCATAAACAATTCAGTCACGTAGGGGTTTTGAAGGAAGAGAGCACTTCTAAATCATTCAGCACCTCCTGTCAGATAACAGTGTCTATAGTGAGGTCCTCACCTCCCTCTTGGTGGTCAGCCCAGCCATCTCCTCCTCCTGCCTCCATGGTGGGCTTGGCTGGATGAAAACTTGTGCTAGGCTGCAATGAGAGCAGGGTTGAGGTAGAAGGAGGGTTGGGGCTGTTGGATGAACCCGGCATTAAGGACAGCAAAAATGCCTTTGCCACCCAGATGACATGCAGCCTTCTTCTACGACATGAGCAACATTGGAGATTTTCCTGGGCTGACAGCTTCTCTGTATCCTGGGAGGCACTTGGTGGTAAAGCCAAGCACCTGGATTAACCACCCGGAGTAGTCCAGGATCCACATTCACTTTGGCTTCAACATTGCACGGTTTTGTGTATAACCTACATGTGTGAAGGCAGCCAGGCATCTCACAGTTCACGTAGAGGGGAAAATCTGCCGCATTCATTCTGTAGAATAACATGTATCTATAGCCAAGGCGGTTTGCTTATCAAAGAGTCAGAGAGAATGTTTTTAATCAGCTGAGTGAGTTTAAAACTAAACATTGAGAAAGGGACTTTCATATCAGGAAACTCCAACTTTTTTGTTTAGTTAGCAAAGGTGGTGCTGAGTGAAATGATGAAACAGTTTAAGCTGGTGTTAAACCATCCACACATCTCAACAAGATGGATTTTCAAATGCTAAATTTCCAGGATAAATTAAATATTGTACATAAATCTATCAGCACACTTCAATACACACAATATGACCATAGCTTGTCTGGTTGTTTTAGGATATTGCTTTGTTCATGTAATTGAAAAATCTTTAATAGATACTATTTGTATTTATATTCTGGTTTATCTTAGATATGAGCCTTCCAGGAAACAAGCTAATACTTATTCCTCAGAATATTTTTTAGTACTTTGTTATAGTAGTTTATTGGTCATTAAATAAGAAGCTGAAAATCAGAACCAGAGGGAAAATATCTAGCAAAAATATGTGTTGAATTTCAGTACTTTACAGTGCTTAACATTAATGTCATTTAATAACAGTTTGACATCTGTGGCAAATATTTGAATCACAGAGAACTTGATGCTTAGTTTTGTCATAATTTCTAGTTAAATATGTTTTATAACACTTAAATTCCTGAAGGTTCTTTATTAATTTGATTTTCTAAAGTACCCAAAGTGGTCTGAAATGGAAATTCCCAGAAAAGGATTTAGTAGAAATGTTTTTAGTAGAAATGTTTTATCATAGTATCATAGAATGGCAGTACAGCTTGGGTTGGAAGGGACCTTACAGATCAACCAGATCCAACCCCCTGCCATGGGCAGAGATGCTACCCACTAGATCAGGCTGCCCAGGGCGCCATCCAGCCTGGCATCCCAACCTCCAGGGATGGGGCATCCACAGTTTCTCTGGGCAGCCTGTTCCAGTGCCTCACCACCTTCATGGTAAAGAATTTCCTCCTTACATCTAATCTAAATGTAAATCTACCCTCTTTTAGTTTAAACCTTTCCTTCTTTTCCTATCATTATAAGTTCCCAAAATTATATAGACAAATCTGATGTTAAAATAAATAAATAAATAAATAAAATAATAATAATAATAAAATAGTTCAGGGAAATTAAGTAATTTTTAAGATCTTTATTTCCAAAGTCACATGAAGCTTGTGTACTTCCCTTAAGAATTAGATAACATTCAATGGTGGAAGTCACCTAGACTTTATGTATGGGTGCAGGCAATGGAACAGGCTTGAAAATGCTTAAATGTGGTAAGACTCAATAAATATCAGTGAAAGGCAGGCAACACAGTTGGCAAATCTGAATGAGGAGGAGAAGACCTTCAGGAGAGCTTACTGATGCGAGTCCTCCTCTCTGTTTTGTCTCGGCAGCTTCATATAAAACACTTGTTTTTTCAGACTGCACACTCAGATTTTTGTGCAGGATGTATGTTGTAAGCTCTGAAATTTTGTATTGTGTCCAAAAGTATTGTTATAGGCAATTTAGCAGCAATGCAGAAGCAAAAGTGATTTTGGGGGGGGGTTTGTTTTGCAACAGGATATCATCAGACATTTCTGTCCAGGTGTGATTGCAGGGATGGAAAGAAGAAGGGATTAGAGAAGGTTTTCTTGAAAGCCTACCTGATATATGGAGAGACCAGATTTAATAAATATTGATCAGCCTAATATGCCACAGTGGCTGCTTAAATGCAAGGTACGGGTTGGTTCTATGTGATACTCAATCTAATTTTAGTTTTATGCAAGAGTTATGCTATTACATTATGCCAAAGTAATGGCCAAAAATTATGCTGCTGTGATGGGCGTAATGTGAGGAAGCTGTCAGTGGATGTTGGTGCTGGTGGTAGCACTCAGCACTGCCAGGTTAGTGTGTTATTTTCTTCCTATATTCTTCCTATTTCAGAAGAGCTTGGTAAGCGCATTTTTTAATCTGAAAATACTAGAAAGTACAGAAAGTATTAAACAAATATTAATTCCCACATCATTTGGTCATGTTTTAATGTCCATTTCATCACAGACGAAAATGAGGAAAACCAGGGCTGGTTTCTCACCAGCCAGGCATTAAGCCAATTGCAAAGCAGGCATACATTTTGGCTGTCCATTGAGTGCTCCATTACCTCGGCTGTGCTGCTCTTCTCCAGCTCTGTGCTGCTGCTCACGCTTCCCTCTGCCCTGTCTTTACCGAGGTAGGACACAAATATCTGGTGTAACACCCCAAAAGGTAGTTATGTAGCAAAATCTACCATGCAGAACGAGATCTTTGTTTCTTAAAATGTTCGTGCTTGGTAGCCTGTTGGCTGCTTGTCCCCGAATGTTGGTTAGACGTCGCACAGCAAGGAGCACATGGGAAGGAAGCCCAGCCCGGCTCCTTTGTGCTGCAGAAGGTGGCAAAGCATTCGTGCTGGCTTTCCGCAAACATGTCCAAAAGGCAAAAAAGAACAATGCGGCGCGGCTGTGCGCGCTGCGTCCACCCAGACAGTTTAACCCTTGGGTCAGCGTGTTTGTATTTCACTTATTGGATTGTTAATAGATTTTCTTCATTTGTGCGAGACATTGTGAATGATGTGCTGAGGCCTTTCTATTACTCCACCGCCGGCGCCCGTGGTCCACCTGTAAGAAGATAGCGTTAAAAGCTGCTGGAGTTTCTACCTCTTGACAACATCCCAGCTGTAGACTAGCAATAGCAATCCTCCCGTGGCAGTTTTAATTATCGGCCCCGGCGATACCATCAGTAAGTGTGTAATTACGTGTCACTTTCCTGGCTGTTGGGTATGAAAAGTGGAACCAGTGAGATGATGATCGTTGAAGCTGTAGACTCATATTTAAACAATTCAAAATGTGTAACTGGCAGTGTCATTAAACAGAGAGAGTCTGACCCCAGCTGTCAGTTACTTTTCCTTATGCAGATTTTTTTTCATGCTGTCTGTCAAAAGAGCTCCATGGGCTGAAATGGGACAGAAGAGGAAGCGTAATGCGCCAAGCACAGAAGCACTGCTCTCCTCCACTCCCACCGAGGTGGTCTTTTACCCTAAATAAATACTGCCAGAGAGATTGTAAATAAACGGCGGGCCATGCAGGAAATTATATAGACTTTGCTGATGAATAAACAAAGGGGACTTTCCAACAGATATTCGACCCTTCAAAAAATATGAATAAAATCTAACTCATTACCCTGAACTTAAAGAACAAGGCTTATGGTAATTTGGGGGCTTCATTACTGGAGGATAAAAATGGAATCATTTTCATTTCTCCAAGTTTCTGCTGAAAATTTTTTCAAGCCATGGCAGATAAATGATTAACCTGAAGGTTATTATTATTATTTAAATGCATATATGTACACATGCATATATATATATATTTATATATTTGAGGGAGAGACTTGCACGCACATGCACACACATATATATGAGCAACAAAATTTTTTTGAATATTGCTTTCAAAAAATATTAGGATGCCAATCTCTTTCAGTTAAACTTCAAAGTCAGCAGATGTTTAAGGTATGCAAAGTAATAGAAACGTGTCACTTGGCCAATATATGCTAAAGAGATGGAAAAAAATAAAGATATGTGCATAGGTGTAGGCAAGTAAAGAACATTATTTCTGCAAATACAGTCAGAAATTTCTAAAATGACAACTCTTCACTGTCTGAAGACAGGCGCACTTGTTTGACAGGGAATTTGGAAACTACTAGCACTCTAAGAGTTAATTTGGGAAGCACAAGAAAATAAATGAAGCAGTACTTTACAAAATAAATAAATAAGTAAATAAATTGGAGGTTGAATAAATGGATTAATATGTGAAGAGAAAGAAAAATGTTTCCTTAATTTTCAATATTTCTCATAATACAGCTAAGTTCCAGTTGTGTACAAATAACATTATCTCATACCCATAAGACACCTTCGTTTAAAGCTTTGGAGTTCCCATTGACTCTATCAGCATTAGTGGAACAACAGAGACACATTGGATGCTTAACCTGCATCACATCTTCTCTTGCAGATTTTAAGGAGAAATATATTCGTTTGTCTGTGTGTGTTTATCTGCGTATATGTATATAAAAGCTCTGCATATATTTCTTGTTTCAAAGACAATGCTACAGACCAGCACATACAGGAGTGTAGGCTATATTAATTGCAGCAGTACTTTCATACTTGAAAGTAATAAATAGGCACATATTAAATCCTCTAAGGATTAATTTGTATTTTATCAGCTGTGAAAAGGGCAATTTTTTACATATCCAGACTTAAGAGGTAGACCTATTAGACCTTCATTGGAAAACAAATTCTGCATATATTTTGTAGCAGGGCTTTTTATTTTCTTTCTTTTTATCTCTTTTCTCTTTTTCCTGTCTTTTTTTTTTTTTTATTTATTTAGAAAAAAAATACAACAAAACACAACACATCTATTGTAGCAAGTGGTTATGTAATTTAATGTAAAGAAGGAAATGCGATGTTGCATTGTGGACAGCCAAACACAGTTTTGTAAAAGTCTGCTTGTATATATTTGCATGAGCAGTTAACAGAAAGACCAATAGAAAATGCCATTGTGTAATGTGTTAAGTGTCTCACTTTTCTGTGGCATTTGAAATATACAGTGCTTAAGGTCATTTAGTTTTGAGGCGTACATATTAATATCATTGTAGGTATCTTTATAGTTATATATCTTTAGAGTTTACAAATTGTTTGGTGCTGCCAATAATGCAAGGGAGCCCTCCCAGACACAGTGTTGTAGCAGCTAGTTAGGAGGAGTGGGTTTTTGCATGCCAAATAGCCATTTTTCTTTGTCTTTCATGGAGTTGTCTGTATGGTTGAGTATTTTCAAGTTCTGTTTCTGTCCTACTTGCATGTTAGCTGCAGGCTATCTGCATCACAGGGAGGAGGCAGTCCCTTGGGGAGGGCCCACTTTTCTGCATTTAGTTAGTTGCTTTGAAAGGAAAGGATGCTAAAAAAATTAGCTCTTTTAGGAGTGTTGGATGACTTGTGCACAACAAACAGATTCAGAGTTGAAGGCTCCTGTATTTTATTTTTTTTTAATAAGGCAAGTTGGGATTTTTAAAGGGACACTGCACATGTAATCTATGCCCCAAATCTAGAGGTGTTTTCCAGCAGATGAGGAGAGTTGAAGATTGCAGTTTGTATTTCTGGGAGTCAAACAGGTTCACACAATGCTGGGTGATGAACTGTCTCAGCGGTAGAGCTCAAAGTGTTGTAGTGAATGGGGCTACAGCCGGCTGGCAGCCGGTCACTAGTGGTGTACCCTAGGGCTCAGTTCTAGGGCCAGACTGGTTTTGCATTTTTATCAACAGTCTGGATGAAGGAGTTGAATGCACCCTTAGAAAACTTGCTGGTGATACTAAACTGAGAGATGCTGTTGACTCTGGAGGGACAAGAGGCCTTGCAGAGTGATCTACATATGTTGGAGCACTGGGCAATCAGCAATGACATCAAGTTCAACAAAGGCAAATACTGAGTGCTGCACCTGGGATGGTGCTGGCTTACTGCCAGACACAGGTACAGCCTGGGAGATGAGTGGCTAGAGAACAGCTCAGCAAAAGGGATCCGGGGATGGTGGTTGAGTACTGTCACTGCTCAACATGAGCCAGCAGCGTGCCCTGGCAGCCAGGAGGGCAAACCACATAATGGGATGCATTAAACATAGCTGGTCAAGTGAGGTGATTCTTCTGCTATATTTAGCATTGGTGTGACTTTACCTTGAGTATTGTGTACAGTTCTGGGTTCCACAATATAAAAAGGATATTAAGTCCACCAGAGCTCAGCTCTAGCATGGGGTGCAAATGTGCTGCCAGATGCATTTATTTGGGTTAACCTCTGTCAGCTTTTGCCCTATGGCTTTTATTATTATTATTATTATTATTATTATTATTATTATTATTATTATTTAGTATTCCTGGAAATGCTTATATGGTTTCTGATGTGCAGGGGGGACAGGCAGCAGAGGTTCTGAGGGAATTTGTGTGGATAGTGGGAAGCTGACCTCTGTTAAGGTCTCCTTTTGCCATGACTCGTGCTTAGTTGTTGGTGGGGGGTTCAAAAGACTAGTAGGTCAGAGTGGTCTTTACAGCGGGCCAGATCTACTTTCTTAAATCCTTGAACTGAAGAGGTAAGGAACCTAAGTGCAGCTGAATCCACTCCTAGTCCAAGACTTGGCCAACAGTTTATGTTGAAGGATTATTTGTGCGCGACCAGTCTAAAATATAATCTTAGCGAAGCTTACTAAGTTTAGCAAACTATAAATCATCTACTGAAGATCTGCTGCAGCAAGAGATCTCTGACAAGCAATTATGGGATCTGTGCAGCAGGTGTGACCTTGGGAGGTGCCCCTGCTCAAGGGGAGATCCTGTTGTGCAGCCAGCTGCTGCGCAGAAGAGCTCCAAGGCCTCTCGGCCTGCTCACCGCTTATGGGGTAAGATGGTGGACTAGTAGTCATACTGCGTTTTTGGTGCATGCTCCATTGGCCCTCAGCTGCTGAGCAAGGCCTCTGTGTGCCTGCTTCTCTGGCAGCCATTTTGAGCCAATATTGTGGTCGCTATCTGCATGAGCAAGGCCTTGGGCCAGCATCTGATCTAGGCCGGAGGCAGTAGGGCAGAGCACACCCTTATAGCTACAGCTGTCCTATGAACAGATAAGACCTTTTTCAGAGTATTACTGAGATAAATTTGAATCAGATCTTGCATGCTTCAAGTGTGTGGCCTGTTATGAGCGAAAACTAAGAGGAAAGGTACCACAAATAAACAAAGCTTCATTATCGTGCAGATTAGATGTTGTACATCTCAGAAAGGAGATGAGAAGTCTTCAAAGACCAAAGCCTCTCTCTGTTGCCCCGCAATACTTCAGGCCCTCTGAATGAGATGTAGAAATGGCTTTTCCCCAAAGGGTTGAGTGCTGAGTAGTCCAAGAGTTTAACTTGTACTATAATTAAACTAAATCAAGATGGTATGAGCCTTTTAGCCCACAATGGACCCAATTAAAATGCCTCCTTTGTGATAGTGGGGGTTAACACCCTGGTATTAATAAAATTGTGGCCTGCTACTTAAACCTATCACACGTGTCATTCATTGCCTACACATACAGGTGAAGTAAATCAAACTTTATTTTTAGTTTTAATTACCAAGAAGAAAGACTTTTTTATTCTTCTTTTCTTTTTGTTTCGTTTCATTTAGTTTCTTTCTTTTCGTTTCGCTTCTATTCGTTTGTTTTTCATTTCATTTCTTTTTTTTTTTCTTTCTTTTCTTTTCTCTCTTTTTTTTTTTTTTTCCCCCCCAGGTCAGCTGAATTCTTAGTTTACTGATAGCAGTGTGGGAAAAAGTTTTGATTTCTATGGGCTCTTGAAACAAAATTTTCTGTTTCTGTCTAGTGCTCAGTCTTATTTAAAAAATACGGTGATCTTAGATAAAGTCGTATCATAGGCATGATCAGTAGTGAAGATGCTTAAGCAGCTTGACAGCTGAAGGGCTGTTCAGTGAGATCATTGTCCTGTTGTGACCACTGGTTCTCCTCTCGTTGTCAAATCACTGAAGGTCACTCTTACAGATGAACTGTGACCTGTCCTTACTGTTAGTTATCAATATAAAATTCAGAGGAATATTTTGCTAACATTAGCAAGCACTCCAGGATTTTCTTTTTGAGGGCAGAGTTTCTCATTTAAAACAGTATCCAAATGTGGTTATGGGAAAATTACTATTTTTTGTATTATGAGATCACTGCAAGCACTTCCTTTTTGATATCCAAAGAATAAAATAAAGCTGTTCTACAAAGATAGTCTTTTCAGATATAATAGAATAAAATCCATTGGGCTGTGTAGCTGGCAGCGTTTTTTCTATGTATGATTTCAGTAAGGAACTGGAGATGCAATAAGGTATGTTCTGCAAAAAGAAGAGCAGCCAGCCTGTCAGATAATACCTACTGTCTTGCTTCAGAGAGAAATTCTGTGCTCACATTTGGACAGAGGCTGGGAGCAAAGGTATCCTCTGCAGATTTGGTACTGGTGTCACTGAGAAACAAGTGGGCACCAGGATAGGAGACTAGCAGGGTTGATATCTCTGAAATATAAAAGACAAGATTCTGGTTTTAGCTGTTTTAAAATAAGGTGGAAAACAATTACAATGGCTAAATCCCATGAATGCAGTCAGGTTAGTACTTACATGATTAAGGGAAGCAGAATTTCTCTCAATAGTGTTGACCTGAGATTGCTGAAGAGTTTTCATTTTCTTTGGTGTTAATGTGTTGTTACTGCTGCACTATGGTAACTACTAATCACTTTGGTTTCATTGTAGATTTTATTCACGAACTTATTTTCTTCTTTATTAAATCAGATGCTAACGTGGTATTTTTGTATGAATGCTTTAGGAGAAAACGTACAACTTTGTTCTTGTATCTTAGATCTATATTCATCTGTAGACGTAACTGAGCTGTGATGGTTGATTTGCAATGTTGCAATGTTCCCTCTGTCTCTGCCCTGCAATGGGTAGTTCCACATTCCAACTTTGTCACCCTCCTCAAAGCCATGGCTTATTTCTCTCCCTGTTTTTACATTTATAAAACGTAAAATGATCCCTAGCAGCGTGCCAGAATGAACCCAGATGCTATTGTGATGGTTGTCCTTTTGCAAATACTAACAAACATTAGAATATGTTAGCTTAATATCTGAAAACTACCTTAAAATTATGGAGTAGGCGATGTACTTTGTTTATCACAGTGGAAACCTATTAGACAAGTACCCTTGGTGCATGGAAAATATATGCTTTTAACAGTTTTAATCCTTTATCAATTATTCATATGTGAAGGTTTTTCTGTATTTGTACAGTTTCTTGGATGGAATAGCAAGCATGCCCTTATTTGTCTAACAGTTTTGCTCGAACTGTATTGGATAAGATATTTAACACACGCAAACATATTTAATTTAAGAAATAAAGAGCCATTCTTTCAGTGGGGTTTTACACATCATTCTTCTTTATTACGCCAGGTTTTGCTCATCATACCATGTTCTTCCTCAGAGGACAGAGACAAATAACCATTCTCCGCAAGGACAATGTGTGTGTTGAATGCATTTTAAATGCTGCACTTTGTTATGATTGCAACCAACATTTTAAATACGCTGCAATCAAATTCCAAAATGACATGAGAAAAATGACATCAGAGAATAAATCTATTAGGCTGCTCAGGCAACAGGAATGTTTGAGCTGGAACATACTTAACTTGAAAGTTAAAGATTGAGTACAATGTTTATTTTATTTGCTTAAGAGAGGAAAGCCTAATTTATCCCTGTTGTGGAAATCAATGGAGTTACAGTATAAATATACTCTCCAAATATATTTGGCATATTACATGAGTTAAATAGCATTACCTAAATATAGTTTAGCTTTTAAATATCACATGAGATTACTGATTTACTTTTACATTGTGCGAGGTTTGTTTAAACTATTCACTGGTCTCACCCATGGCATGCAGAGCAACTTTGCCTCTCAGCCTGGAAGAGGGAAACCAAAATCAAAGAAGCTTCCTGGTGGAAGTCACATGAATGGGAAAGGCTGGACAAGCCAATGTGGAGTCTGGCTGCCTAGGTGGAGACTGCAACGACATTGTGGGTCAGACTTCTACAGTTTGTTTTACACATTTCTGATTGACTCTATGCCATACAAGAATGAGATTTTTAGCCTAAGTGGATTGTATTTAGTCATGATGCAGTGATGGCTTTTGGAGATACCTGAATAAATGAATTTCTGAGTTCTCTTGCCACAACCTTCTGTAAAAATACTGCAACTTTTAAGATGTGTTTGGGATACAGTTTCTTCTAGGCAATAGCAGGAACCCACTGAGGACTGAACACGTTGTGGTCAGCCCTAGGGTCAGATCCTTTTTTGGGGCTCTGGTGGACCAGCATCCTGTGTTTTGCATCATATTTCTAGTAACTGGGCCCCAGCTGGGCTGGAAAGTCTCTTGAATGGTTGTTTATTACTTCATGGGCTATTTCCTTCTTTCTTGTCCTGGTATAAAGGAATATGAGCTGTAAGATGAGAGATTTTTTATTAAAACAAAAATCATAAACAAACAAACACCATGTTGCTCCTTGCTAAGAATGTTTCAGTTTTTGAGCAGGAAATATTTTTATCCTAGTAGAATCACCATCCCTGGGGTTTAGTAAATATTCTAGCAATTTCTGGGCAGAGTCATTTTGCTCTCTGGCTTTGTATTAAGATAGTAGATCCTGTTACTGTTGTTATGAATATTCCTTATACAACTTTCTGAAAAATTCTGCTTAAAGAAAATAAATGATGTCTTACATTCAGAGTTCTTAAATGAGTATGGTTGGCATGGCAGATTTAGCCTGTTTTACATGAAAAAAAAGTAGGAAATAAAGTGTTATTCAAAAAAGGGATTTGTCTGACTTCAGAATTGTAGCTTTAGTTTTCTCTGAAGAATCAGAGCTGAGCAGGTGTTGCCCAGGTAGGAAAATTTCACTTAAAGATCTCTGAACTGTCCCAAACTGAAGTCCATTCTCATCCATAATGTAATTTAGCCCTTGACAGATATATAGAGCTCTTGTAGCTTTCTGTTCTTCACAAAATCTCCTGAGCTTCAAGTCTCACTGACCAGATGGGTTGTAATTTGGCCTCTGACATGGTGCAGTCCTGCTGGAGGGTGAAAATTACCTGAACTGGCCAACGCCGAGGTCACACGCCCATCTCCTTAAAGTCATTTTCTTTTTCTCAGGCTCCTGCCTCACATTTCCCAGCACACGGATCTCTGTTTTCTGCATTTTGAGTAGTGCAGAGTAGCGAGACGTGGAATACTTATCCCCTCTGAAGTCAGGTATTATATTTAAATGTCTTAAGCCACTGCTGAGCATCAGTCATAGGATTGATTTAACCTTAGCAATATCTGACTCTGCAAGTTAGATGCTAAGATTGCCCTGTGTAGGGTAGATTGAAATACTTTGTAGTATGCCAGGTGATAGAAACAGCAAAGTGTGACATATACATGTGCTTAATTAAGGAGAGCCTTGAGTGCTTTTCTGGACTGGGATCTCATGGCAGAACAAATACTCGTTCACATTTTCCACGCCTTAATTTTCTGGAAATTGAATAAAAGTATTTTAGAAGAACTCCATCCACCTGCCACCCGCCCTAAAGCTGTTGTTTTCTCAGACCCTCATGCCTGAGTGGATGGCGTGAATATATTTTACTTAGGATGAAGTGGGGGCCATTCTGCTCTTGTAAACAACAAAAATTGCAGAGCTGTTTGTGACAGCATTTTCTCCTTCTTTTGAAGTTTTAATTGAACAGTGTTCTCCTTGCTGCTCAGCTATATATCTAAGCACTGAACAAAAAGGTGGAAAAATGTAGAGTGCATCTAATCCTAGGTGTTTTAGCCTTGTCTTCATTTAGTTGAGAAGATGGGATTGCTTCTGATTGCCTTCCTCTCCAGAAGTTTGCTTTGCCTGCTCCTCCACTTAGCCCTGGAATAACTGCGGGTCAGCAGCATGTCTTGGCATGAGCAGAGTGTGCCCTTTCAACTCCACATCCCCTTCCAGTCTTGTACACAACTTATTTTTTTTTTCCCCCCACAGCAAAAGTCATTTTTTGCAGGTTCAAAAAGGAGCCTTTCATTTCCCCTACCTTAAGAAAAAAGTTAGAAAAAATACACTTTCCTTACTGAAAGGCAATATTTTGCTTTTAGCACTACTTTATGTGCAGCGTTTTTTAGCTCCTCTAATCTTAAATTCAGTACATGAATGGATGGATAATTTCCTCCCTGTCAGTTTTTTCATGCTTCTGAATTATTTACTACTCCCGCAACTTGTAGCTGCGAGTCCACTTATTTCTGGCTGAGCTGTGGCCATGCCAAAAGCGCCCCTTCACCCGCCGTCCTGGGGGGCCGCTTCCCTGCTGCTGGGGCAGCCGGGCATCCTCGGGGGGACCCCAGCATCCTGCAGGACCCTGTCCTTAAGTAACACAGCCTGAATCCGCCTAATTTGTCTCCATCATTCGCATCCCCCAAATCCTGAATCATTTTGGTTGCCCTCCGCTGCACCTTTTCAATCTCCACAATGTCCTGCCTGTAATATAGTGACCAGAATTGCACACTATATTTCAAATATACTCCCACTAATGTCTTATATAAAGTAGTGCCAGAATAACTTGCACTGATTTATAATCCTTACAAATATATATATTTGTTTAGCTGCTGTTGTTGTTTTTTTTATTGCTGCCAAACATTGAACATATGTCTGGTGGTCTGAAGGCCTGTTAAAGACAACGAATGAATCACATTTTCTATATGACAAAAGAAAACACCTTTATTTTTTATCATTGTCTAGCTTGAGTGGTGATATAAGATAAATTGGAACAACAAAAGGAAAAGAGAGTTTAGGAAAGTCAAGTAATAAGTATCAGGTTATAAATGAAGTCTTCCAGTGCCTGAAGTTAAAAAGTATCCACAGACACTTCACAGTTCCTAAAAAACAAATAAATCGCCCAACACGATGGTGATATCCATGTCCTCTCTAAAGTACAGAAGCCTACCACACCCTTCAGGGAAGATGCAAAGAAAATGATAGAATGTAAATGGGAATTTTCCACTGTTCTTGGCAACAGGAACAGGCAACACGATGTGTGATACTAATGCACAGAGTGACTTTTTTTGGGGGTGTTGATGGTGCTCTATTTTCAGTGGTGTTGGGAGCTGTGGCTTCTTAATGGAGAATTTCTAGCAGTTGCTTTACATCTGTTGGGTAAGATTCTGTCCTTGCTTTCAGAGCCATACCGTTATATTCCGAAGTGATGCATTTCAATAACATTATTTACAGTAAAAAAGAATTGTGAATAACTATTTTCATTTACACAGTTCACAGAGAAGGAAGCAGTACTTTATCAGATGGTCTTACCTGAGCATCTCCCATTCCCAGTCTAGCCAGACCAAGCTCTACTTTTCTACATGCGTGAAAATACATTTAGAAAAATTGAGAGTATGAGGAAGAAGAACTTACTCTGAGATGCTGCTGTGAATAGCAGGCCACTGAAGACCTCCAAGCGTTCTGTCTTAATTGATACAGCAAAGTTTGTGCTCTGTTAGTTTCCAGTTTAAGAAGAAGTTTTTGATGGCTTCCACCTGAATCTGGTCTGAGCTATATAGCGCAGGTGACCTGCATTAATAGCCTCATTTTCCCAAGACAACGCGACACTATTAATGGTACCAGGTTTTACCTTAGCAAGTAGCCATTATAGCCAATAAATAATGGCTCATGTTACATCAACTCCTACTGAGGTCTTGGGACACAAAATTCATGTGTGCTACCAATGTAGATCGAACGTAACCTTGACATTAATCAGACAGGTGGAATTTAAGGCTTCCCCAGGTTTTCTAGTGCTGCTCTAATAACAAATCATGAAGTTCTTCTGCAGTTTGCTGTTAAGGTTCAACAAAAAAACCCTCACACCTTCCTTTTCCCTTTCCTGCATGTTTTTTGAAACACATTTAGTCTGTTAATACGACCATTACAGCGTTTGCAAATATCTCAGCCTCCCTAGCGCTCTCCTGCATCCTAAAAGGGCTCCTGTTTTCCGAGAGCGAACAACAAATGGAGCAGACCTTTGAAGAAACCCACCCTCGATTAATAGTTAATGATGGCTCAGGAGAAGGAACAAAGCCTGTGCGATGTGAACACGGATTAGCCCTTTTATAAACACGGCCAAACAGTTTGTAGGCGCACCGATGCCCGGGAGCAGCCTGCTGTGCCCTCCCGCCGAGACCAAGGCCGGGCAGCGGGCTGGGCGTGGGGGGCCGGGGCCCCCGGGGTGCCCCCTGAGCCAGGAGGGAATGGGCTGGTTGGTGCAGGAGCATCCCCTGCCGACCGGCACTGGGCACTAATTGCCTCTGCCAAGGAGCTGGCGTTGACGTGCCGTCCTCTCCCTGGCTATGGAAACGTCGAGCTTGGCTGGGGATGACGCCCAGCGTGGGGCTCTTGGCTCAGGGGTTGCATTTGGGCCCGGCCTACAAAAGTGCTTTGCCCCGCAACTACTGCTTTCCCCCAAAATCGCTCAGTCTCGTCCCGGTGCCTAATGCTGGGACATCTCCTCCTGACAGTGTAGCTAGGGGTGGAAACAGAGGTAGCACTTTGGAGGGGAAAGGCTTCGCGTCCCCCTGCCCACTTCCAGAGACATCCTTTCTTGCACAGAATAATATTTTAAGTTTGGGACTTCAAATATTTCTATTAATAAATTACTATGCATCATGTCAAATTAGCATTGCCATTACTAAAAGATTAATAGCGACAATGCGTTGTGGCACTCCATTGCTTCAGGGTAATTTTCTTTTGTTCATGCTTTGGCATAATATTGTATAGCAGAGCGGCAGAACTATGAAGCATAAATTTAGCCCCAGCCCCTCAGCAGAAGAGGTAATCCTAATCACAGCAGAGGGTTAGCAATTAGCTCCTGCTGCCGTGCTGCAACATGCGTGCTATAACCTTCTGTGAAGGTTGCCTTCAAACCGCAATGCATGGGGCTGATGCCGACCGATGTCCCTCGCACGTTGCAGATAACAAGATAGAGCCAGACGTTTATATGTTTTTATTTACTAAGTGCTTGGGAGGGATAAACAATGATAATTTGCAAGTGAAGCCTTTTTATTTTAGACCGTGAATAATTGGTGGGTTAGTGATGGTGTATACACTTAAGTGTACATCACGCCAACAGTAATCTTTCCTTTCATAAATTCTCAATCCTAACTGGAGTTTACAAGGGAAGAAATTACTCTCATGCCCACGTCCCTTTCCATTGTGCTTGTAAAAAGGAGCAACTTTTTTCCCTCTGCCTCTTCAGGTGGGGACATGACAACAAAGCAATTAAGCAATGTGTCTTAGTGGATACAATTTAAAATAAAGAGTGGGAGTATATCACGTGTCATCATTTTATCTGAAAGATATACACCAGGATTCTGTACCTGCAGTTTAATGACAGGCAGGGAGAGGAAAAGCATCTGAATCTCATTTTGAGACACAACCTGTTTTATTTTTCACTGTTTTAACAAATGATTTTCACAAGTGAAACTATTGCGTTATCATCTATTTAACTTCATGCTGGATATCCAGGAAAATATCTATATGACAGCTCTGTTTCTTGCTTAAATATCAAGTATTGGTATTTTTAATGTTTTTGTAAACATTATATATTTTAATACTTGAGAAAATGTATCTCATAAATAAGCTTTATTATCTGTCAAAAAGGATGAAAATATAACTTTACATTTCTGTTTTAAAGTAATTTTAGTGCCTATTAGCTATAAAGTAACAGTTATATATAATTTAGAGTATGTAGTCACTCGAAACAACTTGACATTTTCACACAAACACAGAACCTTAATAATAGTCTTGGGATTTCATTGGAAGTATACACCACTACAGGATATTAAAATAACTTATGGTGCACTGTAATTCTTGTTTTGTATTTGTCCAAGTAGTTTTGAAGCATGCTATAAAGTAGAAAAATAAAATCCTAAGCTCCAAAGTCAGCTAAGCTGCATTCTTAAAGTTATAGCAGTCTTTTCATATTAAGTATGATTAAACCAGCTGACATTTCTAGTTGTCATCTTTCTCTTCTTCCTTCCTATTAATATGCTATGCTTAAAATGTAAATGCTCTGCGTACTGCATTTTTTATTTAAAGCTATTGCAATTGTTTTCTTAAAATAATGATGCTGATTGTATGCAGTCGGGGATCATAATAATAGCTTGAAAACAGTAATTTACTTGTTGATCTGAGAGTAAACTCCAGATTTGTGCAGTCAAATATTTTGCCACACTCACACACAGCAGAATGCTTCAGGCTCAGATATCTCTGGAAGTCCATTGACACTTGTGACTGTTGTTCTGCATCCACGGCAAAATCGAAACCATGAGGCCAATGGCTGGAGATTCACCAGGCTGACTATTTTTTCTTGAAATGGTGTAGGAAGAAAAAAAAGTTTTTTCATAGGTATTATTTTTTTGAAAAAATTACCCTACAGACTTTATTATGATTACAATTTCCCAAAGATTTAACTTGCTCTTTTAATTGTAATTGAAGTGGCATGTGGGTAGGGATTAGGTGAGTGCACAGATGTGCAAAAAAATTAATATGAACTTAGAGAAATAGCCTCACTGCCATAAAAGGGCTGACCAAATGTTCACAGATGGAATTTGAGTGGACCCTTATTGAATAAGCTAGTAGGGCCCACTTGGGTCATTTCTGCATCAATCCCATGTAGTCTATTTGGAAAAGGCACAGTCCAGTCCTTTTCTACAATAAGTATTCTCATGCCTGATCCATTAATTGTTTAATTTGCATTAGGGTTGTTCAATGAGAACACCACTATAAAAAAAAAAAAAAAAAAAAAAAAAAAAGATTTAAAATGTGTCTTAACAAAGACTGTGCTGCTTGGTCTTTTTTTTTTTTTTTTAAACCTCCCTTGCTATAATATGGTTAGACACAGAAATTAAGCATAATAGTCCTGTAGTCAAATAGAATATAGAAATCTTGCAAATAACTAGATAAAGGTCTTGTTCTGTCAAGAAACTTTCAAAACCCAGTGATCAATAGGTAATCTGAAATAGGGAGAGAATATAAAAGAAAATGAATTTAAAATGCTACTGGGTATAACTAATGTCCTGTCTTCCTTTCCCTCCTGTCCTATCCCAATGTTTACCTCATTCTTATCTTGATGATGCTTTAAAACTGTTGAATTTATAAAAATGCATGTGAATAGCAAACAAATCTGTAAGTTTTTCTCTTTATACCATTCTTCTCAGGAGTCCCACTGAATGAGTACACACCAGAAGAGAGCAGAAATGAAATCTAATAATCAAACTGTGAAATATGGAAATGCTCCCAACCGTATAGCAAAGCTGACAAAAGACTAATTTCAACAAAACAATTTTTAAATAATACGTCGAGGTTTGAAGCACTTATTACATGAATTGTGGATGGATGTCCTTACCGTACTTGGGTATGGTCATGGAAAACTTTTGTAATCACCAGTTAAAGGTACCCTTTAGCCTCCCTGCACTGGACTGGGCTCTGAGCACTGAAGCCATGTTTTGTGTAGGTGCATGGATGGTGCTTGTGCTTGGAAAGGCAATGGAAGGCTCAGAGGTCTGTTTTTCTGTTTGCCAGAGGACATATTTTCTCCTTAGTCTATCACAACTCTTGTTTGGCTTGGCTGTAAACATTTAATCTCTGCTATGCTACTTTTGTATGAAGCCTCATCTAAGCCTTGATAGGTTTTGGATCCTCACAGGACATAATGTGAGTCAGTACACTGAAAAAAATAGAAATCACCCTCAAGACTTCCCACCATTCAGTGTAAAGCCTTGTTTGGGATTTTCAAAATCAGGTTGTGCTGGCTTGCCTCTACTTCTGTTTAGGTTTTACTTCCGAATCAGTCTTCAGTTCTTTCTTGAGACGATTTGAGCTGGAATCCTTTGCCTCAATTTGTCTTATTGCTAATTTTTTTTTGTTTGAATAAAGTATAGTTGTGGCCCAGAACACTTCTGAATTGGAGTTTGGTTTTGCAAACCTGAAAGGTGGACTCCAGCCCATTCCTAGCTTCGTAGGAGTTAATCTTGCTGCCATGTGTTTCTGTAAATTTAAAGTGTCTGGTCAAATAAGCGGGAAGATTGGCTAATAATAATGTATGTATTTGACAGATATGTAGTGCATTTTGTTTCAAAATATCCCAAAAGAATCCTGCAAACTACATCATATGTAGGAGTAATCTCACTTATCCCCAGGTGGGAGCCAGCAGCAGCTCAGCCATGTGGAGCCACACAACAGAACCACCGTGGGAAAGAAATGGAGAGGGTTTCTGGAGATGATTGAAACTGCAAGGGAGGTTGGACAAGCAGAAGGTGTGTGCTCTCCCAAACACTTGGTGCCAGGGAACTGTCCCCATTTGTCACATGAGACATGATGAGGCGTCTCTGGTGACATGGAAGTGGCAGCCCATACCATACTGCCGCGGGCCTAGCATTGGCATAGAGGGCATGGTGCTGCAGTCCATTACTGCTGTAGGCAGGGAGAAAAGGTTCCCCATATATTAAAAGCAAAATTTGTTTAAATACACTGTATTTTCTTAATGATTTTTCTATCCAAATGCTTTATGCAAAATCTTAGAAAGACCTTATTTCCCCTTCATGATCTTCTCTTTCTCCTCAAAGTCACCTCCCCCAGGTAGTCTCCTCTTCCACACCACCTCCCTTTCTCTGTTGATGTTCCTGCAACAGCCTTCAGTATATTGAACACAAAGAGTATGAATATGAGTAGAGGATGAGTAAAGTAACTCCTGTTTGTTTGAGAGGGTATATGTTGCTGGAGAAGGGGCAGCCCAATTGGTGTGGTATAGTGTCTCTCAGACTGGTGCTGCAGAAGAGAATAAGCAGTAAGAAGTCCTTAGATAAAGTTGCCTAAAGTGAGTGGCTAAGGATCCTTCCTGTTAAATTTAATTGGCTTGATTTTAATGTTATTTGTGCAAACATTATTCAATTGACTTCAGTGAAGTTAGCTTTGTTTGATATTTCTGCAGGTGGGATTCGGAGCGACATTTCAGGCAGGGTTTCTTTGTCCTCTAGTGTGCCTCTCTTCTGTGGGAAGAGAGAAGAAACTAATTCTAAGAGACCATATAGGTATGTGTCTTGGTAGTAAGCTTTCTCTCATATGGTAGTAAAGCTGGTGGTTAATTTACTATACGCACTTGGGTGTACTTTCCCATCCCATACCCTGAGTAAGGACAAGTTTTTTTTTTTTTTTTTTTTTTTTTTTTTTTTTTTTTTTTGTAGCAACTTAAGACTTTGGCAAGAAGAATGGCCACTATTTGAAAAGTGTCCAGATTTTTTATTCGTTGCGTCCTTCATAGTTTTTAGTAGAATGAGAATTATTGAAAAAGAAGAAATTTTGGTGTTGGCCATACCAAATGTTGTTTGCTTCAGATTGGGAATTCACTCAATCAGGGCAGCTTGAGAATAATAGATAAAACCTGGAAGAACAGAAACAGGAATCTATACGATGTTGCTACAATTTACCTCTCTGAAAATCAGAAATTGCCCATTTGCTGTTGCAGGGGAAAAGAGATGGCTGCTTCTCTTTCTTACTCCCTGGGATGTTTTTTCCTGCTAATCTTTTACTGCTGGTGTGGAGGTAGGAGAGGTATTTGTGTTATTGAGAATTGGGTTAGATTTTTGAAGCTCTCTGTGTTCGGTACAGCCCACCAAACTCTGTGGGAGCTACAAACATGCAGTACTTCTGAAAATGCAGCCCCTGGCTGTATTTTATGGGGAATGTGTAGTATATTATCTATTAAAGTTCAGGTTCTGGTACTATAACTCACATTGACCAGTACCATAGTAGAGAAGCAGTATCATATATAGCAACCTAGCTGGTGAAATTTGGATACAACTCAATACTGATTTTTTCTTTTGCTTTGCTTCACTCCTTTTCTTTACTTCATGCCTTTTTTTATGGCTTATAGTTGAGTTTTTATAGTATTGTTGGGCATTTTTACATGCTCAAATATGTGGAAATTTATAAATAAATAAAGCAATTCTGGAATTGAAAAGCACAGTAATATGAATCACCTGGCTGTGAAAAAGGTATGTAATCAAAAACTTGTTTTGCCTCTGTCTGTCTGGGGTATAATTTCAAAATGTTTGAAAAACATATATATATATTTTAAACTAAGTCTCATCTAAATGGCTGAGCAGGGTGGAAAAGCATTAGAATATTGATCAAATAAATATGCACAAGGAATTGAAAATTAAAATGCTGAATGTCAGCAGGAGCGTGATAAGAGAGCCCATGTCTCTATAGCTGGGGTTTTGTAGCTCCTAAAGGCAGCAGGTAGATAAAGGAGCACGTGGAACCAGGAGGAGATCCCTGTGGGACTGCAGATGACATTGTAACAGATGACTCCAGATGACAATGTAAGAGGAGGAATGGAAAGAAATTATATTAACAAACTGTTGTCGATGGTTATAATAAGATTTGAACTGCTGAATAACCGAACCTGAAAGACCAACATATTTTTCAAGATGGTTTAGAGGGATCCCACGATTGAGTATGTCAAAAGCTGCAATTATGTCAAGAAGTATTACAAACGATGGATTCCCAACATCAGATACAATAAGAGTATTATTACAACTCCTGATGAGCTGAGCTTCACAGACAATCAGAAAAAAAAAGCATACGACCAACCAACCAACAAACAAACAAAAACAACAAGAAAAACCAAATAAGCAATCAAATGAAAAAAAAAAAACAAAAACAAACAAACAAAAAAACACTAGAAAACCAAAACTACTGCCATGAAACTTTTGGAATAAATTATATCCTAAAATGTGTGTCTTATGAATCTTGGTCTCAACTAACAGTGATAAAAGATTTAAATCTGCTTTACTGATTATTAGAACATAGGGAATTAAAAAAAATCTATTTAATAGTTACTTTTTTAGACTTTTTGATAGTCATAGTGGATAATATCTTTATGATATTTTCAATATGTGAACCTATAGCAGAGGAAGGATTTTTCTCAGAAAACTGTCAAATATTGGCTCCAAGGGATGTGCTGTTGGATGAAGATTTTGTTCCCCAAATTTTAAGACTGAGAGGGAAGAACATGGAATTTTTTTTTGTTGTGGGAAGAGGTTCTATAATACGTCTATCAGTTTTCTGGCGTAAATTTGTCAGGGGAATAAATGTGTCTAATACATATTTTTGATGATTGATAATGGTATTCCAAGTCTGCTAAATAAGGAAGCAAGACATTTTCTTTCTATGTTTAAATGGTGGGAAAAAATAGCCTGAGTATTATAAAATGACAAAGACATTATTAGTTCAAAGTTTCCTAAGTTCTGAAAATTTTAGGTACATTTAGTTGACTTACTAATTTTGTCAACAAGGACAACAATGTGCTTAACATTAGTAATTCATTTTTTAATTAATGTGACTCACACTTTCCATATGTAAATATCGAGGGGTTCAAATACTCTAAATTTCCATAACTCTAATCCCATACTATAATAGAAAAGCTGACTCTAAAACCTCATATATCATATCATATGATATATCATCAGGTTTGCTGCCACATGCACATGGCTGCTTCTCCTCCACACCTTCCAGCAGGGAAGGAGGAGATAGAAAAGTTTGTTAACCATCCGAATGAATGAATATGGCTAGAAATGTGGAAAGGTTTTGTTTTGAAATTGTTCGATGGGATTTTCAGAAGTAGGTTAGCACCATGCTCCTAGTGTTCAATGGAGGTTAGATATGTGACCCCTCCTGAAGATATATCAAACACTTACTGGTAATGTGCATCTTTCAATATCATCAGAAGTCTTGTTTTATTTGTAACTTAACTTACCGTTTGTCTTGGTCCCCCTTTTGCCCCTTTTGTTTGAAAATATCTTTCCATTGAAGTTGCAGCTTTGGTTTCTGTTTTGATACTTTGCAGTACCTGAAGCAACTCTGATAAAAAATAATAAAAAATAAAAAATTAAAAAATTGCAAGAGCACTGGTTAAAAAATCTATCTTAATTAGATGCTTATTGAAATCTAGCACAGACTGTATATGAAGCATGATTTCAAAACTGAAACAAGTGTTTTTAAATTTATATATACTCACAAATATAATGCCAATGTCATGCACAGTTTTTTTGAAACAAAGGGGAAAATGGAGATTGGTGCTGACCTCAGAGGTTTTCTAAAATAGGTTTCTCAGATAATTGTAAAAATATGTAATGCAGTTATTTTGTTTTAGTGACATTTTGTTCATCGAACTTTGCATGCAAAGAATGACAGGTGTGTAGGAGAGGGACAACTGCATGGCTACAGGATTGGGCTCACTGCTTGCAGTCCTCTATTTTTGTCCTGTTTTATGAAGAAAGCTTCTTTTTCTTAGTGTCTGATGTGATGTGATATGCAATATAATATTCAGTATTGAATTCCAAGACTTGGTGTTCATATTGTTTGTCATCCATGTTCTTACCTTGTGAAAAATCTAATAAGGGGAAAAGCTTGAAAACGTCATATTTTACATTAAAAAAAAATCAGTTTCTGATAAGGGAAAAGAGAAACTGGGTCCAAAAAAAATTTATTATTATCTGAGAAACGGCAAAATGTGGTGGAAGAAAAATGGGTACATTAACCTCAAGAAACTTTATTCCTTCTGTGTTTTTGTCTTCACGTCTTGTTTCATTGTCACTGATCTGCCAAACTAAGCAGAGCAGTCTTTCCCAGGACATGTGCCTGCTGCCATGCCAAAATCCTATGTTCTACCACTGCTTTTTCTCTACGTGTGCATTCTTGGGGGGTCTTCTTTGGAGCTGGCTCTGCGGAGGAACCTGCCTCTTTGAAACCTCAGTCCCTTTTGTCTCACCCCAGTGCACATCGGCAGGGAAACAATCAAATTGAGTTGGCTTTATTTGTGGATGAAGCTGTTCCATGAGCACCAGGGGCTGTCACCAGCCCCCAGGAGCCAAATATCATGTAGGGCATAAAGCCCCGGGCAAGGGACTCTCCAGATAACCTCCTGATCTCCTTCACTGGCGTGACCACTGCTGCCAAAGCTGCCCGTGCAGGATGGGTGTTTGGACTTCCCTTCTCCACTCCATGCCCTCGCTCAGAGGACCACATCAGAGAGACAAAGAGCCTTTCATGAATGCAAATTTCAGTAGATTTTTTTTTTTTTTACTTTCAAGGAGAAAAAAAAAAAAAAGAAATCACAGGAACAGTGCTGCTTGCCCACAAATCTCCAACTAACCCTTGCACTCAATTAATCTTCGTGACCTTCTAATGCCCTGTGCCGTGAATTGTACCTTGAGGTTAGGAAATAGGTCTTATAGTAGTTCCCAGCGACTCCTATACGGCTTTTGTGTTCTGAACCTTCAGATGTTGTTGATTTGAATTTGAAATTTCTTTCATGCATAATGTCTTGATCTGATAGAGCTTTCACTTTTAAAGCTGAGCTTTAATTTGTTTAATCTGGCATATTCTTAATTATACGAGCTGTAAATTTTATTGTATTGTAAAGCCCTGAAATACATGCATAAAGATGCAGCGCCAATGTATGATTGATTAACGGGACTGCCTGACTCTTGGGTGTGACAGAAACGTGCACGGGGGTGCCTGCGAAAGAGGTCGTGGTGCAGAACTGTCACCTCCCACTGCCCATGACCCGGTGCGGGTCACCCTGCCGCGCCCGCGCGTGGGCCACAGGCTCTGCTGGGAAAAATGGGGCCCTTCTGCTTCTGGCCCATGGGGTTTTAGGAAGTGGCATAAAGCGGGAAAGGGTGAGCTGATTTAAAAAAATAAAAAAAAAAAAAAAAAAAAAAGGAGATGGCTGAAATATCTTCCCGATCTCTTGCTGGGAGATTGACTTCAGCCCCCTGTCATTCCGTACTGTGTGATTTCTGGAGCGCGTTGCCAAGACTGGTGCTGCACACCAATGCAGCCTTCGGAAGGAATCGCCTCTGCTGTTGTTACCTAAATGAAAATGGGAACAGCAGCAGTACTAGCGGAGATGGTAAAATGCTCGAGCAATGAGTGAGGACACACAATTATTTCATTATTCATGCATCAGATCTCAGGAGACTTGCTATGAAATTTCAGCTTCAGAAACACCAGCTTTTTTCTGGTGAGCCAAAAAAGCTGCTCTGCTAGCTTAACCAGTGGAAGTAATCTAGCGAGACTTGGTGTTTGACATAGTCAGGCCAGCAGAAGGCAACCACACAAAATTTGTTTTAAACCAGGACCCCACCGATGCTGCAGCACTGTTTCTGATGCACGGAGCTGGAGCTCTGTGCACAGTTAGCTCTGCTCTGAGCAAAAAAGTAGGTCCTTATTCGCACAGTCTGCTGTGCTTTCAGCCCTGTTCTCCGGGTGGTGGCAGGAATCGTTAGTGCCTGAGTTTTCCAAAAAGCTGGTCATTGTCAGAGGTCCCTGAGGAGGTGCGGAGGGGGATATCTGTATAGTTTCCATCCACCCATCTCTTCCTATATCATTGTTTAGGGGGCTGCTCAAAGCAGTGCCAAGTTTTTTTTGTGCTGCATCTGTAACTTTGGTTGCATGCTGCCTTTCATCAGGAACTTTGCATGGTCTGTCTAGCAGGCACAGATAGTCGGCAGTCATCTGTTACCACCAGATAAAGATGGGACAGTTTGTTAAGTGACTGATGGCTTTTGCTAAGTCTTCTAAGTATGATTAATGTGTAAAAATGTCTAGTCTGGTGATAGGTAAATAGGAAAACCAGAGGCACCCTTCTCAAGCTAGTTTTTGCATGTTCATTTATGTGCTTTGATCAAAAGGAAAGGTTATAGGAGCTTGCTGATAGCTTGAACCACTAAGAGAAAACAGACATACTCAAGACATATCAAAGTCCCAGGTCCCAGAGTCATTTGAGCACATGAAAGTCCCCTCTCAGAGAAAGTAAAACCACAGCCTTAGCCATTGAAGAGAAAAGGCTGCAAAATGTGACTCACTCTATAAAAGCTTATACAGTTTAAAGCAGGTACATTCACATCTCTGGCAAATTCACAATTTAGAGAATACGATTCATCATTTTTCAGTGGTGAGAGCTGTGAATACTATAGTAGCTATGATTAGGAATTCAGAAAAATATGCATTGTTTTTGGTTGCATAATTTCTGCACTGCTGTAAAAGAATTGTCTCATCATTTATATGGGGTTTTCAGTGCATCCTACTGATCTGTTAACAGTGCTGAGTTGGGGTTAGAAGATCATGCTGAAGGGAGAAGACCAAGCCTGTCCACCCGGCTGGTTTTGGTTAGGAACAGAGTTGCATCAGTGGAAGCAATTGCTCTGTCTGCACTCAACCGAATGCGTAGCCAGAGTTCAACACACGTACTGACTTTTAGTCTACTGGTATTTGGATACTTAGGTTACGACGGAATTTCTGAGCACTTCGGTCTTTAAATGTGCTTGTGCATAGTTCCAGGTTATCTGTCTCTGAAGGCTCTTCACGCTCCAGTAAGCTAATTTAGTTCACCAATGGTAAATTAATTACTCTCCAGTCTGCTATTTATTTTAATGTACACAACAGAAAAGTATCAGACAGATAGGCAGATATACAGCTTGTCAGCTTATATTATAACTGACCTGTCAGTTAGGGGTTCAACTTGGGGGGGTCCTGGCTGTCCACAACTCACTTCAGCACCAGCACCCAGGGCTCGGTGCTTCCAGGAGCTGCTTGCTACTGTAGAGCCAAGCCAATGGCACACCAAGAAACAATTTAAACGCCCTACAGATGCTTCCCTTCTCCTTGCACTGAAGTGCATCTTTTGTCTGAAGGGTTCGAGTCACTTGTGATCTCATCCTGATCATTTGAATCACTGGAGGCCATGTCATGGACATAATAAAATGGATCACATGCATACTGCAGGATGTGTTGTGCAGTAGCACAGCAATTCCCCCAAATAATCAGGAGGCGAAATTGTTTTGGCCAGTTATGGATTTCCAGATAACCCTTCAATTTTGCCTACCTACTGTTTAAGGGCTAATATACTGCTTGCTGCTGCTGCTGAAGGCTTGTTCTGAAACCAGCCATCATTTTTGTACTTTCATGCATATCTTTGGAAAATGATGAAAATATTTCATTGCAAACCAGAATACGAGAATAAATAAATAAATAAAAGCAACCAGTAAACTTGTGTACAGTGAGATAAAAATCAGTGTTTCATTACTTATTTATTTATTCATTTATTTAAAAATCTTTAACCAGAAAAATTCATTAAGATGCAATATCTCATGTACAATGATGGCCTAGGGACGGGAGATGGATTAAAAAATGTAAATACTATTGGGTCTAATGTGCGTACCATTAACACAAATACGAAATTAATGTAAAAGTTTCTGACAGTACAAACTTAGGTTTAACTCTTTAAACATATGTTAAAAGTAGTGCAGAATGGTGGTAGGCTTTAACGGATGATAGATGCAGTAAACAAGTGTGTCTCAAAAGAGACAAATTGTCAGCAAAATAATTGCCTAGCAGTACTTCATATCAATTAATTCATTTGTATTTAATTAAAAGGAGTCATAACAATTGGCTGCTGTATAAAAGCCCCTTAGCTCTGTAGTCTTCCATGCCTTTTGTTAGTTTTCTGTGGCTGGATATTGTTAGCCTTTTTTAATAATTCAGCTAAGATCTATTTCCTAAACAGAAAATCTATCTTTGAGTTATTCCCTTTTCTGCAGGGAAGTAGCAATAAACAGTAGCTTTGTGCGTCTTATAAATGACAATGAGGGAGACAAGGGATGAGAATTCAAGAAGTACTTGAAACCAAAAAGGCTGGGGTTCCTAAATCAGCTAGGTGCTTCTGAAGATATGCGTTTTCCAAGATGACTCCAGTAAATCCATGCTGGCCTGGCCATTACAATAAAGCCCTTGCAGAAGTATAGCCATGAACTTGGTTCATCTCAGTCTGCTGGCCCATTTCCTCTATGGTAGCAAGGTTTATTTTGTGATAGGTAATTTTTACACCTGCTTCTATACGTAGCCAGAACAGCAACCCCTTCCAATTATCCTCTTGTATTTGCTCAGAGCTATTGTGTATAAGAATAGTCCACGAGTCTGGTGAGGAAATCTACTGATTTAGATGACCGTTGTTGGGAATGAAAGAGTCTAAAACACATCAGCAAATACGACTCTAGAAAGCAGCAGTGAAAATTGCAGCTTTTGATTCATTTGATTTTCCCTATCTAGAGTTAGAGTAAGTAAGTTGCTATTTTAAACTAAATGATGCTTGTTGAATGAGGTGGTCAAATGGCCTTGTTTGGAGTATTATCTGTGTTTGTTTTTATTTGATCATTTCCTAGCTAAGTCACAAAATCTGATAATCTGTGGTGCCTCTCTCAGTCATTAGCGCAAATTAACAAAGTTCAATACTAAACAAAAAGTAGTTAATATTGAAACTTTCATCACACATGCTATGCTTATCATGTGTAACTACAGTACCCCTAGGGACACTTGTTTCTGTGCTTAGACAGGTGATCTGGGGAGATATTGTGATTTTGAGAATAAAACATGAAGAATTTGGAACTGTGTCCTGTGGTGGAGGTCATCAGATACTATTGGGGCAGCCCAATATGTGCAAGACCACAAAACACATGTTGCAGGAGATCCCCAGGCACAGAATTTTTCTGGCAAATCCTTCTGACCAGCAAAGTGTTCACTACTTGGATGTAAATACTGAAGTGCATCGAGCAGTTACAAGTGAGATCTTCCAAAGTCCAGGCTGCCCTATCACAACCGATGTTGGAAATAAGATATTTTTGTGGAGATGATTGCCATGTTTGCTGTCATTATTTGCAGCATGTTCCCAATGGCGTTTGGTTGATGCTGTCCATAGGCTTCCTGGCACGGTTCCCCCCACCCCGGCCTTTGGCATCCCCCAGAAGTAGCATTTGCTGAGTGTGTGAGGTTAGAGAAGTTTAAACATCACCCCACAGAAGTGTGAGAGTTGCAGGAGTCTGTCCCTGGGGTCTAACACTCCTTGCATCACCGGTGCTGGAGATACCCCTGCTTCAGGATTAGTTCTGCCTGTGGATTTACTGTTGCCACCTTTTCTTCCCATTTTTGGCCTCCCCAAAGAGGGAAACTGTCCAGCATGAGGGAAGGCTGCCCTGCGTGGCGGTGGTGGTACGGAAGGGTTAAGCGATGTCAGCTCCCTCCTCTGCCTGCTGAAGTGCCTTGTTTGCAAAGGATTGATAGAGTACCCTTGAGAGAAAGATTCGCATTTTCACTGTTCCGTGTCAGGGAATGAGGTTGTGTGATTTTTGTGTCATTTTGCACTACCATATTTCTTCCATTAGGAATTCTAATATTTCACAACCTCTGTCAAGGAAACTGCTACTCCTAATGCATAAGGCGAATGCATTCCAGATGGGCTGGTAATCCAGTTCAGGTTTTTCACATACATTATTTCAGTTCCACTGCGGGCCCATGCTCAGGTTTGCCAAAGCTAGTTTCATGATTCATTTGCAACTGCAACAAGTTAATCCCAGAGCGAATAGCTGTGTCCACTTCAGGTGAATTCTTCTTGCATGCTGGCTCCAGACATTGGCTGGTAAGAGGTGCTTCCAAAATAGCAATTTATATTCAGCATCCTTGTGCCAAAATTCTTCCTTTCCATGTCCATGGCCAATGGATCAAGGAGATATTTCTAAAACAAGAGGTTCCTTAATTTATGAATAGTATTAGCTAGCCATTGAAACTGGTCCAGTTCAATGAACACAGTTAAAAGCATCCAGAAAAATATTTAAAAGAGGAAAACCCTCTTAGCTATGCATGCAGAATATTAAAATTTAAAATAATTTCCCAGATTGAATCACAATTAGCTCTCATATTCATTAATTCTCAGTCCAAAAACACAAGCAGTAGCAAATAAGAAAGCGATGACTTTATGCAGCTTTCCCGAGGTTGCGTAGGGTCAGCCTTGTTTTGTGTTTGATTCCTTCTATATTTGTTTTTCACACAGCTTTTGTATTGCACTGCTTTATGCTGTTGGCTGTTTGGGAATTTCTATAAGGCTATGCCGGGTATTAAATACAATTTTCTATTTACATTTTGATAGTGAAACATTTTAGTAAACATTGCCCTAGTTCTACTCATCTGTTGTGCCCTTGTCACAGCTGTGGAGAAGCTCAGCTAAGAGACAAAGCTGTCTCCATCCCTTTTTCTCTCCTTTTGTCTCAGGCACATTTGGCTCCATCACACTAGCTGGATTGAAATGATATTTCCTGAGCACTGACCTCTTCGACACTTATGTGGACTCAGCATCTCTAATTGCTGTTAGTGTGAATCATCGAAAGCTGGTGCATAATTTCTCCAGACATTTATAGGAGATCTACAGTAGACATTTACTCTAAATAACAAAAATAAAGAAATCCATAAATCCCATGAAACTTTCCCCTACTTCATTTTAAGTTGTTTATACAAGGAACTTCATGTCGTAATAACACTTTTTGGCCTTTGTTTGATTGGAAATTTCTATTAAACTGTTATGAGAAAATAACTTTATGCTTCGGGTTTTATGTTTCAATTTGATTAACAACAGGCTTTTACAAGGACTATAGCACTGCTGCCTTTACTGTACGCATCCAGTGTTATTGCACTAGCTGTTTTTCTGTATGGAGTGGACTTTATCAAGAAAATTATATTTCCTGCATATGACATTTTGGAAATGTATTGTATGTCATATCCCTGTCTTAAACGCTGTTAGTGCGAATCATCTGACGCTGGTTTATAATCTTTGTACTATATTTATAGCAGACCGTTGCTCTGTAGTGTTCTAAATTTCCTGCTTATGATGCAATGGCAAAAGTCATTAAACATTAGCAGTAATAGTATTTTCACTGTAATAAAGTGTTAATTACTTCCACATGTTAATCGAGTTGGGGGGTAGAGAGATTTTTGCTATTGTTACTGTGCCTAAAATAATTTCCATGTGATAATTTTCCAGGATATCAAAAACTGAATAATTATGCACTAATTAAGAAAGTAGAGCCTGCTCTGGAGTTAAGACTGCATTAATTTTAATGTTTTTACAGTCCTTTAATTGGGGAAAGGGCTGTAAATTGAGAGCTGACGCACTCTCCTACCATAAGCAGGCCTGCCTTTGCAATCTGCCTCCTATATACTGCAACCCAAGGTCAACACAAGTTTGCAAAATCCCTCTGCTCTTCGTACGAAATGTATTGGTGGTGAAGCGTGCATCTATCACTCTGACAAGCATTTAACTCTCCAAGAGCACATGCTCTCACTTCTTAAATTATTAATTGCATTAAATACATTTTCATATCGCGGACTGTTTGCTACAAACTGTTCCCTGGTAGGGAGAGGCGGTCCCCCCGCCGTGCGATACGGTTTGCCTTCTGTTGTTTCGCTTCGGAGCGCAAGGTGTGAGGTGGCTGCATTTGAAGGGCTTGCAGATGAAACACCGCACTACCGAAAATTACAGAAAAAGTCACCCTTGCAAAGTCTTTTTTTTTTTAATGTTGATCAGTTGGCTTTGGTTTTTCTCCTCTCTTTTGTTCTGCACTAATGTCTATAAGTCCATATTGTTTTGGTTTGTTTATACCTTTGCACTTATCAGCTCGTGCAGTTTTCCAGGGTATTCTCCCTGTCACACCATTATCACAGGCAATGGCATCATCATCCGCTTCATTATCATCTCTGGGTCATTCCATCCCAGAATGGCTTCGTATTACAACTAAAAGGAGGAATCTGGCAAATGGATCATATTATCTCCCTCTCTCACTCCAGCATTTGAATGCATTATACAAGACGCAGTCTTTATATTAACAGGCATCGTGACCTTTGCCTATAACATGTTTATTTTAGCAATACTTGCTAGTGCTGCTGGAGTTCGGCTCCTGCCAGTTGCTGATGCTATTGTAAGCCCCTGTGTTTACAGCTTGCTCATGCCAAACCTGCTCCCAGCCTGCGGAGGAAATGCTAAGGCCCAGGTGTGCTGCGAGGACGCGGGCAGCTCGCAGCCCTGCCTGCCTGCCCCGTGCCCGGGGATGGTGCCCCCAGGACCCCTCCTGCCGACACCTCATGGGCTCAGACCTCTCTGTTCATTCCCTCTTCATTTCTACATGGTCCTAACCACCTCAGGGAGGGGAAATTAAAAAAAAAAGGAGGAGAAATTAAAATCTTTTACTATCACCCATGTGTATGCTTACTTAGTTTTCTTGCAGTTTGCCTATAGTTCCTCTTGCACGTCTTCCACAGGAAGTTTAGTAACGTGGTAGGAAACCCATCAGCCTGGTAACATCTTTGTGGCACCCTGTTGGATGCCAGCATGGGTGAGAAAGGTACTTGGTCCCCACCCGAGCTTTTCTGGAGACCTTGTTGGATGAATCCTGTCTATGAACTAAGGCTCCCCCTAAAATCTCCTCAAACTTCTGATTTTATTCATTCCCTTTTACCAAGATTTTAATGGCATTACTGTTGTTGAGATCAGAATACAGCATCATTTCAAAGAAGTAGGTGTAAATAACTTGGTGGTGGATATGAACATAGTACATCATGAACCTCCTCCTCCTCATTTCAACACTAAATATTGAGAAAATAGTGGGTATTTGCTAGTACCGCGGGACAAAGTAAATCAGAGACACCCTTAGAGGTGTGTTGATATATGTCGATGCGTTTCCCTCTATAACAACATGAAATGACATAAGGTAAAATCAAGTGGGCTGGAAGCATCTTTGCAGTTTAGTACCCTGTGCTGTTATTTAGAAATAATCCCTGCCTTTCAGAGCTGATGGTTTGACATACAGAGTGAGTGAATCTCAAAGTTAAATTTCTCTTTTTCCTGCATTGCAATGAGGGCACTTACTGGCCACGATGTGCTTCTCAGGGTGTGTTGCACAGTTGGGCTGGAGCAATAGAAAACTAGTGGATGGAATTGCAGCCCAAAGTGCAGATTTCTTAGCTGTTTTAAGATAACATTTCTTACATCATTTTAATGGCACATCCCTTTGAGGCAACATAAAGGACTTTGATCCTCAGTCGGTACTTTTATTGTTCCTGTTCTGCAGTTGAGGTGGTGTATTTTTCAAGAGCAAGCACACTTTTGTCCTGTTGGAGAACCACGGAACATCTATGCAGACATCAGTCTACCTGCTGGTTAAGTGGGAAAGACTGCAGGAAAGTTAACAAAGACAAATTGTAAAAAGGCCAGGAGAAACATTTTTCACCCAACTTTTTTTTTTTTTTTTTCCTTCTGCTCTAGTTTCTCTATTACCATTACATTAATTAGGAATTTAGGTAAATGACATAAGTGCCCTAATTTTTTATTTCTGCCAGGAGAACAATTAGGCCATTAGAAGTAACAAATGGTCTGGATGTATGTTGCCTGTTGAAAATTTCAAGCTGCATTATTTCTGACATGAAAAAGAAAACAACAAATAGTAGTTGTTTTGGCCAATTTTTACCATAAGCAATGTCAGCTTTAGCAGATGCAGTGTACCATTGGCTTTTTTTTTTTTTTTTTCTATTGTCATGGCTCATTAAAGTATGCTGACTCTTGTGGATTCCCATTTCCTTTAGGTAAATAGTTATTTACATGAACTGCAGCATTTTTCTTTGGTGACAATTTCTAATTGTTCAGGCAACCAAGGGTGATATATTAACCACTCTGAATAAAGCTTCACCTATGAAATAAATTACTTTAAATTAACTATCCTTTCAAAAGAGGCAAAATTTCCAAATGGACAAATTAGACCCTTCTTAGCCACATATGGTAAGTGTTTTAAGCATTTCCCCACTGGTACTTACTCTGGAGAACAATTCTTCATGATGGAGTGGAAGACTTCTTAACTCATTTGGGGTCCTTTTAATGCCAGCGCTTGCCAACGGTGCGCTCTGAAGGGCTCGCTTCGTGGCTGAGCCCTGTGCGGGCTGCATATGCGTGGCTTTAATAATAATGTGCTCTTACATTTTTAACTCTTGCCATGCTGTATTGGAGAACAGTGGCAGAAAAGTCCCCACCCTGGTCCTTGTCTCAGTTGCACGTTTTTTTTTTTTTTAATTGAAAATTTGTTTTCCGGCTTTAGCCTTTATAAAACATAAAAGTAAGTCAGTAAGGAGCAACTGTTTTGCTAATTACATCTGCCATGAGTCTATATATGTCTTCAGTCTGTATTCTTAGCTTATAACTGCTGATAACAGACCTGCTTCTGCTTTTGCTTGTGCAACTAAATTGGGAGAAATCCCACCAGATGCAATAGGCTTACACTGGTGTGAAACAGTTCACTCTGATGGATATTAGGTTTATTCCAGAGACCGGTACTGTTTAAGATATCCATGGGCTTGGCCTTTCATGCAGTGTAGATGTGAATAGAAAATCAGGTCCAACAGGTCAGAATTTTAAAAACACTTAAAGGAATTTGAAAATGTTGAAATCCCTTTTCAGGCATGTAAGCAGCTTTAAACGTTTGTAATCCCTTACAAACTCATGTCCTCTGGACCTCTGAGTACCTAAGTCCTGTTTCAAGGTAACTGAGGGCAAAGCTGCTTAGGCACTTTCAGAAATGTTACTGACATAACTCTTTCCCTAGTGTTTGAGTTGTGCCAAATATTGCAAGATAGAAACCTAAGAAAACATGTTTTTCTAATTTAAGCCATAACTTGACCACATTTCAATGTCCACATTTTGTATTTAGAAACTAAGAACTTCTTACAAGGAAGCATCCAATCAGTTTAAATTATGCTTAGTTTGTTTTTATGGTTTCCCATGACTTTTTTAGTCCAGTGTAGTTTCCCGTTTCCCACACATTAGAAGTCAGTATGTCAATACATTGGAATGTATTAGGCTGGTTAGCATAATCTGAGCACACTTCTGAAATGGTTTCTACAACAAAAGACCTAGATATTGTACATCCATTTTATAAAAATAGCAAATTAAAAGAAGATTGTGTTTTCTGTTTGTATGGGAAAATTTAATTAAGAGTTATTTTGGTACTAATATTTACTCTACAAGAGTAATTAAAATAGAGTGATCAGTAAAGTGGGTGTAGCTCTAAACACATGTTCTTGCTTTGTTTAATTATGTTGATTAGGTTTAAACCCCAATTTGGCATCACCTCCTTGTCTTAATATGTTGTTGATGAAACCATGTGGAGACCTGACCTTAATATAATCGTGACAAAACTCATTTGATTACCTTTAGCTAATTAAAACATACATTATATGTACCATAATATTATTATTCATCTTACACTCTTCTCACTTTGTCGTTATGCTGGAAAGCAAATCTTATTGTGAGATTTCTGTCTCTGAAGGACCTCGTGCATTTTGTATAATTGGGAGAGGTGTTTATTTCATGGGCCAGTTATAATAACAGTAATTATCATATAAAAGCTCTGTGAATTTTTAAGTTGTGACTTGGTGTTAAGTTTACTGTGGCTGTGTGCTGGTGCATGCAGGGAACAGCCTACAGTGTGCATGGGAAAGCTGTGGGGCTTGTCCTGTCCCCCAAACCGTCCTTCCTTTCTCCTTTCTCCTTTCTCCTTTCTCCTTTCTCCTTTCTCCTTTTCCCCTGTATTTTATGGCCAGTTTGCAGAGTCTTTGCCCCATCTCAGCTGCACGTACTGCCCAATGTTCTCGTCCTGTTTACCATTAATGCCCAGGCTCTGGCTCTAGGCTTTAGTAACACTTATTTAAGATACTGGGATTTTGCCCAGAGCTGTTTCTTTGGGACTGAAAGCTTGCATGTGCATTTGGTGATTATGTATCATAAAGATATGTGTGACCTAGAAATGTCTTAGGGGAATGTTCCTGCCCACCCTGGGGGTATATCTTGTCCTCGGTGGGAGCCTGCTGTAGTAACTGCCTTGTTCACCTCTGGGGTACCACCCTGCTGCAGGAGTGGTTGTGTTAATCCACCATCACTGCAGGTTTTTTCTTTGCTAACACTAATTCTGCAGACTGTGAAGTGTCGTGGAAGGGCAACTAATGGCCATACTGTGAACAACATTAATTATATTTGACTTAAATATTTTTATAGCATCCGTTACTGTGGTGCCAGAGACATCATCATAGACTTTAATTTCACATCAGTCTTCACAGTGCCAGCATCTCCAGTTGTACATGGAAGAAACTACTGTACAAATAAAACAAGAAAAAAAATAGATCTTTAAATGAAATTGCATGGAAATTCCAGAAGTGATTACATCTCTGTCTTTCTGTGAGCATGTTGTAAAAAAAGAAATTTGAACCTTAGTCATCTGAGTCATAGGCCGTTGCCTACCCCACTCAACCATTTTCCTTCTAGTGTGGTTTGAAGAAAACATTGCTGCCACTAATATACGATTGGTGTGGAAAATTACCTTCCAAAACATATATAGGAATCTTCCTGCTTATGGCACATGTATGATGCAGGAACTGACTTCACTTATCAGCCAGGATCACCTGGGTGCTTCCTGATTTAAGGTTCCTTCAAATGTGTTCCCTTGTCTTCCACTCACTGGCAGCATGAGGCTTTCTTTTAAAATAATCCATCCCTGAAGAACTTTACCAAAATAGTAATAATGAAAATAAATTAACAGATATGGCTGCTTTACCTCTCCCAAAAGCCATAATAGCAGGACAAGGAACAGGAAGCTTCTTAGGAAGCTTCAGCTCCTTGCATGCACAGTGAAATACAGCTTGGGGTGTGCATGGGGGGAGAAACTGCCCCACCTCTTGGAAAATCTCTTGGCTGTCACCACAATCTTGGCATTCCTGAACTCAGTAAAGAAGAAGTACTGGTATTTGACCACTAGTGTGTTGAAGGGATTAAATTTTAATGCTTCCATCTTCCCACCAATGCATCTCGTGAAAAATAAATAAATAATGGTTTAAAAATGTACAAAATCTAATTTAAAATGACATTGGGGTTTTATTTAAAGTCATGGAAGCTGGTTAATTCCAAAATGCTCTCATTAACTCACATCATTTAACAAGTTTCTATTCATTTAGCTCTCTCTCTCCAGAGCCTCTCAGCTGCTCTACCTCAACACATTGACAGCCTTCTGTGCTTCTGCTTCCCAGGGGGAGCTAAGGTGACTTTAAACTACCTTTTCATTCTCCCAGCGTTAGGGTGCACAAATGAAATGGTGCAGCTCAGCCAGCTCTGGAAGTCGGTCTGAATCACGGCGGCTTCCCCGGCTGCCTGCCGAGCGGAGCGGTGATGGCAACTGCTGTCCTTCGGACGTCCCCTCCATGCCCCGTGTCCGGTTATTTCTGAAGTGTCCTCATCTCCTGCATGGGGGATATTTCCCATGGCTGATCTATAATTACTGAGCCATCACGGGCCTTGCAAGTGTAAAGAATCTGGACTAAAAGTGAGGATGTCACCCCGCTCACTGTGGGCTCAGAAACTTCTGCCTCTGTGGTCCTACTTTTCCTTCCTTTACGTTTCTGTTTCATCTGTTCTCCCCAGAGTCTGGCTTATTATCTTTCCCATTTCATGATATTTAAGGTTATCATATTTTTTTTCTTCACTATTAGCTGCAGCTTGTTACGTGCTCCCCACTACCATGACTTCCTAAACCGATTTTAAAATTTTAAAGCTTTTGTTTTCCTTTTGTTTCAATGGAGACTTCCAGCAGAAGAGGGAAAAATCTCTTTTCAACTCCCTTACTTCCTTTTTCTTTTCTTTTTAGTCTCCCTCTGGAATCTAGCCATTTTATTTCCAAAAGTGATTACTGATATATAATTTGTATATTTTTGGAAGATCAGATTTGAGCAGGGGGTTTTTGAATGACTGCTGAGCAACCAGTAAAAGAGCCCCTCGCAGAAGTCTCAAGCACAGAACATCCAAAAATTTTTTTTTTTTTTAATTTTTTCTCCTTGAGTGCTACAGCCCGAGCCTGTGACCATTTGCATGTCTGAAACCTGTCAGGGGGCATTTGGCCCTTGGCTTGATTTTTCTCATAAAATTGTAGACATAGATCCAATGTAGATATCAGATCCACATTGCTTTATCACTGTGTATTTTCCTCTCTAGCCAAGTGACTGTCCACGTGAGACACGGACATGAGAGAGGGACCTGAACAGCATTTCTACAGTCTAAACCTAGCAGTAGCAATACAGATCTCCTTGTCTGGAAGAAATGCTCTTTCTCAGGGCTTTAGGGGGTGAAATCTGCTTGTTATGCCAATAACTTCATTCCACGCATGGGTTTGACACACATAAACTTTCTTCTGGAAAAAGCAAAATATTTCCTAGCCCCTGAGAAGGCATGTGCTCATCAAGCAGTGATCTGCGAGGAGCACGGAGCCCTGTGGTGGCAGTAATAGCAATGGGAGGTGTGAGAGGAGCATGTCCCGGGCAAGGGCCCATCCTCCTGACCCTGCCATGACAAATTCATGGAAACGTTGTGGATGGTGCCGCAGCCACCCGTGGCTCCTGTGCCTGGGCAGCAGGCGTGCCTCTCCAAGGGTGGCAGCACCCTTCACACCAGCCCCAGGAGCCTCTCCTGGCATTGGCTTTGCTTGCGGTGAGTTCCTTAGCCCAGGAGGAAAGGCAGGAGCTGCTGCTCTCAGTGGTCGAGTTTCTTTTGCCTTTTTGAGGACATCTGTCTCCAGAAAAGTGGATTGAGCCCAGCAGTTTCAGGGGAGATGCTGAGTGGCCACCAGGCACCGGGACTGCAGCTTCAGGACACCGCCGTGCCCAGCCCTGACCTGGAGGTGTCAGGAGCAGCGTTCCTCTGCCGGTTGCCATTTAGTTCCTATTTGAGCTAATTAAAAGCCTTTTCAGTTTTATTTATTTATTTATTTATTTTTAAATTTTATTTTGATAGTAGTTTGGTGCGTTATGTTAAACTGAACACTTAGATTGGGTGAGAATATTTATTCCTGAGAATTTATTTAATCAGTAATTGCATTTTACTAACGAAAAAAAAAATCCAACAACTTATTTTAAAGAAAAATAATTAAAAACATCAGTTTGCTCATGATCATTTGGGGATTAAAAACTATATTTAATCATGCAATGGATTTTTATTATTTTTATTCTTGTGTTATAGCCTGTGTACAGTGGTTTTATCTCCTCTTTGTACTTGCAATAACATATTATTTGACCATGAATCACTTTAATGGATTGAAACATAAGCATGTGAATTGAAAAATAGATACATTAGTCAAATCAATAAATAAATATGAAAATATATTTCTACTATGAAAAACCATCTTGGCTACTGTGTCCTCCAACTTGGACAGAGAAAGCTGAAATATATAGCTGTAAAATATGGCTTGCCGTGTCAACTAGCCAGTGCCTGCAGCCTAAAAGGAATTTTGAGCACTGGGTAAGTAGTATTTCATCAACAAAATCATAAAATAAAGACATTAAAATGAAGGAATGATTGAGTGCTGCAGGACGTTTGTAAAATCACCCTTCAGTCTGGGGCTGGAGTAGTTTAGTATTAGACATTGCATACTTTTCATATAAATTTGCTTACAAATAGCATGCCTTAACAAGCAATATTGCCAGACTGCCCCTGTAGCAAATATTTTTTCACTATGTTGCTAAACAAACTCTACTCATGTATTCTATGGCATGGCTGCAGTCGGTATAAAGAATACATCTTTAATATTATAAAAAGAATACAGTATAAACCTTCTCAAGGAGCAGCAAGACCTCCTAATGAGGGAAGACAGGTTTTGCGCTCCTGAGAAGCCTTTCTCACACACTTCTCATTGTGAAGGTCCACCCACGCTGCTTTCTGGAGCCTGGCTCTGCTTTATGGGACACCAGGGTAAATCCAAGGTTTCATTCACCTGAGTGAAACCTGTTTGGACGTACATCATTCCTGCAGCAGAATATGGCCCTCTGCATTTACCTCCGTGCAGCCGCTGTTGTAACAGAACTGCATCTTCAAATTCAGCTTTAGAAGCCAATAAAAAACCTCTGCGGACTATGGATCAGTACAAGCAGTTCAATAAAATGGATACGTTAATTGTTCCTCTTACATGTTCTAGAAATAAACAGACTTCAGTGCTCTTGTGCTCTTTTTTTTTTTTTTTTTTTAAGCTGACATACAGCTCAGAAAAGACAAGCTTTCAATTTTCTTTTAGGCTACTAATTAGCTATATAAGTGAACGACAAAACTACAGACTTTACCAAAGTTTATTTGCATTTTTTCTACCTTGAAACACTATGCAAACATTGAGTTGTCATTTGCATATGAGAAGAATATCTAATATTGTTTTACTTCAAGTGACTTCAAATGCTGATATAAATTTAAAACGTTAATCGATGTATGATATGTTTTATGTGTTTTACGGGCTACAGCGTTACTTTGTGACTGATTCTCAGTTTTACATTTTGCGTGTGAACTAGGCTTTGTGTGTAACCATCCTAAATACCCTTGCTGAAATGTCTTTGATGTGAAATTTGAATTATGAGCATGCTTAGCACTCCCTGTGAGGTAAAAGTGGGTTGAAACTTCAGATAAAAAAAAAAAAAAAAAAAGTGCCTGAGAACTGAGGAGCAATAATTTTTGCTTGGGTTGTGGCAAAGCAACTGCAAAATATTCACCAAAATGGCAATTAGAAGGCATCAGAGTAAGGTAAAATAATGTTGAAAAAACAACTTTTAAGTCTCATTTCCTTGTCAGGACAAGACCTGTTTGCAATTAATTAGCGCTGATGATAACACATCTCCTTGCTAACACTGAGACACCCTCTTCATGCTTATCCCCAGCGTGGTGTGGCCGGGGCAGCGCGGGGCACACTAAGCCTGCCAGAGAGGACTTGGCTGGGGAAACCTCCCAGACTGAGCTCCAAACACAAACATCCTCTGAATCTCTACAAATACCTGCACTTCAGATTATTGTGCAGCTTTACTGGATATTCAGCAATGTGTGTCACTGGCAGTGGTGAGACAACTTCAGAGGGAATACCCCAGAATCTCTTTCAGTTGTATATAACTACAGCTCATATAGATACTGGGATTATTCCTTTCATTAAAGGAACTAAATAATGTTATTAGATTTTGCCTTTTATTTTATTTATTTTATTTTTTTTTTAGTGCGCCAAACAGTTTGCTTTACCGAGGCTGGAATTATTCTTTTGCAGCAATCTAGAGGTCATTCATTACACAAAGCACCTTGCGCTTACAGAACAGAAAGACAGCAGCTTTAGCTGTATTTCTTGTGTCTGCTTCCTCATTGCCTGAGTGTGAAAACTTTATTGCTCATTATCTACTGGGCTGTGATGAAGTGACAGATGATTTATTGGGAGCCAAAAACTGTGTTTCAATGGTGACCATTTTTATCCTTTTGTGTTGCAGCCTGCCAACCCCTCTAACTGCTGAGGCAACAAATAAAGAAAACTCACTGCTGGAGGGCCCTGTGACTATCACTCATAAATGTCCACATTTCAGATCCCACTCTGTTTCTAATTTGATTCAATTCCCTTTTGTTGCTTAAAAATTCAATTTGTTTAATTGAGCTGTTTGACAGTAAAATCTGAATTCCATGCATTTTAACCATTCATATTAAATTTCCCTCCACATAGTACTTTTATTAATGCGCTTTAAAAGAGGTCACTTTAATTTAAATTTGGTGACCTTACAAGCTTATAAAAAGATCTATATGCTATCCTTCTCAAACTGAAATTAAATTGAATAAATGTAAGATAATGTTACAATAGATATTTCTGACTAAGGTTTGGAGTTCTGCAGACATGAAACCCGCACTAAGATGCTGGGAAGTGTCTGCACTGCTCAGCCTATTTTCCACAGCAACACCACTGCTGGTGCGAGGAACTTCCCATGGTGTGTCAAATGAGCCACCACAACTCTGGTACACCTTAAGGCTGGAGTTACAGGGACAGCTGTGCTGCCGTGGGCCATTGTTCAAGAAATACCCACTCTGTAGCTTGGGTTGCTTCTTTTGATTTTTAAAGAAGGCTACGTAGTTTTTGACATTTAAATAGCTGAGCATCGTTTCCTTTAAGATTACAAAGAAATATTGGAAGCAGTGCAAGACTTTAAGATTTAGTAAACTTTAATCTGTAAAATTTAATAGCAATATCCAAGTCATTATGAGTATATAGGATGCCGAATGGCTTTACAAACACTTTTAAGCAATGAGTTATGTTACAAGAATGGGTTTGCTGTGTATCATTATGTCCAGGTAAATGCCAGGATGATGACATAATTGGTAGTTGGGAGTAAAATACAACCTCTGTAAAATGTTACTAAGGTAAATGTAACAGGATTGTAATTCATTATACGTAAACATGACTAGTAGTTATTTATCATTTTATGAAATATAGAATAACCTGAGCTGGTAGTGTTTTGCTATTTCTTCATTACTTTATTCAAAATTGTAATGATAGTCTCGTCACAAGGCTCCCTCTTTTATTTCCGTGTAATGATTTACCAAGGCTGTACCCCTGAATTCACGTGAGGTTGCTTTCCGCGTTACCCTCCGATGGTACTCTTGATATACAAAGTCCTAAAAACTAGCCTCATTAAGAATGATATCCTGCCAGTTTCAGACACTGACAAATTTATGGCTTTGGATTAAAGGTCATATGGGCATTTCAGCCATTAAAATAGTCCCATTTCATAATACCTGAAACCTTAAGGAAATACATTTTTTTGCACACAGATGCCTGTTATGTTAGTTTCTGCTAAAGACATACAGTAATAGTTTGAAAGCAACAAAAGCCTATTTTGTACCTGTTCAGCTTGCAAGTGTGTTAGCCCTAGGCTACTGTTTAACTTTTAACCCTCTTGTTCACACAGCGTACATGCATAAAACTACAATGTACCACATAATGAAGCAAAGCTAGCAACATTTGTTTTATACTGTTTGCTATAGGACACGCTTCTCTCTGTTTTTAAAATCAGTTTTGAAAACAAAACAAAAATGAAGGCATTTTTCTATGATATGAGTGATTATGCTGTTTTTTTTTCCACGCATTTAATAGCAGAGCTGCTATGCTTTCTGTATATTAACAGGGCTTTCAAGGAAAAAGAAATAATTCAGCACAAAATGATTTTGAAGAAGAATTTCTTTTGCAATTCTTTTTCGGTGTCTGATTTTAAAACATTTTATCAAGCTTCCACTATATGTGCCAAACACTCTCTTGTCAGGTGTAGGATGAACTACAGTATAACTGTGAGATATTTCTTTCCCTCATAACAATCTTGAGCCATAGCCTATGATGAATTATTTGTACCATCACAAGGAAATTCCCCTCTTCTGCACTTAAACCCAGCAAAATTACACACCAATTGTAGCAGAGAAAACATCTGATGTGACAGCTGTATAGCACATGGAGATCCATTGGTCCATTGGTTAATCAGCAGATTTTAATGGTACTGGGGAATATATGGTAGTGGTGTCCTGAATTAGAAATGGCTATGTGTTCTCACTAATAGGACAAATCTTCTACCTGGAGATGAAGGATTCCCACTGTTTTAATGCTTCAAACTTTTAAAATTAAAAGAAGAAAAAAGAAAAAAAAAAAAAAAAAGAATGTGGAAAATCTGCCATAATTCAGAACACAAAAAGGAAATCCTGTGGATGAGTCAATTATATGGTTCCTAATGATGATTCAGCCTCCAGGCCTTATATGAGGAGTGGAGGAAATAGGGAAGGATTAACTTGGTTAACCTTCTTCCATTTCCCTGTATGGGGCTGGCACTTTACTGACTGTTTTCCCTCCTCTGTAACCCATGATGTTATTTCCCACTCTAGTCAGGAACAGCTTGAATTTCTCTAAGTCTTTCACAGATTTCATCTGTATTTTCCCTTTTCTTTGTATTGTAAAGAAATAAATAATTAAGATGGTAAAAAGACTCCAGGGCTGCACTGGAAAGCGATATTTATGATTTTGAGTTGTTTCTATATGTCACTGTTAACGTGGCTAATCATATGCTCAGGAAAATTAAGATCATGGTATTTTTAGGTTGTTCATTATTTGGGATGTGTCCTAGAAATGAGAAGTCTCCCCAAGTTACAAAGAAAATTGTCAGGGGCCTCAGAAGACAATGGTATCTATAGAGAGCTAAAGGCCTGGCCAATTGCAATAATGATAATGATAAATAACCATCATTTATTTTTATACAGGCCCGTATCATTTAGGACCTCATAGTGCTCCACAATAAAATCAAAGAAACATTAACTTGAAGTAAACAAATGACAAAACAAACATTAGCAGATGGGAAATCAACAACAAAAATAAACAAATCAGCAGGTTGGAGGATGAGCAAACGTGTTTAGAGCAGGGACTTCAAGAAAGCCCAAATGATGGCTGAAGCAATCCCACGTCCTGGTGTGACAGCACCCTCAGACACCTTCAGGTAATGGAGTGGCATCGTTAGTAAGGTGGCCTCCTGTATTCTGAATTTTAAATTTGCAGTATCTTTTTCATTTCTCTTTTTTCTTTTCTTTTTTCTTTTCTTTTCTTTTCTTTTCTTTTCTTTTTTCTTTTCTTTTCTTTTCTTTTCTTTTCTTTTCTTTTCTTTTCTTTTCTTTTCTTTTCTTTTCTTTTCTTTTCTTTTCTTTTCTTTTCTTTTCTTTTCTTTTCTTTTCTTTTCTTTTCTTTTCTTTTCTTTTCTTTTCTTTTCTTTTCTTTTCTTTTCTTTTCTTTTCTTTTTTCTTTTTTTTCTTTTATCTCTTCTCTTCTCTTCTCTTCTCTTCTCTTCTCTTCTCTTCTCTTCTCTTCTCTTCTCTTCTCTTCTCTTCTCTTCTCTTTTTTCTTTCTTTTTTCCTTTTTTCTTTTTCCTTTTTTCTTTTTTCTTTTTTTTTTCTTTTTCTTCTTCTTTTTCTTTTTCTTTTTCTTTTTCTTTTTCTTTTTCTTTTTCTTTTTCTTTTTCTTTTTCTTTTTCTTTTTCTTTTTCTTTTTCTTTTTCTTTTTCTTTTTCTTTTTCTTTTTCTTTTTCTTTTTCTTTTTCTTTTTCTTTTTCTTTTTCTTTTTCTTTTTCTTTTTCTTTTTCTTTTTCTTTTTCTTTTTCTTTTTCTTTTTCTTTTTCTTTTTTTTTCTTTTTCTTTCTCTTTTTTTTTCTCTTTTTTCTTTTCCTTTTCCTTTTCCTTTTTTTTTTTTTTTCATGAAACTCTCTAAACACCAAGCCCTGAACACAGGCAAAATGGGTGGCAGATGCTGTGCACATTAGACTGAGGCAGACAGTGGCAAAATGCGAAAGTCCAAGCTCTGGTTATGCTTTTTTGACCTACTTTTGTTACTGATGTTGTTTTAAAGAGAATATAAAAGGAAAAGGAAAACTTTTGAATCTCTTTGGACCTTTGATGTGCTAAATGGGGCTTGTAAGGCCACATGTGCCAGGGGCTGCAAACCCCTCACCTGCCCAGTTCCCACTAAATTCATGGTTCCTGAGGGTGCTGTGGTTGACATAAGCATCTTTGCCAAGGCAAGTAGGATATTGCAGCTTAGTGGAGAATATTGTTATTATTTACTATTATTTCTGATAATTACTTGTAGTACAGTTGGACCTAAGACTTTATTACACTCGGCATCAACTAAATGCTTGCTGGAAAATTCATTTCTCTGAAATCATGGAAGAATGTTTGATAGCCCATTTACAGCAAAACTTAATTGCAATTTTTGTTTTCACTGTATGGGAACAACAACTGTGGCTAAATAGGAAGGACTGCACAAATCCTTTGTGCCCATGGACATGAGGCACTTTGACCTGAGACAGCAGGTGATTTTGAGCCAAGCACAATCTTTTCCTTTTGTTTTTACTTCAAACCTGGGAAGAGGTGTAGAGACGGGGAGGTACCTTCACCTAAGCCTTGTTTAGTCTCAAAACAATAAAAATCATGAATGCTGGAGTCTATCACTCTTGCCATCCTCTTTGTGGTCACTTGTGTTTAGGAAGACCTTAATTTGATATTTGACGTCAACTGCTAGGGAGTGTTTAGCCAGAACCTGCAAGTGAGGATTCTGTTCTCTTTGGACAATACTTTTCATATACTATGCAATGACGGATTTTAGATGAAATTTTGGAGTAGTATACGCAAAGTCAGTATTTCAAACTCATTCTGGATTGAGGTGCACCTAAAACCCAACATTTGAAATTGGAAGTCATTTGAAAAGTTGGATAAAAAATTAACTCTGTACAACAGAAATGTAGAATTAAAGTTCCCATCTTCAAATGCTATTGCTATTCTGCTGTTCCTACTGGCTGAAGAATGATTTGCTCTTGCAATTTTTTCTTCAGCAAAGTTTCACGTGTCTGGGGGCAAAAAAAAAAGGAAAAAAATAGAAGAGGAAATGTAGAAAAGCTGTCTACATGTTGGCTTGTTGGCTTGCCTTTGGATGCCATTTGTACCTACTCGCTTTGCAGCTGGCAGCGGGAATCATGACTGGTAGCAAATATCCGACGGCATTCTGTGCTGTGAGCTTTTGCAGTGAAGGGAGAGCCCTGCTTGTGAACAACATGCAAACATGCATGTTTGGCAAACAGACAGAAGGGCTGTAGGGGAAGCAAAAGGTAATAAGCGCTGCTGGCGAGCTGGATAAGTAGTACTAGCAGTACAGTATCTTCATAACCATAGAAGATTTTTCTTGTGTCAGTATCATAACAGGAGTTACCTGAAGGTGGAATGTGAAGCACACAGGACAGACAGGAAAAGCATAATAATTAGCAAAACTGATGCTGTTCATAATTAGATAAGTAGTATCGGGATGGTTGCTGGCAAGAAGCACAAAGCACTCCATCCATTTAACAAGCAGGTGATGTTTAATCTGTTCTCTCCCCTTGCTGCTGAGCACGGTGCCGAGGCAGCAGCACCCGCCTGACGGCCGCACTGCACGCGCTGCTCCGAGGAAGCGATGGCTGGTGTCACCAGCCTGGAAATCAGCCTGAAGTCACTGCATTTAGGTTGTTTAACCCCGCAAAAGTAGAGAAGCGATGATGGGCAAATGGACAAATCTAATGCACTTTAATGCATCAGACTAGCCATAAAGCATGACTTCTCCCTGGGCTCATGACAGTAACTTTCCTTTGCGACTTTGGACATTGTAAGACTAAGAAACGATGCTGGCAGACATGTTCCAGGTCATAGAACAAGATTACATGATCAATAATGTTGAAAGCAAACTTCAGGACCAGAAATACAATTCCCAGCATTGACATGACAGAAAGATGCCTCTCAATGTTGGGTGCAGTGGGAGCTCTGTGCAGAAAGGTCGCTGATGTCCCTGCTGTGGCCTGCTCTGGGGTGCTGAGCTTTGTTTTAGCTTCAGGGTTGGTTTTGCACTTCCACATGATACAATACAGTGTAGAGGTGTGTGTGCGGGGAATGGTGCCCTCAGAAATAGGAGGTGAGGTTCCATCTGAGCACACCACACTCCTGAGGGTCCGTGCTACATCACCTGCAGTGCTGCTACGCTCTAGAGGTGACATCCCATATCCAGGAGAAGAGATGTGACAATTCTGCAGCTGGTACAGAGCCAAAGCATGTTTGGCATGAAAGCATTTAAACCTTCCTGTTTACATCCACAATCTTTATATACATCTAAGTGATAAAAAAAAAAGAAAAGGAGAAAAAAAAAAAGAATTATGCGTTTGGATGTCCGCATTTTAAATTTCTCAATCAGATTATGGTAAATGATGTAATTCACAATCTGTTTTAAAAAGCCTGGCTTGGCAAGTATGTAGATGATGCTGAAATTGGCCTGAGAGGTGACTGAGTGTCATAGTTTGCAGAGAAACACGTGAAGTTATGAAAGAGCACGACTGTCTGTTGGTGAAATTTATGTGAATTGCTTGAGTGTTACTTGGAGAGCTGTGGCCTCTCTCCTCTCTCGTTTACATCCATTGGATACATGTCTTGCTTTGCTGAGCTTGTGGGCACTGGTGGGCCCTAGCTCCACACTCTAGAAAGCATTTTGGTAGACAGAGAAGTGGGAATGGTTTATTTCAGTGTTTTAGCCTGAACATGGAGATAGGGCTCAGTGTTACAACTAACAGCACTGTTGCTAGTTGTAACCTCACCTGGTCAAACACCACATATCAGAAGGGAATGTCTGATAACCAGGAATGAAGCTTGGAAAAAGCAGGAGCCTTGGAAAAAGCAGGAGGACGACTGCTACAGCAGCCCCATTCATGCAGCAGCTCATAGCAGTGCTTCTGGTATAAAGGTTTATTTTCCACGGTGTATAACTTGGCAAAAACAATTCACCCCGCACTCAGACTTGGCATTCAAGATCTCAATCTGTATGTAAATGTTTTATAGATTAAAAAAAAAAAAAAAAGAAAAAAAAAGAAAAAAAAGAAAAAAAAAGAAAAAGGTGCTGTTTCTAAATTGCAGGAAAAAATAGAAATAAAAGATGGTTTCCTGCTTGTCTTTTGGTGCTTCTTGCCCTTCTCTCACTGCGACCTTATTCACAGGGAGCCATGTGCCAGCAGCCCCTCTGCCTGCAGGGAGCTGCTTGCAAGAGAGCAGCCGGCATGTCCTCAGCCCATCTGAAAGCTTGGGCGTTCAAGAATGGGCTCGTTATTAAAACATTGCTCAGGGACCAGTAGCAAGATTTGGCTTTAGTTCTAAATTCAGGTTCTTGTGCTTTCTCAGAGTTTCAGGTGGTCAAACCTGAGGTTTTGGGTTGAATCCAACTCAATAAAAAGTGCTATGTTTTATTTTGATGTTGGCAAACTGCTACATGCGCTTAGGCTCCTTTAGTATGCTGAGGCTTTAAAAAAGATAAAAATCCTCCATGTCGCTTGATTTTAATGTAGGGTTTTCCTAAAAAGCAAGCAGAATTTTAGGCTATATTAAAAAAAAAAAAAAAAAAAAGCCACTAAAACCATTCCACGCTATTTTGCATGTAAAATGTTGATTACATTGGAATAGTTTAGATGTGTAAAATAAGGTGCGGGAGCCCACTGACACGTGGGACCCATGAGCCACACACAGCTCCCCGCCCCACCAAAGGCTGGCTTTTTGGCATTTCCATAGCAGAGCAAACCTGTGAGCTCTGAAATCTCTTTAAGCCCCAGACTTTGTCATGGCCCATGCAGGTGCTAGGTCGTGAGCCGGCTTGTCCCCGAGCTGCCTGTGGTGACACCTGCATCTCCTGGTGGCGTGAGGAGGGCTGGTGGTGGTGCCCACTTCTGCCAAATGCTTCTTCGGCAGGCCCGGCCTCCATGGTTAACCACGCAATTTGCAAAAGCTCTTTAAAGCATCGTTGGGGTCTAACAGCTTAAAACACTGGCTTCTGAAGGTAGCTTCAGTATGTCCGCAGCCTCCTCCCCGGGAAGCACTCCGGGACTGTTGGTATTTCCTGGGTATTTTGATCATGGTTAGAAAATGGAAGCAAAGAGAAGGGAAGGCAGCACGGCATTTGGGGTTAACTGGTGCAGGTCATTCCCTTTCCCAGCAGTGCCCACACTGGGCATCCATGCACGCCCGGCAGCTTCGCTGGATCAGGCCAAGGGGCCGTGCCGGCACCCAGGGCTCCCCGGGGATGCTCGGGTGTCTCCCGTGGCTCTGTTCCCTTCCTTCAGCCGCCTTTATGTGCCCGGCATAAATCCTGGTTGCTCGGCTTTGTGTCTGCGGCCGGCAGTGGCGGCTGCTCCCAGGCGAGGTGCAACGCGGAGGCTGCGGGAGGGGGAAGGCACGGGTGCGTGGATATGTGTAGGCACAAATAAAGCAGTGTAAAATATATGCACCCCCGAGCACGCGCACGCACAGAGGGAGATTTTTAACTCCAAATTGTCGGGCTTTAATAGATTTAAATCAGGCTCTTAGCACTATTTTAACATATTTTTTTTTTTTCTCGTGTTTAGTAACAACAGTCATCTTAAATCGCAGTGGCACATCGCCAGAGGGAAGAGAGGTGTTAATGAGACTCACTATAAATGGAGGGAGCGCGGGAGTGACAGTTTCGCCGAGCACTGTTGGCATCGGATCGAAGAGACAGGTGGTGGCACAGGGCTGACCGATCACCTCAGATAATGATGAAAGAGGAGTGACAGGGGTGAAAGATTCAAGGACCACTGAAGAAGTGTGTGGGGGAGCGGGGGCTGCCCGCAAGCCCCGGCAGGCACGGCCGATCCCCGGCACGCCGCGCACCGGTGAAATATGAGAGGGACTGATAAGGGGGAAGCAGGGTATTATCGATATCAGATGTGGAAATGAGTGGACTTAGTAACCTATCTACCATGTGGAGTAAGTATTTACGGTTTCCAGGACCAGAATCAATCAGGTTTGAAATTCATTCTTATTTGGCAGAGGAAATGTGCACTTAACCTTTCCATTCGGGGTCTGCTGATGAATATTGACCTAGAAAAATATCCCAAAGGTGTTTGGACCGACAAAAAGTTATTTAATAATTTCGTAAAGGATTGCTGTGCCATGGGGACGAAATATTTACATCGGAAATCCTAACTTTAGATGGGTGCCAGACCGGGGTGCAGATGATTGCTGCATGGAGAGCCCTCCAACCTCTCATCGAGCAGCCATAAATCAGGGGGATGGAGGAGTTCAGACAGAGCAAATTCTGGTGACAGACACGTGATGGACTCACGGGGGAGAAAATGAAAATTCATTCCCTGACAACCTGCTACAGGCTGCAGGTAGGGCGAGGGGAGAAGCTAAATAGATGTGGATCAGCGGCGAGGATGGCAGCCCCCATCGTATGGAAATGCACGGGTAGGGGAGGTGAAACCCGAAGCTGCACAAAATGCTAAAACGTCAGAGCAGCTGAATCACCTGAGCAAAGATTATATAAAAATGTAAATTGCCTGCTCCTGACCCAATCGCGTTTAAAAATGAAGGGACAAAGAGTGACAGGAAAGGTGCTATTATTACAGATTCAGGGCGATGCACAGTCACTGCTCGGATTCCTCTTCGGCAGCGGCTGGGAGGCGAGCTCAGACACTGCGAATAATTTTCCTGCAAGTGCCCTCTCCTATTTATACACGCACGGCGGGCCCTGTCCGAGGGCTTTGGGGATGACGGGGAGCCATCCAGCGGGCTTAAACGGGCTTCTGAGCAGGATCCATGCAAATCTGCTCGGTGCAGGGATTTCCATTCCCGATTTTTTAATCTAGCTCAACTTGCTCAAGATTTTCAATGTGCGGTTAAATATTAAATTCACTTTAAGAAAGATTATTTTATAAAGCTGTTCTCGCTTATGCGAGAGTAATGATCTCAACGACGAGCAGGAATTGCTCTGAACGCACAGACTGCTTGGCTTTACAAAAGATCTCACTAATGGGCTAGATCAAGTATTGTTATCCCTAAAATTAAATGCCAGTGTTTAAAACTCCATTTTTATAAGAAGAACTTGGCATTAATAATTTTTAAGGCTCTTGATTAAATAACTAAAAGTGCATTATTATTGGGCTAATAATTACTTTAGATATGTTCAGATTTTGGTCATTTTCCCTGCATTATTACAGCACAGAGGCAAAATTTCACTCATATATTTGACTTAAATGACAGTCTTTTGGGATTTGCAACAGAAATTATAACTTCTGCTGCAATTTACATGTTAAGTTCTGTAACCCCGTGATAGTTCAACCATTTGTAAAAGAACAGTAGGTGGCCTAGTGGTCTAATATTCAATGAATAATTTTATCTTACATCAAGTGCAAGGTCCAGTTTAATGTTTCATTACATTAAAATTGCACTGGGTGACATAAACTTTGTAATTAAAAGAGCATAACTTTCTGAAACACTATAGATGACTCTTGCAAAAAAATCAGCATGTTTAATCAAGCCATTACGTTGTTATAAACCACTTCTGGTTTTGTGTATGCAAGGTGGTACCTGTTGAAAACAAGATGTGTTTATCGTCACTGTCTGCCTATACCTGTGATATACCTATGATTTAATTCCTTGAGATTTTGCATCCAAGAAGCCTTACCTTGGCACAACGCCTGGTAGAAAAAAATAAAATGAATAAAATACACCAAAAAAAAAATGAGGTGCCCTTGTGGCCAGATGCAGACTTCCCTGGGCACAGTGGTGGGTGCATCCCAACGCAGTCAGATGTCTCAGGCTGCGTTTGCCCTGGGCAGAGCCCAGCGAGGTGCAACGGCAGCGGCGGGCGCAGGCAGAGCAGGGCCAGGGAGCGTCGGAGAGCTGCCCACAGCCGGAGACGCACCGCGTCCCTGGGAGCAGCCCCTGGGGCACATCAATCTCCACCTCGAATTGCTTCTTAATGGCCCGGTAGCTTTCCAAAGGGAGCTGCACCACGGTCTGGTTTTGCATTAGCTTTTATTTGTCTTTCCAGATATTACCATTAGTCATCGTTAGTTATGAGGCAATGGCAGATATCAATTAGAAGATGAAGTATGACCCCAGTCACGTGTTGGTGGTAATGGAGCTGCTGCAGAATTAGCTCCCCGGGCGGAAGGCTCTGTCATCCACCCTTGGATGGGGCCTGGGGTTTGCCATGCTCCTGCAGCCAACTTTTGCTTTGTTTCATCCCATTTCCTTCTGATTGTTTCATTGGCATGAGCTGAAGCGATGAACTCTTCCTGGTTGAACTGGAGCATATTTGGACTTTATGGACCAAAAGTATGGCATTCCATCTGCTTAGATCTTCACTCCTTCACACCCAAAATTAATTTATTTCCCATTTAAAATTAAAATATTTCGCTAGTTCACAGGTAAACACAAGAGCAGAAGACAGGGAAATGTTGGTCCTGATGCCTGGAGGACACTCTTTAATTCCTCAGAATGGTTTCAGTCATTGCTTCCTAAATTGTGGCGTCTGAGCTGATGTTCAGAGAGCTCTTTGAAGGGCAGGTAGGTAATGGGAGTTTCATTGCACAGATACGCTTATTGTCATAATAGAAAAAACAGAGTAATTGGAACAGGTTCAGGAGACACAATATATCTCAGTTATTGTGTCACATACCGTTCACTAGATGCAGCATTAATTGATGCATTATATGGTGCTTGTTAAGACACATTACCTAGCTATTTTTTATTGTTCTTTGAGATAAAGGCTGATATTTTCTGTTGCTGTTTTACTCCTGTGAGAACTGCGGCCTAACGATGCAAAGGTGGCATGGCATGGAAAGGGAAACAGAAAGCAGATTTTGAAGGTATGGAAAAGATACCTGCAAAAGAAGATAAATGCCTACAGACAAAGGTGCTTTTTGGAAATGCCACAACACCCACCTCCACTCCCAGCCAGCACCTCCCCAAACCTTTGGGCACCCAAAAGCCCTCCCAAGCACCATCCCCTTTTGTTGGTTCTGGGTTCCAAAGTGGGTTGGATGCAGAGCCCAGAAAAACAAACAAACAAACAAACAACAAGGGGCTGGAGCCCTGAGGTGGGCGCAGGATGGCTCCAGCTCTCCTTCCCTACCCAGGCTGTGAGCGAGCCAGTGTGCTGCAAATGTGCTGTATGTCCTGAAAATAAAAGCCCGGATTCAAACATGATATATCTCCTTTGATTTCCATGCAGATACAACAGGAATGAATGTATCTATTATGTCGGGGACTGCTGGAATGTTAATTTTGAAAGTCATTTCTCTCAATCTATAATTATATCTACTTTGTCAGAAAGTAGGAATTTCTTAGAGCAAAAGGGATTAATCTCAGTCACTGTTTTCAAACAGTTTGAGTTAGGTGGTTTCTGTAAGACTATCATTTCTTTTCTTTTAAGCTAGTTAAATTTTGCCCTAGGCTAACATTTTATACCCAGAGTAAATCTTACTAAAATTAAGAAACAGAACATACAGCTGCCCTTATTCCTGGCCCACAGATGTTACCAAAATCTGATTAAAAAACCCTTAATCTTCTGCTGCACCTTTTCATTAGTGTAATAATCATTTTTTGCCAAATATCTGGCAGAAGAGGGTGGAAAAAAAGTGAAAAATATGAGGTTTTGATGATCAGCATCTTTGAAAAGACTCGTTGAACCTAGTGGGAGAAATGAGGACTTGGGGTAATCCATGTGCTGAAACATTTTTGCTTCTTTTTCTAGAAAATGTGCAATTTGGTCAGGCAGAAAAAATTGAACAGAGCCTTCCAAGCAATAAATCACTGGATTGCTGGTGACATTCATACAATGCGGATATAGTGTTAACTGTATGAGTCAGACAGCCCTTACTGCACTCAGCCTGTTCCTAGGAGGTGACCTTGCCACGGTGTAGTAATCAATCATTCTGGCACAGGACACACTGTTTTTGTTTAATATTACACTATTGGAATATATAGTAAACAAAGTGCAAAGGAAATTTCGAAAGCAAGCACTATATAAGGTGTGCTGCAATATTTTGCAGCCTAAGGAGTGCCAACAGCATGCTCGGCACTGTATGTGTGCCTCCAGATTACTAACTTTAGGCTGTTAGCAGCAGCAAAGCATATGTGACTATACTCAAATACTTCAACTGTCTGCACAGCTCGAGAGGAACAATTCAATGGAAATATGAAGTTAGGATTACAAAAAAGATTTACTACCACAGACACTGCAGTCTAACATTTCTTATTTTGGCACTTTTATACAGAGTATACATCACGATTTTCCCAGCCAAATGACAGAACAGCAACATCCCGAACTGCCTGAAAAAAATTAAGCAAACAAATCTTAATTAACTAGTAAAAATTCTTTTAGTGTACGATAAGCGAAGTGTTACTGCTTATAGCCAAGAGGTTATATTGGATTTCCATGCATGAGTTATACCATGAGCCAGTTAATTCATGAAGTTTGCTGTCAGTGAATAGGGTAAAGGAAGACAAAAGCAAACTCTTTTGAATGAAGGAACGGTAAGTGAAATATATTTCGTTTTTACTGTTTTCACATATAGTAGAGATGAAAGATAATGCAGCGGTAATTGAGTATATAAAACTACCTTGTCAGAGAGGTAGCATTAATGTTGAGGTTGTTCTGGATTTTTGCAAGTGCAAACCACTATGTACGTGCTGCAAAGAGGTGAAGAATCAAGTCTGATTTTGTTAGGTATAAATGTGGACATACATCATTTTCTCAATACTGCAGCCTGCTTTTATTTTCTTGTGGTCCTGGAGCCACTGGTGAGCCATATGACATTGTGATCTGTGACACTGGGGTAACCAAACACATCCATGCCCTCCCGAACGCACAAAAAGCCAGACTGCATGGAAGGGGAGCAATACATGAACACACAAAGTTTTGGCCAGTTGTGGTGACACTTTACACGGTGATCTGCAGGCTTTCTTCAAAAGGGTTTGATGCTCTTTCAAAGTGAAATAATTGAGAAAGTCTGGTTTAAAGCATCCATCACCAGAAATGAATAGTGCTTTCATGGCACAGCACACAGCACCCACCCCTCCTTGGCTGCCCAGGGTGAGTGGAGATGCCACTGTCCAAAAATGTCATGTTTTCATATTTTTTCATGGTGTCTGGGATATGACCATTTTACTCAATTTTTAAGCAGCTCTGAGGGGGTGTGATGAGTCTGAGGCAGCAGAACCATGGTCCAGCCCTCAGTGGTCAGCGAGATGGGCAGAGCTGTCCTGGCACCACTGTCAAGGACCAGCCTGCCAGAAGCCCATGTGCTGGTGGGCTTTGAGCTTTAGAAGCAATGCCAACATCTGCAGGTCCAGTGGAGTCCATATCCTCGCTTCTTGTCCTAAACTGCCTCTAAGATGGTGCTGATTTGCATGGCCTATGAGTTTTTGAAACCGCATATGCATGGCAGAGTTCGAAACTGTTATGGTATTTCATACCTGAGCGTAAATAAAGTTGCAAGATGATGTTTCCACCCAATGCAATGGGTCTATGTTGTGCCTTCCTGGGCATTGATATAGAGCCATTTCTTCCCAGACCAGTGTAGCACGGGCAGGCTGTGGATGCTTGTGGTGAATTTGGTGACCAGCCCTGTCATCTGACCCACAAAATGCGAATGTGCCATTGTTATAGGCCTGTGCACTTCATCTTGTAATTATTTAATTGCTCTTCCAAAGGGTCCAGAATACCTTGGGGTCACTAGCAGCTGCATATTTTCAACGAGAAAGCTGTGTTGAACCCAGCAGATATGTGTGGGGCACATAAAGCTGTGCACAAATTCTGGATTCCATCTTGTCATCTGATGTTTGTACTTCTGAATTTCAGCCAAATAAAGGGAAAGAAGGATCTAAGTGCTCTCTCAATTTGTCCATGAGCTCATAGATTTCTTCAATTTCAATATATATGCAACAGAAAGTAAGAAAGCCCAGCCTTCCAGTAAAAGCTGAAGTTTAGGTTTACATGGGTGTACCTGAAAGGAGGACTTGGCGTAGTATTAGGGAAAGCACCAAATTAAATGCATTTCCCAGGACACTTAATTCAATTTAGCAATAAAGTTCTTGGCTACAATGTTTTTGTTTATCTGCTATCAATGTTAAATAACAGGCTGATGTTATTTTCCTGGAAGAAGATATTGCAGAAATATATGTCAGTTATATTAAAAAATGTATTTTGAAACTTTCAGCATATTAGTTTCAAATAGGTATTGCAGTTCTTTGCAGTAAATATTAAATTGCTGTAAGGATGCTTACTGTTAGATGCTGACTGCTAATGTTCAGCTTTGTGTTGATTTTATCTCAGTTGTTTAATCATTCTACAAATAAATGTATACAGTCAAGACTGTAATGTTTTACGTTATGTGAGCGTAAGTTATACATTATTAGCCTTCCCATGAAGAATGAGCAGTTATAAGATGTTCAACAAGGACTTAAAACAATAAAGTTCTGCTTAAACTTGAACTGCGCGTGCTCTCTGGGTGAATCAAAACAAGGAAGCCAGAGAAGCACACAGGCAGGTTAACCTGCATTTGGTGCACAAACGCTGTAAAACTCTGCACAGGCTCCCTCCCAGAACCACATCACGTACCTACGGCCATGCCTCGATTCCTTTGGGAATGGCGGTTCGTGCTCCAGTACCGCCGCAGTGTCCCATCTCCTAAGCGTAATGGGTGTCAGGGGCTGTTTGGGCTAGGGAGAATTAAGCTCTCACCCCCCTGCTGTGTGTTCACTGATTGCTTCAGACATTTTCATATCTGGTTCATTTTCGCCCGCTCCGATGGAGTTACACGGGGCGGGAGCTGCCAGCACCGGGAGGTGGCTTTGGTCTCAGGGACACCGACGGTGCCACCAGGAGGGACCAGGGGCACCGATCCCTCACTGAGGCGGGGCAGCAGAGCTGGCAGCAGCTTGCGGTAAACATACACAGAGATTGCGATGCCGCTCAAGATCCCAGTGCTAGACATCCTTCGGTAATAGTGTTATTTCCTCGAGAAAATAAAGGGTCACAGCCACACGCCAACGAGATAAAAAATGTTGTGTTGTGCGTTTTTTTTTTCCCCCTCCCCTGGTTTTGTTTAGTGATTATGTAGAACCTGCTGAAAAGGTGTTTATTTCTGTTTGTAAATTGAATGCGCTGGGTGTTTTTCTCCAGCTTTGCCCCAGGCTCTGTTGGATATGTTGATGGAGCTGGAAGCCGAGTCAGACACCAGAGGCGCGTACACACAGGGAATCCGGCCGGAAAACAAAGCTGTGTTTTGTCATTTCGTACCTCTCCAAAGTCCCACTCCGTGGGGTGAAAAAGTGAATTAATATACGACATAAAAAGAAACATGCAAAAATAAAGAGTAACTGAACTATAGGCACCAGGGCTGTCCCCTGTGCGTGGGCATCGCAGGCCCCCAGCCAGAACTGGCCTCGAAACGCAGCCCCCATCCTGCATGCCCTCTCCACCCCCCCACCTCTGCTCACTGCTGATGTCTCCCAAAGCCATCGGTCCTGAATGGTTTTCCTGCATCCACTTTCTGCCCCTTTTGAGGTAGGTCAGTAGTGGAGAACTGAGCCCTGTTGTGCGCGTGCTGCACATGGACACCTCCGTGGCTTTAATTTCACACATATATATTGCACATACACAAATAAATTCTCCCATACCATTTTATTGAATTTCTAGTAAGTTGGCAGAATAAAGTGATTTTTAACACTTCTCAATTGGATTTATGATTTCTATGTCATCCACCCTGCTTCTGACATTAGGAAATGTTCAACATGAGGGAATCATTCAATGGGTCTTTTAACTACACTATAAAACATTTTAGTCTCCTTTCTTTCAGAAATCCATAAATGACTAATTTAATCACAGCCTTGCAGCAGAAACCCTCAGTTTCTTCTGCTAATTATGTGGCTGAGTTTTGGTGCTTAAATTATTATGATCTGTTGGGGACAGGTAGGCAGCGGACTGTCAGGGCTTGGGCACCAGGTCATGATTTAGTGTCTGAGGCACTGAGGTCACTTGTGCTTAGCTCCTACTCTACAGAGCACCCAGCATGGCATCCCCAAATGTTGCTTTCAGGAGATCCAGACAAATCTAGGAGCTGCCTGTATTTTACTTTTCCAAAGCTGAGATTTTCCAGCTCCCTGGAGTGAGGAGTTACTCTTCCCCCTACCTGGCCTACATTGCTTTGCTGACAAATTAGGACCAAGCAAACCACAAAAAAAAGCTTTACGAGCCACGTGCACCATGGTGTTGACTGAGCCTTCCTTCCTCCAAAGCCCGTCCAGCTGAAGCACATTTGAATTTCAAAGCTATGCTGAGCTGGGTGGTGAGAGCAAGCAGGGCTGATGGCTGTGTGAAAGTAAGCACAGCCTCGCTTTGCAAAAGCTCCGGATAACTACATCTGTTAAACCCTTTGCTTGCCTGGCCTCCTGAAACATGAGCTTGTAGGGGTTTGTGCTTTCCTAGGGGGGTTCTTGCTGAAGTGGGCACAGGTTTTTTTTTTTCTTTTTTCTTTTTTTCCTTTTTTTCCTCTTTTTTTCATTGCATGCATGACATTCACCTTGGAGCAAGTGCTGCAACCTTCTCTCTGCCCTGTACACTAAAAGTAGGTCTACAACTGTCGTCCTGGTCATCCCCAAATTGGGTGGTTCAAAGCCTGGATCACTCCAAACCCTTTCAAGGGGTTTGGTGGTTAGATTTCATGTTCTGGTCCCTCCTGTTGCAGAAACAGGCCAGAACCAGAGCTACAGATGCCTGTGAGCTGGGCTATGAGGGCAAATCTCTTGGATTTTATGCTAGAGAAAATTTTGGAGGCAAGCTATGCAACATTGGCAGGGTTCAGGGAGCTGCTGCACCCCCTGGCTGCTCTGCCTAGAAGTTTTCAAGGGAATCCCTGATAAAAATCTTTGGATTATACAATATAAAGTGTGGGGAGAGGGGGTAGAATTTGGTGGCTACATTAAAATTAATATGTAGAGCAAATCTCTTAAAACGGTTTTAACATCTTTATCCTTATAGAGAAATGCCTAAATCTTTAGACTCTCTATAGCATTCTCTTGAAACTCATTTGATCTGGTAATTGCCAAAATCCACAGTTCTTATAGTTATTTCATGTTTTGTGCACTATACAGTGAGTAATTTATTCTACAAACACAATTTCTGGGTTCTGGCCAAAACCAGGAAATAAAAATAAATATCCCTTAAAACCTCGATATTTGACTTTTTCTGCAGATCATGACTTACTTCACACCAGCAATTTTATCTTTCTAGCAAAAGTATACACATGATAATTGAGTACAAAGTGATTATGAAGGATATAATAAAGGGAGAAAAAAACCGTCTTCTGTGTTGGACCTGCGCTTGTGGATTTGAGCAGTAGTGAGTGTTTTGCCCCCAAAACTTATTAACCTGTGCCCACCTCTGGGGCCTCTTCTGATGGTCTGGAATAAATTTTTTGAGGCTCAGATCTCAGCCCACCTCCACACACCCTGGGGCATGTGCCCCATCACCTCTCATTCATCTCTTTCTCCCCTCCCATGCTCAGCCCCCTTCCTGCTCTGCTTTTCCCTTTTGGTGCTCATCCCTTTTGGGTGCGTTTCCTGCATGGGTTCCCAATTCCTTCTCCAAGGTCCCTTCTGCCATGCTAGTGCCACTGTGTCCCCACAGCACACCTGGTGCTATGCAGACCTGACACCTGATGGAGAATCCCGATTTGCAGGTGTCACCGCATACACCAAATATATTCCATCCCGAAACTTATCTTAATCTGTAATAATCAATATCAGCATGCAGAACCACACGCACCATTAACTACAATTTACATCTGATAATGTACTGTTTTTCTTCATTAGGGTGCCGCTCCTGTCACGACATGCTTCCTTGGGGAACAGCCCGGTGACTGAAAGCCGTTGTCCAGCTTTCTCGTCACTGAGCACAAACCCCAGTCTGCGTTCCATTCCCTGGGCTCGGATGGCAAACCGGGCTGATTTTCTTCTTGAATGACCAGAATTCATTTTTCAGTCAAGTTACTGCTGATTTACCTGGGGGTAAGAAAGACTCGTGATTTCTGGGAAAATGATGAGAAAGGAGCTGGCTAACTGGCAGTCGTCATCAACTTCACTGAAAGAAGCACGAGGTGCTTGGGGAGCAAAGGTGAAGCGAGGACAGAGAAAACAGAGGGAGAAGAGTTATCAAAATTCACTAAAATGTATTATTCTTTAACTGGTTTAATTCTCAATGTTTAAAAAAACGTGGATGTACAACAGTGTGGAAATGCAAGCAGTAGTCAATGTGCTCAGGGATATGCCCTTGTAGTTTTGTGTCTCAGGCTCAAAGACTTTTGGAAAATGCACACAGTGTTCCACAAGAGTAAGGGATAAACCCACAACCGGTCTGTGACGACCATCTACTGCAATCTGGTGCCCTTCTAGGGCTTTTGGTGCATTTTCCTCTTAGGCACACAAAGTTACAACACCTGTGCAGTCACAGTCTTGCTTTACCTGTCTGAGATGTTGTCGGTAGCTTTGCCTGACTTGCTGCATTTCTGTGGTCTGTGCTGACCCCCCTGAGCCGAAGGGCAGAAGTTGCCACAGGAGGTGCAGAGATGCCACAGCAGCAATGAACCCGAGGCGTGAGCTGCTTTACTGCTCGCATGGTGATGCCGAGTAATTTATCAGCAGACTGGGTAAGTGTGTCAGCTCCCAGCTTTCCCCTAACCGAACGCAGGGCACCAGGAGGCTCCTCTTTGTCCCAGCTCCACTGTCCCAGCAGGACTGCTTGGTTTCAGGTGTCCCGTGGGTCCTCGCAGGCATGGGAGTGAGGAGGGTGCATAGCATCTGTGAACAATGTATTCAAGAGCAGGGGAAGGACATCCCTCACCCTCTGTTCAAGGAACAATCTCCCTCTGGTAGCTGGAAGCTTTAATAAGGAGGCCCCACATGCCAGGGGAACATTAGGTAATGTGACACGACATGAGAGCACTGAGATGTTGCAAAGATTTTGGTGCTTTGGACAGAATCACTGCTGGTGTGGTTGCCGAGGGGTGCGGTACGGTGCAAATCAACATATAGCTAATAGCTGTAGTGGCATTATAGCGAGTATCTCATGGCAATAAGCTTTGTGATTCTCTCCAGCCCACTGAAGTTGAAGGAAGAGCAAAGGCCTTTTCAAGCTTACTTTATCTTCTTGCTTCTTAAGTGAGACTAATCAAGTTTATATCCTTTTAGCTTATTATTAGCCCAGCAGAGCTTCTGGCACTCTTTACAGCTTTTTTGACATGAAAGTTAGTTACACCTACTGTACTTAGTATGACTTCACTTTTCTTGTGATAAATCCTGAAAATTAATATACTGTATCCTCCAGATTACAAAATGAAAGTGTCCTAGACATTGAGAATATGCTGGCAGTGGAATGCTGCCAGTAAAAGAAAAACCGATGTCTTAATGATCTTTGTTAATAAAAAGAAGAGGCTTGGTAGTAAATTTCTTGGTTAATATGTCAGGCTTTTCCTTCTTTGCCTTTTTCTTATCCTAAACTCAAAGAGATATGTATTTCAAAATCTATGGCAAAGTAAAAGAATTCTTGAAAAAAAAAAAAAAGAAAAAAAAGAATTCACCAAAAAATGATAAGGAAAGTCCTAAGAGAAGAGTCGGTCCTGAGCTACTCATGCAGCCAAAGCTCCCACTGACTTTAATGGGGAGTTTGGCTGCGGGAGGAATGCAAGCCTGGGCCCTGGGCACTGAACATAGGTTACATTCTTTCTTAAATTAAATGAAGCAAAATAATGAAATCTTTTGTTAAATTATTTGCTGACTTGGCTTCCTGATTTGGTAAATTAAGAGAAAGTCAAGCTCTGAAACAAGCAACTATTCTTGTTACAAAGGGTAGCACTGGTGGCACTGGTGTCTTATTGAAGACAGATCTGCTTAATTACAGTTCCCACTGTTTGTTAAGATAACGAGTGCCAGCTGTTTGATAGCGGTAGAGCCCGCAGAAGGAAAAACTGGCTATCTCTGTCATTTCCATTCAGGCCCGGGATCAGACTTGCATATCTATAAAATCGTATAGGGAGCAAAATAACTGAGAAGCACACACGCAATGTGTTCCGCAAATTTGGGCAGAGCATTTGCCGGTGCACACGGAGCTCTACCATCTATATCTAAAGCAACTCACCATTGGGAATATAAAGTCAAAGCAGAAAAATTGAGCATTTAATGGTCTACCATTATTGTTGAAATCACAATGACAGGCCATGATCTTCAAGTACAATTTTGATCCTTATGTAGTAACTGAAATTACAGCATTTCATACTCTGACTATATTATAGGGAATAAAACATCTGTCTAAATATTGGAGATATAAAATCCTCAAAATAAAGATATTTGAGAATATCTTGCACAGAGCACCTTTCCACCTGCTTGCTTAGTATAATGCAGTCATTATGGCAATAAATGTTTCTAATAAAGTATGAAAATGGATTGTTTGCTTTGCTGCTTGTATGAACTCTCATTTCTCTTTTTATTATATTGAATCTGACATTTGCTTACCCTTTATCAGTAGAATATTTAATCAACTCCAATCTGTAAGAAGCAAGAGGAATTTCTATTTTATTTAAAACCTGTCCCACATGAAAAAGGACTGGGAAATAGGTCATGCAGTGTATGGGAAGTGTGAAAAGTGTTACAATGCTGAATATTTATCCAGTCTACAAAAGAAACTGTTCTGAACTTTCATAGTACCATCCGAGTCTGCTTCTATTGTTTAAAGTACTGGTAAAATGATTTAGTGCCTCCATGTTTCTAATTTTTATCCACAGTACAGGATCTACAGAATTAAACTCCTGTCAGCTTTATTTATTTTCTCTGTCAGAGTATTTTCTTGCACTTTTTGCCATATAACTCTTGAGAAATGCTATATCCATATCGATAGTAATTTATTTGGGCTCTTGTCCAAAGTACTCAACGTAAACAGTCTGTGTTTCCTCTCCATCTGTATTTTGGCTAATCCTCTGTTTTAGACAATCTAATGACAAGTGCTAGTTATCTGGAGGTACATGGTTTTCAAACCAGCGCACTATGATTTATGGTTCTTGTTTTACAGAATGTATCACAAGCTCACAGAAGTGAAAGCTTCCAAATAAGCACCTAACTTTTGTAATAAATGCAGCTAACAACATGTCTGCAAATATATAGCAAACAGAGTGAGTGATGTCTTATTATGCAGGCCACAGTTTGACTTGGTCTGGTTTTATTTATGAATATGTCTTGCATCTGTTTCAAATTTCAGACCCATTCAGTTTCTCAAATGCTCTCCCAAACAAGCGTGTGCTGAACGTTATTAATTATCTTAATAAAATATTTGTGTCAATTTTACTAAAGATCCGCAATGCCTCTGCCACAAGCAGACTTTTTTTTTTTTTTTTTAATAACTGAATTAAGAGAAATAATTAGAGGTAACACAGGAATAGTTTGGAGATGTCCAGATTGTATAAAGGAGGAGGGGGAACGGGTAGAGTACAGCTAACTGTACAAGAGCAAAGGGACGTATGATTAAATTAAAGGGCAATGCTTTGTGAACAAACAAAAGGAAATCCTTCTTCATACAATACATAGTCAATCTGCCGAATTCACTACCACAGGGGGTCATTGAAACAAGCGCCGTGGCAGGGTTTCAGAGAGGACTGGATAATTTTATGGCCGTTATTAAAACACGTAGCCCTGGAGCTCAGATAACGATAGGGCTAATCCAGCCCCGCGCCGCAGCTCGTGTGAGGACGGTGGGGCCGTGGGGCAGGAGCCGTCCCCGTGTGCCCAACGTGCCGGATGGGGCCGGGCAGGGGCTTAGCCTGCCTTTGACAAGGCACGGGGTCTTGTCACCGATCTCCTCTGCTGTGACAATTCCTTGTTTCTCAGTAAAAATAAAAGATGAGATCCTAGAATTTCTCAGCATTGCCCTCTTGTCGTCGGTCCCCTGGCACTGAGGGATTTTTGTGGGAGGCGATGGCCTCGGCCTGCGGCCTGCTCCATGCCTGGCACAAGAGCTTTGCCCTGCTTGGACGCTGGAGCTGCAGGGCCTGGCACTGCTCTGCTGAGGGGGACATGGATGTGTGGAGAAGGCCTGGTGGACATGGCACACCTTTAACCCTCCGCCAGGTGGCCAAGCTTTACGTGCCCCTTTCCAGTGTGAAGTCTCTTGGTTTGCTCTCGGTGAATCCTTGTGAAACAAATGAGACCTTGCTTTGGCTGGGAGCTGAGAATTTCACTTGTATTTCACATGTTGCTTACAATACCTGTTCTCCAGGGATGTTTCTCTTGTGACCTTAGAAGAAGATGGGACACATTCTGCACACCTCAACGGATACATCCCATGGCTTCGTGAATGCCTTCAGCTCTGTGATGTTGGTAGCAATGCAGAAAGACAAACAACAGAAGTAACAACATCTCACTTGCATATATATACATATATTCGAACAAACAAGCAATGAGCTGATCCTCAGGACTCAGGGAACACTGGACTGGGAGGGGACAAGGCCAGCAAGGTGCCAGCCTCTCCTGGGCAGGTGCTGTGGCTCCAGATTTGTCCAGACGTGGCCTCAAGCCAGTGCTCAGGGCCACGATGTGATCCCGGGAGGTGAGGGCTGTTCTTCTTCCAGCTCCTAGGCTCTAAGAGCATGAGAGCCAAGGTGACAGGTGGCGTTTACATGTACCCCTTGTTAGCACACGGCGCAGAGACATCCACAACTCAAACTGGACAGTGTGTCTCCTTTCAGGGAGCCTGTCAGCACAATTTATGGAAGTCTGATTTCTTACTTCACGTCTGTGCAGGAGAAAATGTGACAACTTCGCCTTACAGTATTGTCAGTCTGATGCTTTTCCCAGGCTGCTCACACACAGGAAAGTGGATGGCAGAGGAGGAGAGTCTCAAAATCTATGTCTCTCGGTGGAGGACCATGAGGAGATGCTGAACTGGCATTTGGTGCTAAGCACAGAGGCTGTCGGGGTGGAGGACTGGACTCTGCTTCGCTGCTTGTGACGTTACCCAAAGCTTCCTTTAAATCATCAAGGCTCTCAGCCCCGAAGACAGAGGCATGGTGTGGTCTTCTCAGCTCTGCTGTCCTCTGAGATCTCTGTGTCGATCATTTGTTTTTAGCGGAATCCATTGAATTATAACCCAATTTCAAGTTGCTAAAATCAGTGAGATAAAGATCCTCCCCTTGTCAGATGTTTTGTTTACTGTCCTAAACTTTGGCGCTCCTGTAGCTGTTGCTAGCACATTCTAATTCTGTATCATCTGAAAAAAAATGCCACTCTTGACTATTTTTTTTTCCAGTTGATATAGAACCATGACAGTATGCTGTTCTACAAAGACAAGGCATTGGGCACAGCAGATTGGAGACCACTGCCAGGTATAGGTGTGACAATGTTCTAAGAAAGTGCAGTAAGTTCCAGAACACTTTTAAAAATAAAATAAATAGATCAATAAAAATATTTTGTCAGTCCTGAGCAACATGTTCCTTCTCTGACTCCTCTTTCAAGGTAGAACAGTAAACTGCTTCATCTCAGCTACCACATGGTTTTAGTCTACCTGTTTTTCGTTTTTTTTTTTTTTTTGTTTGTTTGTTTGTTTTGAGAGTGGTCTTGCGTTGGTTTTCATGTTAATCTCAGGGGTAAATTGGGTAAAATTGCAGGGGACATTTTTGAAAAGTAGCAGTGAATGCCACGCTCACTGGAGGTGAGCCTCTGCTTGCCAGTCCCTTTTTTTTTTGGGTAAGGAATTGTCTTTATATGGTGTGGACTAGAAAATATCCTGCATAAGTGTTGATGAGATCATTCAGAAAATAAAATGGTCTTTATTTTCCTGAATAAAACTTTGTGTAGAGCTTGGTAGGTTAAAAAGACTTTGGGAGAGAAGCAGTGTTCAGACAATGGTCTCCTACTCTGCGGCTGCGCAGCGTAATGACAGGAGTATGTGCTGCTTTTTGTATTGCTTTGTTAAATGACATTTGAGTTACGATCGTATCCCTATATTACGAAGAAGAATGTATGATTCTTGTGACTGTATTCCTTGATCTTGAGGAACTGCCAGATAATCATGATAATCTCTTTGTATACCTGTCTAAGGATCAAGTTTTCAAAAGCAGCCCGTAAAAGGGTGCATACTAAATATGTGCATGTTCTCATCTCATCTCATCACATCTCCATGTGCAAGACCATGTGCACATTCAGACTAGATAATTACCTATCCGGTTTACTCCTGCACGGGCTGTTGTTTAATGTAGGCACAAAGAAGACAATTTGCATACATAAGTAGACAGTGAGCTCCAGTTCTTCGTGCTCGGTTTTTCCTATGATCACAGCAACTGGAGATGAATAAGACCTACTGCGTTCCCTATACCTTAGCTTTCCAGAGAAGAGTGCTCCCTGTTGGATAATTACCACTGTTTTGTCTCTGGTTTTAAATGTCCCGAGCAGTGGTTCTTCCACCGCCTCCCTGGAGAGACCGTTCCACTTTTGAGGCCACTTTTGAAAATTTGGCCTCACCGGAGCGCTGGAGCTGAGAAATTCCCGGTGGCCTGAAGAGCTGAAACATCTGCTGAATTCATAATTGAATTGTTGACTGAATTCAGCAGGGTAAGAGCCGGGGATTGACCAGCTGTGCTGGTACCGGTATTTTATTGAAATCAATGGAAATTACTGTCTTGAAGGAAAGCGTGAATTATATACCCGGGTCGTGTAAAGAAGAGAAAACCCCCAGCATGAGTGTTAACTTATTTTTCTGGATCTGAGCAAGTGAGGGAGACTGGATTTTAAGGCACTGTTCAGCTGTGATTAGCGTCTGCTCCTGGAGATAGAAAATTGCCCGTGAACAGAAGAAACTTTGGCAGGCAGGACATAGATTACATGATTACTTTCTTTCTTTCTTTTTCTTCTTTTTTTTCTTTCTTTCTTCCTTTTTTTTTTTTTTCTTTTTCTTTTTTTTTTTTTTTTCCCATTTAATCTCTGACTTCTCTTACAGGGTCAAACAGAAATTGCTAGTAAAAAAAAGGCAAAATTCTGATAGAAGGTAATTGCAGCCCTTTTCCAGCTTTAAGTCATCTTGAAGAAGTAATTTACCCATACTGTTCTGGCTGCCATTTGTAAATTGTTAATTAACAAGAGAGCAAATAATAATTACTGCTGGAGCCATTCAATTAAAAGATGTTGCTTTCCAAACTTTGTTCACACGGTCTCTATTACTAACATCATGTCTAGAAATATGCCACAAATACTGGCAAAGGAGAAAAACCCAAATATTTCCCCATCATTATACAGCAGCACAAGTCTTTTTAGCATTTTTTATTATTTTGATTCTTAAAACTTGCGGTCTCTTAATTCATGTGGATAAGGGAAATGTCTCTTTGTGGTTTTGTTAACAGAGTATTTTGAGAATAAGAGATTGAAAAAATAACAAACAAACACTCTTTACAAGAAAACGCTGCCCTTATGTATAACATGCCTACTTGCTGTGAGACAGTAGAGAAAATGGAGAACAAATACATGTGCCTGGTCTGGATAACCTAAAGTTAACTCCACATGTCAAACTGATTGCCTGACACAAGGCAGGCATATTCTGTGATGACAAACAAATAGCACCTCCATCCTGCAGACATCCCCTAATTATAAAAGAGAAATTATTTCCCATTTTCATTGCCAGCAAATGTATGTTACTCTGGTGCACCATAATTTCAGTCTAAGTACTGTATCAAAGTTTGCTGAATGTGAAGCACAAAGTATGTTAGACGTTAAACTGTAATTACAGAAGGGAGTGGATTTCTAGAGTATTATGTTTTTTGGTAATATTTTATTTTATTGGTTTTCAAATATACTTAGACTGCCAGACTAAGCAGGCAGAACAACAGTAACACAGAATTCCAGAATAACATATGACTTTAATAAAATAAAACAGGATGGCTTGCTTTACTTGTGTTGCTGAAAAGAATTGAAGCCATTACGGTGCCCTCAGCCCCAGTGCCATCCAGATCCGGCTTGGCTGAGGCACACGAGACCTGGGCAAGGACGTGCTGCTGGTGGCCCGTGTCCCCCTAGGCTGCTCACCCCCCTTCCTGCGTTTGTCCCCCAGCCCTTGGTTTTGTTTCCCTTCGAGGCGGCAGCAGGCAGCACCTGCCATAGCGCTGAGCCGATGGCAGCCATGGTGGAGATCGAATCTCAGATCGAGTCTCTTCGTGCTATGGCTATATAAATAACAGTGAATTGAATTGAACCAATGAAAGAAGGTCGTTGGAGGGGGAGAAATGAGTGTGGGTACAAGAAACGTGGAAGGATATAGCCAAGCCCTATATGTTTTTTTTGTTGTTCTACACATTCCCTTGTGTCCTTAATTTTTAAAGAATGTCATGGGTGGTGAGTCTGAAAGGTAAGCAGACATATCCGGAGGTCAAATCAGAAGTGGGATCAATGGAGAACTATTATATTATTCTTTTTCCTTAAGATGCACAGGGTCATTCAAAGCTGAGGATCAGACGCATCGCATCCCTGCTGTCACACTCCTGGCTTTCCATTACAGTGCTATCACTCTCTGTTCTGCCCTTTGTGGCTCCTGTAATGATCTACACAAGTTCTGTCTCTCTGCATGTTCACCTTCCTGCCGCAAGCGGACTCCTGGAAGCAGCGAGACGCGTGTTGGTTGATACGTGACCAGCTTTGCTGGGGATAATTTTCTACATGGCTAGGAGTGCATGCATGCAGTCCTGAGGCCTGAAGCACGGTCCACGACTCAAAGTCCTAGACTTTGTTTTTGACAGGGTTCCTAAGGAAGGTATTGTCTCCTGGACATTACACTATTTCAGAATAGCTCTTCTAGTTCTGTTTTACCATTCCCTGCTGTTTGGGAGGATAGGTGTCCTCCAGAAGAGCTGTCCTACCAGGGGAAAGTGCTAGAGTTGTTAGGGTTCACATGGGAAGGGACATGAAGACTTGGGCTCCTTTTGGCTTGTGGAACAGATGCTGGCCATGAGCTGGCATTTTACATGCAAACCACTTAGAGTAGTGAAACAGCAAACTGAATTCAGTTTGATTTTTGGTAGCATGATGTGCCATGGAGGTAGCATGGATGGGAAGGCACCAGGTGCTGCATCTAGAGGAAAACATCATTATATGAAGAGCTGTGATCTTTTAAGGCACATCTACTTCCTTGCCTTGTTCTTCTTTATTTGGTCACCAGAGACCACGAATTCAGCTGCCATTTATGGCAATTCTTTCTCTAAATGAATAGATTTTTCCCCCTATTCTTTACCAGGAAAGTTTTAGCTGTTTCTCATAACTTGATAATAGATGCTGTACTTGTCTCAGGCTTGTGCAATAGCATTGAAACAAAGAGAAACAAACAATTTTGGGTTCATTTATTCTTTATTGAATCATTTAAATTAGTCCTAACTTTGTGACTTTCACAGCCACTGAATATCCCAACTAAATGAAAACCCAGCAAAATGTCACCCTGTCAGCTCCTTTTCAAGGGACACAAATTTCTCATCAGTGACAAAGAAATACATATATTTTAATCTTCATGAGTTTAATTTAATGTGCATCAGTTTTTAATACTTGTGGAAAATCTTTGAATAATAGACTGAAACATTTCCTTTATGTGCAGAAAATGGGGCTGGGGAGGGTGTAAGGTCTGCCTTCCCAGGGCTGTCTCTGGATGCGCTGCCTCCAAAACTGATACGTGTTTTGCAGAGTTCAGTCCAGGCACCTGTTCAGACTCTGGTACCTGCACCAAGACCCCCAGATTTGTTCATTTTATCCTGGAGGCAAGACCTCTAGCATCTGAGGCTGCTCTTTCAGCCCCAAATCTTCTTATTTTCCATAGCATTTAACATGCAAAATTAGCTGACTTTCAGGTGTAGGAGCAGAACACTAACTACTCCTGGTATTTATACCAGGAAAACGTGCCCTTGCCTCCTGACAGTGATTTATGCTCTGAAGTCTCAAAATGTCTTTATTGGCTCCCTTTTCTTATAGCTTGGGCAGAGCTATTGTTTTGCTCCTAGCCAGGGCCATTTACACAAATTCTGCTGATACCGAGTCCCTTTTCCATACTGGTGAAAACCACTTACACCACACTGGTTTCAATTAATTAATTAAAAAAAAAAAAAAAAAGTGTTAATGAAAAAATGCTTTTGTTCCTCTGTGCCTTGCTAGGATCCCTCATGAGCTGCATGTCTGGGGAAGCTCTGAGGCTGGCAGGAGCTGTCTGGAGAGGAAAGGATGAGGGTCCTGGAGGGGAGTACCCTTCCTTTTCCTCACTGAGAGTGAGGCTATGCCTGAACACACCCCAACACACTCTGAAATACCACTTTTTGTGCAAAAGCTGAAACACCCCACCTTCACCTTAACTGGAAGAGCAGGAGATGTGCTTGGAGCCAGACTGAGCTGGGACGGCTGCTAATGAGCACCCACCTTGCGTGTCATGTACCCCCTGTGTTGACCTCATTCTGGATGATATCTGTTTTGTCAATACTGTTTGTTTATTAATTAGCCTTAAGTAAGAAAGGCACTTCACACACAAATAAGAGAAAGTCCCTGCCCGGAAGAGCTAGGAAGAATACTTTTGCTTAAGGGTTGCCTAATGCAACTACTGAAACACTGCCAAAGGTTTGCTTTCAGAGAGTTCCTATGGGCAATATTTTTATAATATCTTATATCCCAAATGGGCTTTATATGTTTCCTAGAAGCCTGCTTTTTTGGAAATAGCAAATACCCCCAAACCTTTTATGTTTTCCTTTCTCCATCCTTCAGGTACTTTCCGCTTGCTACCTGATACTTGATGCAGGAAGCTGCTCTAAAGAGGGCTGATTTTGGAAAAGAAAGCATGGCAGCATGAAGCAGGTTGTCCATCTACTGCTGTCACAGCTTGGCAGCCTTGACCTAGTGAAGCTGGCACACCGACCTGCTGCAGGCACAAAGCCATGCGAGCAGATGGGCGTGAGTGTGGCCAGGGAGGAGACCATGTAAGAGCATTTAGTCTGCTAGTAAAGGGCAGAATTCCTGGACAGACATTTTAAGCCCTGCCTATTATTTAGGAGATATGCCCCTGATGCCTGTTATTTTGGGTTACAGTGAAGTAGAGGCAAAATTATAAAAAAGGAGGAAAGGTTTGAAAGTTTCTTTATGGCATCCTGCCAAGGAATCCTGTGGGGAATGCTTAGCAGTGGATTTGCTCAACAGCTAGAGATGGTGTAGGCACCTTGATACAGTTGTTATGACAAAATCCATATTATTTTTAGATATATAACCACTTCTATTTTTTAGAATTGTATTTTCAGTTGACTACTGAGTATTATGCAGATAGTTGAGATGCCCTGAAGGTCTTGAGTTTCATACCATTGTCTATTAGAGTATATTGGCCCTGGGCCTGTGCTTAGGGTGCAGAGTTGTGCATTCAATAAAAAGACATATGCAAAAATAAGACCTGCATACCCCGTATGTCCACGTTATGCTTCGTGTTGGGCATTGATTCTCATTCATGGTACGTAATTCAATGTATCAGGAAGCCCTGAGAAGCTGTTGGGATGGAGGGGATGTTAGGCTGGATTCTGCACTGGAAGATACTGACATTCAGATTCATTCCAGCCAACTGCAACACCCAGATGAGGCATGTAGTCACCTCTGGCTCTGCACTATACAGAAGTTAATACTCCTGCCCTTTAAATGGCCCTTTGGCGCTTCCCAGGATGGCTTGTTCCCAGAGTTAGGTGTCTCTCCCGCCAGGCAGAATGGAGCTGGCCCCTTCTCTTTCTGTGCTCTGGACCTGAACCAACTAAAATTACATGAGTGTTGGCAGATGTATGTCTAATCCGTTCTTAAAAATTGCCAGTGAGTTTCACAGCCTCCCTTGGTAATTTGCTCCAGTGCCTAATTATCCTTTCAGATAGAAAACCTCCCTTCCTGCAAGTTGAAACCTGTTACTTCTTGTCCAGCCCTGTGTTGACATGGAAAAAAAAGTGTTTGTCACCTTATTTTAAATAAAGATTTACATATACATGTTTTCGTATATGTGCACATTAATGCATTTAAAATAAAAACAGCATTGTGTCCCCCTTCCTTTTTCTAGACTACGCAAACTCACCACAGCATTTTCTAAAATATTTAACATTTATTTTTATTATTTCTTACTATTTTTCTCTGTACTTTTTCCCAGTTTTCCTTCACCTCTTCATTAAATGCTAATGCCAAAAAATGGACGTTTTATTTTCATTAAGGCTTTAATGGTGCTCTGCCGAGATCTGAGAAAGTTATTTGCCATTTTATAACAGCACTGTATTTGTTGTCTCATAAACACTTTGGGGTCTTCTGCAACCTCCAGGTCACTTTCTGCATACCTCTACCATTTTATTCATGGATTTGATTTTTCTTCCTATATATAGTGTTTTGCACTCCTCTTTATTAAATGTCATTATTAGAATGCTTGCTCCAAAATCATACTTGTAGTCTCTCCCAGTTTGGTGTCATCCAAAGTATACTCTCTACTCTGTCATCCAAGTTGTTAATGAAATATTGAATAGTGTTGGATTCAGGACAGACCCAGCTGGGACCCTGCATGGTGTACAGCTCTGACAAAGAGAGGAATTTCTGGGTTTCATTTAGAACCCTGGATGATCTGACCCATTGGATTAGATGGCAGCTACAGGAGACAATACAAAACAAAACAAAACAAAACCAACAACAACAACAAAGCCCACCTTTTTTATAAGTACTCATTTCCAGAGCAGTGTTATATAGCTTTTCCTATTTCATATCTTGAAGTCCTCTCAACATAACTTTGTTTATTTTATGTCTTTGGTTTTCTTTTTGAAGGAAAAAAATCGTACTGCCTTCTATAAATAGTCCCACCAGGTTTTGAAGTCCAGACTTGAATCAGAGAAATAGAGAAGCAGAATAGTTAAATTCAACTTTTTGTAGTATTTGGCAGATTTATAATTATTTTTTCATTAACAGCCTAAAAGGCATCAACACATCTTTGCTGTGATGACTGAATCTGCAATGGAAAGAAAGTAGAAAATCAACAGAAAGAATTCAAGGAATCAACTTTTCATATATGACTCCAGCTTTTTTAGATGAAGCTAGTCCTTTTTGCTTGCTTGTTTGTTTGTTTTTAATAAGTCTTTTAAACAAATTTCTTCTTTCCCTAATGCTAACCGCATTGCTTTGGAGACTGCTGCTTTGATTGGACTGAAACATCCCTAGCCGTTTTGCAGAAATTGTCCCGGAAGAAGCAAGACCTCCGCTGGACCTGGCCAATCCGAATGAACATGCATTAAACCAGAAAAAAAAAGGTGAGGTATTGTTAGGCTCTGTGAAAAACTTTAAAGGTTTTTGAGGTTAAAGAGGAATTTCAGTCATGATGTTTTGTATATATTTCATTTCCCTCTCTCCCTTCAATCCATGCAAGACATACTCTGTAATGATTTTCAGTGCAGTTCAAACTTCAGCCATGTTTAGCAGTCTCAGATTTAATAGATCCAAACTGTTCAATCACTCCTGGCTGTGTAGCCTGACTTCCTGCATACCACAGGTCAAAGAACCTCACCTAGTTACTTCTGCACCTTGGTTTTACTTGCTCTAACCTTGTCCAAGGCATTCAGAAATCAGAACATAGTCACATAAAATATATATTTAGGTGGATTCATTGACAAAAAGAAAGTTGGTTAGATGCTTTTGCAATAAGGTAGGATGGATTTATTCTCCAGCACTTTTTTTTCTCTCTCCAATTTTAAGAAATTGATTTTCAGAGTCTGGTAAAAAAAAAAAAAAAAAAAAAAAAAAAAAACAAACAGCAAAAAACACACAAAAAAAACCACATCTGGAATGATCTGGAACGAATAGAAAATGGAGTGTACAGCAGTGGATCTGCAGCCCTGGAGTGACTGTTTAATACAACTGACCATCTCATTTCAGAATAATCTGTACCACACAGGACCCTGGAACATGGGGACCACTGTCTCAGGGGTGACCTTCTCCCTGCGCCACTCCTAACTGAACTTGACCATGTCACTGGTAGTGGAGGTGGTATAACCCCTTGGTCTTGGTACTCCACAGTGTTAGTGCCCTTGCCCTGGGTAGGTTTTCTATTTTTTTCCCTAATTTCTTTGGCTGTACACTACTCCCTGTCCTGAAAAGCATCTGTAACCTCTCAGCCTTCTTTGCAAGGCCTTCCAACAGTCTGGGGGAAAACCAAGGTCCTTCCCGTAGGTGCTGGCCTCCACGAGGAAGCCCTCCTGAGAGGTGGGTCACTTGCACTCCTCGGGCGCTCCCCCTCACCAGGCGGCTCATGCCTGGAGTTTCTGGGTCAGTTTTGCAGCTTCAGGAGTCCAGCTTCCCTCCACATCCAAGTCTCTGAGCTCTGCAGCCCAGACAATTTCACGTGTTTAATAATGTTTCCCCTTTTGCAACAGGAAATGTAAACTTGCATGACTTTATTTGTCTTTCCGTTTAATTTAAGATGGATCAACTTGATCTGAGGTAATTCCCTATGACTGGTTCTATACAGTCTTTAACTGTCTATCAAGGACAAATTCATATTTGTGCCACTGCTTATTGTTTCACCCTCTGTTTAACGAGGACCTTTTCCACTTAATACATCTGTTAGAAATGCTATTTCTTTTTGAGCCAGGAATGTTAGAGTTCCCACAAACATCACACACAGTAATGTTTCTCTATCATCATTAAAATATTGAATCATCTAAATCTGACTGTGGTGACTGCAGCAAGTCCCTTGGTTATCTCAATGGTTCCTCCCTCCTTAATTTTCCTCTGGTTTCTGAAATGCCCACCACAATGCTTGTTATCCTGGCACATTACCCATGTACCTATGGCAAGCAAGGAGCATGTGCCCGTATTTGTATTGCAGACACAGCTGCAGCCCCACTGTGCTTTGGTTACCATTGATCATCCCATGAAAGTAATTTTGGCTCCTTTGACTCATTTTTTCAGGGTCTCTACATTCATATATGACAATCTCAGTTGTTTCTTTCCATATCTTATCCAGATTAGATTCATTTTTTTCACTTTCAGTTTCATGCAGTCTCATCAAAAGTACAATTTTCTTGCTGTTTAACTTTCCGCTGCCTGCTGCTCTTTTATCTTTCTATCTATATTCTACTTCCTCACTTTCTTTTTCCTGTTTATTAACATTCCATGTGATTATTACGCCAGTCTCTTAGAATCTTCTCTATGTTACTATAAACTCTTAAGAGCTACAACAGCCTCTGTCCTAGAAGGCAAGTATCATTTGTTACTTTCATGGAGTCTATTTATGGAGAAGAGTCTTTTCATATTGTCCCACCCAACACCTGTGCCAGTATTTGACTTGCAGATTATATTGGGATAGGAGAAATAAAACAGGTTCTTAAAAAACATTATATTCAGCCTCTTCCTCCTGACAGAAAAGATGCTCAGATAAGTCATTCTATGATTCTCTTTTCCATTCTTTTCTTTCTCTCTTACTCTTTTCATTCTCTCTCTTACTCTTTTTCATTCTCTCTTTCTTCCCTTCTTCCTCTTTCTTTCTTTCATTCCCTTCTTTTCTTCCTTTCTTTCTTCCTTTCTTTCAACTTGCACAAGTAGGATTGTATCATGAAGTCCTAAAGCTGCCAATGTTACCTCAGAAATCACACTGTGAAAATCAGAATTTTGCAAAAGATTTTTTTTTGGTGAACCATGTTCAGTTATTTACCTTCCCAGCTAGAAAAGACTCATCTAGGTAAGTAGCCAAGAATAGGAGGGTACAAATGGAGAACTGGAAACTGAGTTTGGCTCAGGTTATATTGACTTTGGCAAAAACAAGATATGAAAAATTATACCTCAGATAAAAATAAATTATAATCTGCAAGCATTTGAATTAGAGGAGTTCTCTATGTAAACTTAATAAATGAATGCTAATTCAGTTACCAATTTGTAGCTATGAAACATAACTAGTGATGTTATTCTTTGGAACTTGTTTTGGAAAAGATTGCATAACCCATGAAGCAATTCTTCACAAACTGCATAAAAGTGTCAGCTTATGTATAATTTATGCAGCTAATGTTAGTTATGGTCTGTTTAATAGTACTTAATGCTGCTGTATGACATCATTCTTTCATTTACCAACAGAAAAAATAAAAAGACCAATCAAAAACATTTTAGAGATTAAGAAATATATCTATTAGTCTTGATTTATTTTACATTGTGCAAGTCAATAATCATTATCACTAATATCTAAAGGATTTTTTGAAAGGAGCGATTGCTAAATAGTCTAGATATTTACTATTTGGTTAGTGTGATCACTCACTGTGTATGTGTTAACTAATACGCTGTTAATGTGCCTTGAGCAATTCATTTTGCCAACAGCACAGTAACTGGTGGTACACACTTGCCCCTTTATTAATGGCAATTATTAAATCCAATTTTAGTTGTACTTACTACATTTCCTCCACTGCCTATGGGTTATCCCTATGGGAGGGTTATGGCTTACTGCTGCTGTTCTTAGTCTTTGCATCCTTTCACCCCAGTGTGCCCTGGGAAGAGTGGGTCAGGGTTGGCCAGTGGCAGAGGGACATCTTTCCTTGCCAAGAAAAAAAAGAAAAAAAAAAGTTCCTTGGGTTTGGAAAGGGATGGACTTTTCTTTAACTGGGCTTTGGATACAGACAAATTAGATACCTACAAATTTCTGGTGATGCCCAGCCTTATCAAAGTCATCAAGGCTGCTATATATAAGAACAAATCCAAGATACTTGGTATAAAACTTCCACTGTCTGCAAATCAATATATCTTGTTGGAATACTGGGCAAAAACTGTTTTTTGTTGTGAACTCCCCTCAGATGGTCAATGCACAAATTGATTGGTTTATTAATAGCCTCTCTTCTCACTGAGTAATATTCTCATTGAATGTCCTTTTTTTTTTGGGGGGGGGGGGGGGGGGGGGGCGGGGAGGGAAGGGAAGGGCAGCAATGCTGTCCTGGGGTTTCAGACTGCATTTCCTAATTTGTTGTGCTGGCTTCTGCTCTCATGACAAAAATCGAGTTTGTAATGTTCCTAGCAGGCGAGCTGGCCCAACTTTGCAATTACCACCACCTGCCTGTTACGCCAACTGTAAGATCTCTACTTGGCAAGGCTGGTGAAACCTGGACTACAGTTAAATGGGTGGAAACTGCTCATTTTGCAAGTGATGATCTCAGTCTCACACACTTTCTAACTTTTCTTTCCAAATATTCCAAGTGATGCCACTTCAGTGGACTTGAGGCAGTTTTTTGGTTTACCAGATCCCAGTGGTTTCCACAAAAGATATAACACATTTCATCATTGATCTTGGTCCACGATTGTAATTTCCAGAAAAAATGTGGTTCCACAGGGAGGCACAAGAATTTCTGTTTACAACAGAATTTGTAAGAACGATTCCAGGACCCCTAAATGTACACCAGGACACACATGGATAAATTTAAAGAATATCAGACTCAAATCTTACACATTCTTAAATTATGAATTGAACTGTGGAATGTAAATTCTGTGAACGAAGAAATGGTATCGATTGATTGTTATAAATGAGGTATGTGAGCTTTCGCGGTTGGTCATATTCTGTTATAACCCATGCTTAGAGCTTTCTGTGTGAAAATGCCTGTCCTAAATATAAATCCTGATGCAGAAAGCAATGGAACCACTGGGAGTTCAGCTTTACCAGGGTGAGACCAAGTCCTCTCTTCATCTTCTGAGGCAGCTGCTTCTCCCCTGGCTTCGTTGGAGCAAAACTGCTGGGTCCATTGTCCCAACGTCACCACCATCAGGCTATCAGGGGCCTCAGGGCTTTGTCTGAGGCTCAACCTTGTTTAATCTTCTGCTTAAATCCGTCCTAATTTTTATAACAGCTTTTTGTATGAAAGCAGTTCAAACAGTAGGTTTGGGGACTGTAATAATGTGACAGTACTGAATTCTTCATGAAAACCTGTGAAGAAAGAGAAAATTCCGTGTCCTACTTCTAATACAAATTACTTTGGATTACACCCAAGAGCAAATATTGTTGTCCTGTTTATCCCATTCTTTCCATGCATTACATTTCTCAGCCAAAATAAAAGGTAGTTCTGAAAGATTTTTATGATTTGAAACATATTATTTTCCATGGATGTACCTAAGCATATTCATCAAATACATATTATTAAGACTGAAATTCACTTCAGTGAAAGACAATTATGCACAGAATGGTACAATTTCTAGTTATGAAATTTATCTTAAAAACTGCTGCATTTTTATAGTTTGATCACAAGTAAATTTTGTATTTTGGTTGACACAGAAGCCCTATATCACTTCTTGGTAATGACCTGAAAAATGTGCTTTCTGTTCTTATTCTTAGAGACGCTGTTCTCAGATGGGAAAGGTACAGCACTAACAACATATTTGCAATTACCTGCAAGACTTAACCAAGGAAGTAGTCAGTTTATAGATACCTTCAATATGTAAACTACAAATTATTAGTGCATGAAAATGGCATCTAAGTTCTGTTGCTGGGGTCTAGTAATTTTGGATATTTTCCATGCTATTACTGCCTGCTCCATATACCTTTACTGGTTCTTTTTGAAATTAACTTAATGGCACTCTACAGAAATGGACTGCCTACTGAGAATGAAAGCTTGCTTGCAAAGATGGACTAACTTCCTACTGGGAAGCACTGATTTGGCACAAACAAAGAAATGCTTTAGCATTAATTTACTTCAGTATCAAAATATTTAGAATAAATTATTTAAAATATTTAAGAACCGAATGGTCAATATTTGCTTTTAATAAGCTGGACCCGTGTACAAATATTTGATACTGAAAATTCCTCTGGTATCTCCCAGTTATATTACTAAGATAATGCATTCTCAACTTGCCGGGAGTGTCTTTTTTTTTTTTTTTTTTTTCCTTCAGGCAACCAGGGACACATTCTTGAATTGGGGCTTACACTTGTGTGCACCCACATTTGTGCACCTATTCTCTTGTGAATTGAGCTCTGTTCACATTAGTGCAGGTAATATCGCTGTGCACTCTTGTGTACTTCCACCAAACACAGATGAAGGGAAAATGCATACAGGAGGGCCCCTAGTCATTACCATCCCATTAGAAAGTTTCCAAAAATTATTCATTTGACTTGGCAAATTGCCATCTCCTTCGAAGAAGAGCTCTAGCAGCTTCCCCTCTTTGGCGTGAGATGACACAACACAAATTCTACTTTGCAAAGTTTTGAATACCTCCTGCTTTTTCTTTAAAATGTAACTTGTAAGATTGCAAAACTGTAGGGCAATGCGATTGGTACTCTGATCTAGAGGGCTCTGGCCTTGGAGCACCTGAGTTATCACAAGACAGGAGTGAGATATGCTAGTCAAGCCCTAAGGAGAAGCTAGGTGCTCCTCAGCACTGACTGCTCTCACTGTTATCCCTTCCTGTTCAGATCCGCTCAGGGCAAATTAGAGCCATCATAAGCAATAAATAAGCAATTTTCAATGCCCCAGAACAAAATGGTGCATGTGTACTCTTCTTATGTATCCAGCATACAGATGATGCAGGACAGCAGTGACTGAAGAGTCCAGCTCATGCTCTTTTATTTCACTTCAGAAGCTAAGCACATTAGGCATGGATTTAATTTCCAGTCTGTTCCATGCAACATCACAAGACACACTGAAAGCAGAGTTGTACACAGTAATTGCAACATAAACCAGAAACTTGTATGTCATCATCGTTTTAAGTTACTTGGACGCTGACTTTAGTGCAGAGCCATTTATTTCCAGTAATGTTTTAGATGTGTGTAAATTGTGAATTACTTTAATTTCACAATCATTTCAAGTGACAACAACCAGTCATTATCCTGTCATCACAATCCAATGATAAACAATAAAACTTTTTCTTAGAAAAGTGGTGCTGGAGGTCTTGGTCATAAAGGAAATTGTCATCTGCCTTAGCCACTCTTCAAATATGCAGAGGTATCTAGGCACATTTACCCTGCCTACTATTTGTATTAGTATTTAAGGATTTTGTTTTACTTAAAGCAAAAATTAATTACGAGCTTGCCCATGCTGGGGTGCATCCAGTCTTAGGTGGTGCTGGAAATTCTGAGGGGCCACGTGGAAGGATGGTCAGAACAACCCGTGTCCACTGAGTGTTGCTGCACAAGAACAATTTAGCAATTAATGAGCTCGTATGGGAAGCAAATTTCAAGTGCCCATAAATCAGTCATTTTGTTTCCTCTATTATAAAGCTTAGGAGCTGTTCCATGCCAAATTTCAGCTTTCAAGTATCAACACTTTCACTGGTAGAAGCATTAATAAAAAAGGCATTTTTGTCACCCCCTTCTTTTATTGAATTTGGTAATTGCAGTCCTTTTAAACTTCCTGTTTTCTTCATAGTCAAACTTCTGAACTTCTCTCTCTCTTTCTCGCTTTTTTTTTTTTTCCCTAAATTCATCCAGAAATTCAGTCTCAAACTAAGGACTGAATAAGGAGTTACATTCTGAGATTTTTAATTATGAAGCCTCCTCCACCCCCACCTTTTATAATAATTAACAAATTCTGATCCTTTGCCCAACAGCTAGTGGGTTAAGAATGGGTCACTGAACCTTAAATTTGCACTGATAAAGAACCACAGGGAAGTAAAAGCTCTGCCTGCAACTGCTGATATCGTTTTCTGGTTGGTTTAGACATTTTACAATATAGATATAGTTTTTTAATGTCTAAAATAGGGAGTTGGTGAACAAAGCTGTTTTGATGGCTATCAAACTTTTAGTCACTAAATTTGAGTAAAGAGAATTCATTACCAAATCCACTGCTATGGTTTTTGCTTTGGCCTGTGTCACTGGGATTTTACTTCTTGCTGTAACAAATACCTAGGAACCTCCTAGGTATAAAACCCTCCTGCTTTATCACCTTGTGCATGGATTAAAGCTTGAGGCACTCGAGCCCTGTCACTCCATAAGTGCATTAAATGAGTCGGGGATTTTGATCATATTGTGATTCTCATAAGTAAATCTGAATACAAATAGGTTTTAGCCTAAATAAATATTGTTTTGTCCACGTTGCATACCCAACACGTTACATTAGGAAAACTTAATTTTATATGACTAAACATAATCAGAAACACAACATGAGGCCTGTCAAGTTGACATGGTATGATAGGTACCTTAACACTTCTCAGCAGGTAACGTTGTTTGCACACTGCTTAAACTTGTTCATCAATGACTTCTTGCATGATAACCAGAATATTAACAATACATCGGAGGAGGCACCAGGCTTCTGACACGTACAGATGCATTTCAGCAAAGATGTGTACTTGCAAAGGAAGATACGCAGATCATTTGGTTATTTCTTCCTCTTCTTTTCTCTCTTTATTTGTTGCGTATATTATATCAGGATCAAGACAGTACTGTGCCTTTCATATAGACAGGAAGTAAAAACAAGCACAAAACTTGACAAAAATAAGGTACAAATGAGTGTAATGATCAGTGGTAACAAGAAAGGAAGGATAAGAAAAAGGTGTTGAAAAAATAAAGTTATACAGGCATAACAACTGTGTGTAAATAGACAATTTGTTTTTACAACAGCTCTAAGCAGCAAGGTTCAGCAGTTCTTACCTCATGTCTCAGTGCTGTAGGTGAGGTACCAATGGTGTCGTATCACACGCTATTTTTGTAAAAAATAGTGAACCTAAGATGCAGGAAAGAAACTTTTCTTCACTTCATAAAATATTAACTTCTTGTTACATCTCATCTCCCTCTAGTAACTATAAACCATCATTTTGTGCGTGAGTGCAATTTTTCCTTTTTAGTTGAGACTGTAGACTCTTTGATTTGCTATATTTTTAGTCTATTAGTGCATTGTGTTGGGATTCTGATAAGTCAATCATATGTTTGGGGGATTTCAGCCTATTTTAGTAGATTGACAACTCACTGAACTATTTAATCTACTTTCTTGTGCGGGCTATTTCAGTCCTAATCAATATTTACTAAGCAGAACCTAGATGGTTAACCTTCTACTGATTTTCTTAGGCCAAAATTTTGAAACTTGGTGTTTTAGGGAGTTTGGCCTATGCAGCAAGTAGAAGGTCTTTCCTTACGGGTGGGGAGCCCACCCAGGGCCGGTCCTGAGATGTTTTATGTCGACTTGTGCTCCAGCTCTCCCCTCACCCATCACTCTCACTGACATGCCCTTGGAAGAGAGGTGAGACTGCTGCCTACACAAAGCCTAACAACACTTCCCCTGCACTGGGCCTCAGCTTCCCAGACCAGAAGAAGGGTCTGAAGGGAGGACCCAAACCTGGATGCAGTTCAAATAGACCGGTGGGCTGCCTTAATGGGAAACCAAATGTAAATCTCCGCGTGGCTGATTGCTTACATCTTCCTAAGCCTCGTATCTTCCCCATTAAAATATAGTACTTCTCTATTTTAAAATAAAGCTATGCCATATATTTTAATTGAGACTCTGGTCTCCAGCTCCCAATACTTATAATCAGATTCCAGTTTTCCAGCTAAAGCTGTTTATTGATGTCCTACTTTTTTTCACCATTGTAGCATGTCAATAAATTGGAGAAAAGTTCCGTATGTTAGATTTCCCCAAGCTTTCTGGGGAAATCCTTTGACAATTTGCTGTATAAAGTCAGTTAATTGCTTTATATAGCAGAGCAATAGCAAGTATTTAGACATATCATATGACAGACATTCAGAAAATATGGGAAAGACATATTTGTCAATAAAATGAATGCTAGAAAAGCAAATTATTTTATTATGTGAAAGTTCTTGGTTTAAGCTGAGTTATCTTGATTGTACTAATAACTGACATGCCTTAACCAGCTGTCTGACCAGCAGGAAGAAATGGTTTCTGCTTATTTTTCTGAACCTTGCTGGGACCTCCCCATAACCAGCCAGAAAGTAAATCTCAAGATGCCATAGAATTTAATACAAAAATGAAAGTTCAAATTATATTTTATTTTAAGTTGGATAGGGCCATAATAGAAAAAGATCATCAAAAACAATGAAAAGAAATAATTGTTAATTTCTACAGTACCTTGAAACAGAAGCCCTTGAGAATAAATAGAATAAGAATACTATTAAAATTTCCTCTTTTATTATATCTTCTCTGCCAGAGTAATTGTTGCTGTGTCCAATATATGCAGAGGACAATTTACTAGCTGTTTTCTATTAGTTTTTAGCATTAACATATACAGAAATAAAATGAATAGCTAGCTTTTCTTTGGTTAATTAAATGACTGACAAGCCACAGATGTTGCTGCACCAACTCTTCCATATGATTAAAAAAAAAAAAAAATCAGCCCTGGCAAACAAAAGAACAGTAGACCAGCAGTGTAAATGGTCTCTTTATTAAGTGAATATTGATGCTACATTATGATTTTTTATGAATGTGAATAAGGTAGAATACTTGTTCTTTTTCCAGGTTTTATATTAAGATTTGAAAAGAAAATCTGTTTCCTACATAATTCTCACAAAGGAGTTCAGAAGATGGTTTACTGTAGAAGTGACCTAATTTACAGGGGGTTCTGCTTCTGCAACATCTATCACAAAAGTGCATTTTTATTAGCAAGATACATATCTTTAATTTTTTTCCCCAGTATAATTTTAATAGAATCTTGGTAGCTAAAAGCTGGTATTGAAAATAAATATTCCATTTCTATTCAATACATTTTAGTAAAAAACTTGAACAAATTTTATAGAAATATTCATAGGATAAGTATATTAAACTGCTCAACACTCCTCTCATATGCTGTCCCTACTTTATCTTCATTAACAGTGGAACCCCTCTTGGACTTGAAAAGATTTTCCCTTGTTTGTGGTGCTGTTGCTTGCTCCTAAGACCCAGACCAAGACAGTTGATCCATTTTAATTTAATTTCCAAATAACAGGAAGTTAATAATTTTGAGCTTAAACCTGGTTATCAGACCTGGATCTTCTGAACTGTCCTGTGCCTTGAGCATGTTCATTCAATTAAACATTTTTGGATTAAACAGATGCTGATTTCTTATGCTTCTTTTTCATAATCTGATGGTTTCAGTGATCTTTTGCTTACATCTGTAAGGTTATTAAGCCCTTCACCTCAAGTAGGTATGGGGACAATCAGGAACACAAAATTTTCCAGGTTTAACACTATGAATTACCTTCGTTATGAATTATACACATTTGAGGAAAGCAGAGATGCTGTGAAAAATAATAAATAACATAGGTAAATTCAGGCTGTTATAACTCATTCAGTGCTTACTGCACTAACCCAGTGACCGTGTGCAGGAGGCAGCCTATCCTCAGTGGAGCTCCTGCCTCCCTCCAGGTAGCAGAGGGTGCCACCGGCATCACGGGGAACTTTGGGGCAGGAAGTGAGGTAAAATAATTTGGCAAATTAAACCAGCAAAGAATTTAAAAAGATAGGATGTAATTACCGATGATAGATATAAGCCAGAATGTTGAGACTGGAAACAATATGCTTGTGTAAAATGCCATATTTAATTAACAGGGGTAGTCTTGGTGTAATATTTACATATTTGTAAAACTCTCCAGGAGCACAGAGCTTCTTTTCCATCAAGTAAGACCGCTGGTCTTACTTGACAGTATTAAATTACAAGAAAAATTGAATTTACAAGAAAATCTCCCCACTTACCAAGTTAAGCATTTTGCAGAGCGTGGATATAAGCCGAGATTCTGCGTTTCACTCCTGAGCAGGCCTTGCTCTGAGAACCGTAGGAGACCTAGGGAGAGCTCTGCTTCAAGCTGAACATTTGGGAAGCTTCTTAAATAAAAGAAGAAAATGTATGTAAGTAATACTTTTTTATGGTTCTTCCCCAGTCTTTAGTCACATGGAATAAGTCAACGTGTCTCATTTTCCAGTCCATAGTGTTGCCCAAGGTTGAGTCTGCAGGGCTGAGCCCTCCAGTGACAGTAATTTCATCCTGGAACATCCATAATTCAAAGCACCCCTGCCTGGCCAAATCTGGCAGGCCACTGTCCAGCCGTTCTTTCTTACATTACCCTGAAAATGTGCTTGAAGATTGGACCCAATGAATTTGCCTACGTATGGCCAACACAAAAGTACAAAAGATTCTTCGTTATTATTATTATTATTACTGTTATTTTAATTTCAGAGATTGCAGCAATGCTTTCTGCTAAGAGTATGGTGTCCTGCTGCACCATGGGATGGCAAAGGAAATACTTCACACCCTCACAATTGACTGCATTAATTACAAGGGTGATGAATAGTGTTCAACCTATGTAAATAAATGTGTGCCTGAGACTCAAGACCAATGAAAGTACGGCTATGTTTTAGTGGACCGTGGTATCATATTTCATATAGTAAAAGTTGTGAGGGAAGAGGAGTGATATTTATGGAGTGCAAAGCACTGTGGGATTTTGTGGGAAACCACATATATTCAGCTTGTCAGAAAACATCTTAATATTTACTCTTACAATCCCTAGGCTACTGCTTTCTAAACCTAAAGCTTTCATTAGCCCATTTACCAGATATAAAACATTTGTAAGTCTGTTGAAAGAGTTACTTTCAGGAGTGGCATTTTTCACAGCAAAACGATGATACCTTTACATAACCTCATTATGCAGTGGTGTCAGCTCCTGCAAGCGAACGGGCTTATCCCATTGAATTAATTCGCTCTTTCCGCATTTGTCTTCGCAGCAGCTGATTATTCCCGACCGTCCCCTCAGCCCTATTACTGCACAGGCAGAAGGATGGCACTTTTTGGGGACGTGCCTCCCCATCGCCCCGCTAACATCCGAGCTGCAAAGACCAGGCGAGGGTGCAGGCACCTGGGTTATTCTGACAACACCGCAGTGCTTCCATCCACCTCTGCTGCCCTGCCGTTGGTGCTGCAGGCGGCTCCCAAGGAGGAAGGCTTCCTCTCTCTGTGGCTTACAAAGTACAAGCAAAAACCTCTTTTTCCTTTCTATCGGGTTGGGGCTGTGATGATTTTACGAGGGGAAGTTTTATAAATTGAAAATAAAGAAGTATTTCTTAAAACCTAAATACGGATGATATTTGTTTAGGTCAAAATAAATATTTTTCACTCGCATCGCATGCACAATATGTTACATTAAGAAAGGTTAATTCTATATTAAATATAATCAAAAACACAACATGGGGCCTGTCATGCTGACATGGTGCAATAGGTACTTTAATGCTGCTCAGCAGGAACCCTTGTTATATTTTTTATATGTTAGTAGATGTCTACTTAGAATTGATCAAACCTTTCCTTCTGAAACATATATGCCAACACCTCCACAACACACTATAAACTAGACTCTCAGAAAACAATAATGATGCTTATCAGTCACTCGCCTTGAGTTTGCTTGTGAAAAACCTCTAGCTAGTATGCTATTGGAGCTCTTAAAACATAGATCTTTTTGCTGCACTGATAATTCACTCACAGCTTGAGATTGATGACTATGTGAAGTCCATAAAAGATGTTACCACTATATTTTCTTCTTATGATTTATTTTATCATGTTGTCAAGGTTTGCAGAAAACAAGAAACAAATCAATGAATGTCATGCTTAAATATTAAAGAAGGCTGTAATACACAATTTTATTCAGATGCCTTATTCAATCTTGTAGCTCTGAAAAGGGTAGCAGCAGCAAAGCTTTTATTTGAATTACTTTTGGAAAAATTAATTTAGTGTGAATGTTGAATTGTGAATGGCAAAAGGGTAGCTAACCTTATTTGTTTAAAGAGGAATATAGAGGAACTTGGCTGTTTTTGAAAGAGGTTTTGAGAACCTGGGGAAATTCACTGGCTTTTCAACTACAGAAACTTTGGAACAGAATTGCTTAATGAGCTCATACTTTGTCAATTAATGAAAGGTTGCCTTAGTGAGGGGGGGATGCAGCAGTGGTTTATAGTAAGATATTGGTATCAGCAGTCCCTCAGTGCTACAAACCTATTTAAAAAAGCCTTTCCTCTTTCGTTGCCACAAATTGAGATCACGTCTTACACCTCAGAACAGGGGGGAGGAGGAAGCTGGGGGCCATGGTCTGGGGGCTCCTGTGACCACCGTGGCCCCACGCTGGCCCTGAAGTGGCTGCTACCCTCCTAACGCCCTTCTCTGTGCCTCATTACAACTCAGATACAAAGCAGCAATTAAAATCAGCTTGATTTTTTAAATTTATTTTAATTTTGCATTGCTTATAATTAGGGATAGAAGAAATCACATCAGAACTTTTTTTTTTTTTAAAATCTTTTCAATACAGTGGGCTCAAATTGTTAAAAAAAAAAAAAAAAAAGCTTTTCTGAGGTTTCTAGTCTACTTTATTGCGCACCTCTAGGAAGAGCTTTGGTGACCATTTCATCCATCCTAAAGCAATGATTAAGGCTGCCTCATTCTACAGAGGTGGGCAAGAGAGGTCTGCATGGGCAGCACTCTGGCTTTTGCCATGAGGAAGCAAGGATACCTTTTTATCAGTTACTTTCACCAGTTATTTCATTTTGGTTCTGTAACTATGCCAAGGACAGAAGTTGAAAGGAGACCAGCGAGATGTCTCCTAGTCCCACATCTCCTGGGATAACGCCAACCTGCTGTGTCTCGCTGAGCGCGTGGCCCAGCCGAGCCCACCCCTTGGAGCGCTGAAGCCCTGCAGGTGGTGCTCACCAGCACCCGGTAAGATATCACTGCATCAGCGCGTTACGGTGCTTGAATCATAAAATCTATCTGTTTTCATGAATTATGGGCTTTGGCGTTCCTGACTATCAAATCCGTACTTCTCCCAGACAGAGGTATGGTACCTGGGCTTCTGCATCCTCAGCACCAGGAGGCTGGAGAGCACATGGATGGTGCTTAATGGGACCACTGATACCACCTTTAAATGAACCAGCTGCGAGACAGGAAAACTGGGCTGGTGGCTGACTCCGGGCAAGGGAGGAAACAACTAACATCCATGAATATATCTTGCTACAGGCAAAATAAATAAATAAATAAATCAGGCAGCATCCCTGCTCCATGCCTTGCCACGCAGAGTGAAGGGAAGGGTTCAGGTTGCTGGTGGTTGCCAGGGATGGCTCCGGGCTGGCGTTTCAGAAACAGCATGGTCAGTGTTGGGAGTCTCAATGTTCTTGGGAGCTGCAGGGGTTTGCAACGTGTACTGGTTTCTGAAATACTCCCGGATGGCTTTGGGTGGATGGTTGTGCTTCCTGGGCAAAGGACCTGAAAGCACACCTTGAAGTCCCCATCTGCATCTTCTTCTGAAACCAGGAGAGCAGCGGCACCACTGGCATGGCTGGGTGCAAGTGCCATGTTTCTGTGTCTCCTCTCCTTGGGAACTACCAAAACCCTTAGCAAAGGGGCAGGATCCAGCGCTGCTCAGGCTCTCTGATGTTCACAGACACCTCTCCTCTCCAGCCCAGTTACTCTTAGTAATAAGCATGATTAAGCCACACAGCTAACCTTGCACTACTGCCTAAGGCCATATTTAATAAAGTTTTATTCTTCCATTGTGCACTTTTCACACTCAGAGGTGGGAACCTGTGGAGTATGTAAAAACATAGAGCTCCATACTGCACATGCTGCTGCCTTCCCCACCAAATCCCATTCACAAACCCTATTAACTACAGCCATGTTTTCTTGCTGTATGCTTTTGGGGTGAATTATCTAAGTGGAAGGCAGAGTTTTGGCTAAACTATTCCTGTTGCTGTGTCTCAAATCTTCTTGGCTCTAGAGAGCACTTAAAGTATTTCAAGGAACATTTCTTTCTGCCTCTCTGCAATACTTTTTAGTGCACACACCTTGTTTTTTCTCCAGAGATGGAATTGATATTGAGTGAGAAGATTAGGCAAAATCATTGTTGCCTGCCCCAAACAGATCAGGCAGTGAGAACAATGAGTCAGTTTTTAATTAATTAAAGTTGATGCTTTAATTTAGCTTAAGTCTGTAAGTGCAAACGAAAGCATATTTTATTTGCAACTTTCATAACATATCAGAGTATATTTATAACATAGTATTAGAAATAAAATGTGTTGGATTATGTGTTTTTCAAGCATATTATTTAAATTATCCTTAGAACAATTCTTGGTGAATCGAATTAGTAACACAGTACCCAGTTTTAGCAGTGCATTCTCTGCATACGTTATTGTTTATTATAAGACATGCTTGGAAAGCAAACTTAAAGTTGATCATTTTTTTCTCCAACTTTCTCTCTTTTCCTGCCCAGGAGGGTGTAAAATGTCAGATTAAAACAACATAATCAGGAACAGAATTATCAAAGACAGCAAGTTCTGCCTGCAAAGGAGATGCCGACAAGACAGACATGCTTTAAAACTATATTTCTCTTAGAAACATGGTACCTCCTATCCTTAGAAGTATCACAGTATTAATAGAATTGAAAGCAGCAGAATATGTTTTTCTCATTTTTCCCCTCATTTATTTGTTTTGGCAGTCACTGTGGATACAATTCACCCATGTGCAGATGGCATATACAAGCCCCATGCACCTAAATCCCATGTAAGTCTTTTGCTCGAGGTGGGATTGATAGTAACGCCCCAGCACTGGGGTAACCCCAGACTCCCTCCACCGAGACTGCAGCTTCTGGTGCTTCCACGTTTGCCAAGATATAACTGGAAGCGATGATTTTTCCCAGGCCTGCGTAGCTGTTCCAGCTTTGTTTGTTTGCTTTGAAATTTGTTTTTGAATCGTGGTGCATCTCAGCTCTTCAGACGGCTAGAGAGAAAAAATGTTGTTTTGCATTTGTTAAAAATTTCCGAGACAATTCTTTTTCAACCAATAGTGGCTGTGGCAATTGGCTTTCATTTGCATCGGGAAAGCTGATTTGCACACCAGCCCACAGGCTGTCCCTGTGGGAAAAACAAAACAAAACAAAACAAAAACTAGCAAAAACAAATATATTATTATTAGTAAAATATCCTCCTGGTTTTGATACTGCACATTGAGTCATAGTGAGCTGTATTATCACGTTGTTGTTGTTGTTTTGTTTTTCCTCATGGACTGTTACTCAATTTACTTTGTTTTGTCTGAGGACAATGGTCCCCCAAACTTACTGAAATGCTTGAGCAAGTAAACACCCTTTGAAAGTTTCTACAACTGAAAAGAGAGTTGTTTCTTTTAACATTTTTCTCCTCAAGACTTCTAAGCATGTGAAGACTATATAGCTTTTTGATATCTTTCAAAATATTTGGAGACTCCTTGATAGCAATTCCAGTCTTCAAGATGTGGTTAATGGAAGAGAGGAAGACACTGGAAAAGTTTCCAGTTGTGTTGGAAATTGTTCCTTGAACTTTGCAGTAGGTCATCTCCATTCCCCAGCCCTCTGGAAAGTCCGGGCAAGCTTCCTCACACTGTTTCTGTAGGAAATGTTGTGGTCAAGATCAAGCAGCATGCTGCTATGACTTGCTAAAAATGCCTTGGGCTGGAACTGTTTCATTGCACACACGTTTACTAAAAATTTGCCTGGAACATTTCTCCTTGCTCTTTTTCTCCTTGAAATAGCTGGACTGCAGCTTCATGCTTACCTCATTGTGCTTTAAAAATATAGTTGCAATCCCAACCTGTGTGCTTCCAGTGCACAAATATTCGCATTTACTGTGGCTAGCTGTGTTATATTCCACCGCTTCTTGGTCTTCCTGCTTGGGTGGCATTTTGCCCAGACAGTATAAGCTGCTAAACCAGTAATTTAGAAAGTACTTACAGGGGCACAAGCTTGAGGTCAGATATTGATTCTGTTTATGTTAAAGATGAATTCCTGCCTTGGATCCAGGACTCCCCTCAGCATTTGGGAAGAGATGCTACCTCCAACTGCTCCAGATTGGTTGAAGCCATAATCTTCGACAAGATGGCAGAGAAGGAGCTGGAGGAGGAAAGCTTTCCAAAGTGCATTTAAACAAACAGTTAACTCACCCCAAATTTGCTATAAATAGCAAGCTCAATCTTCCAATGGAAGCCAATTTCCCTGGAAGGATGCAAATATCTGGCTGATCTGATTCTGTTTGTCCATAATCACCCGTACAAGATCTTACATTCGTTTCCATACTAGCATGTTGCTGCTGTTTTAATGGAGTTGCAGCAGTGCACCGAAGAGTTAGACAAGGCTCCAACCCAGTGTGCGTGTGTGCCTGTAGATAGAATTTTTTAAAATACCCTTATTTATATGATGAATGCAAAGTTAATGTTTTGGCTTTCTTCCGGGACAATCTGTAGGAGAAAAAATAGAGCTGGGGATTAAAAAGAGTGTGCAAGTAATGTGTAAACCATGAAATTCAATTAGTTCCTCTTAGGAAGCCAAATTTTGGTGAATACTGTAGAGAAAAAGTAGGGATAAAATGCCTAAGCCAAAGCTGTGCTTAATAAGCTTCAGTAATTAGTTATAAATGGCTCGTTAAACCTGGAAACACATCACTTTTTTGCTTATGCTTATGAACACTAAGGAAATTGAAGGATAGGGTTAAATAATAACTTTGAAGTTTCCATCACAAGTCTACCAGAAAGGTTTTTGGTGGCGTTGCAATGTGTGTATATAGAAAAGGTGCAACGGGACCTGGAGCATGGGGGAGAGAGGTAGTATGGGGCTCGGGGCACATCCACCCCCGGCACCATGCAGGTGCTCCTGCTGCCTCCCAGGGCATCCCAAGGAGTGTGGATGAACCTGCCTGAAGGGGTTATACAAACGGGTATTTAAAAGGAGCATTGGGAAAATAGTGACCAGATTCACCGACAAGGTCACGTAGAAGAAGCTGTACAGGAAATTAGAAGCATTGTCCTGTTATTGATGTGTCCCTTTTTTCCCCCCATATCCTCTCATTTTTGCTGTATCCAGTAACAATTTGAAATTTGAATTGTATAGTAACTCTTCAGAATTGGAAGGGTAAAAGGTAAATTGTGCTACAGTGTGTGATAGATTAATTGGCAAATGTTCCTGTTATTGTTTCTGGGAGCTCTACATCCACCTCACTATTCTCGTCTCTGAAAGGGCTCCCTGAAGTCAAAAGCGCTAGTGAAAATACCAATGTCCAAAAACAGAGCTGCAGCTCCTGCTCCACAATTCATCTTACAATCAAAGGTCCTTAGCTGTCAGTACAGGAACTGGAGCAACAAATACAGACCATAGACAATTCCTTTTCTTGCTCCCTTCCCCCAGCTCCCTCCAGAATACACTGCAATTCCACTCTAATCCATATTGTGAACAGTAAACACTTTTGACCTATAAACTTTTTCTTTGTAAAAAAAATGTTTTGTTGGCTGCCTATTCCTAATCTCCTTTTTATATACTTTTTTTTTTTTTTTTCTGAATCTTTATTATTTTTGAGAGGTTGGCCAAAGCCTGAAACATTTCCAACTCGAGCCTTTTTCAGGGGGAGTGGGTCAAACTAGAGTTCCTTGATCCATTGTTACTTAGTTTCTGGGTCAGGTTCCAGAAAGACCCCTTCTTCCTCTTTTGCTTCAAATTGAAAACACTCAAGAATTGATTTTCTGCTGGGAAACCTACGCAAGATGGTTGGAATTTCATGAGAAACACAACTCTTCCACTTCCCAAGATGGTGGAGCTCCCTCTTTTGGGGTCACAGCCTCCAAAACCATCGTGGGTGTAAGAGGTAGCCTCTTTCTGAATTTCTTATCAACTCATTTATTTATTTACTTTCCTTCACAGTTGATCTTTAAGCTAACCACCACCATTATTTTCACAGTACTACAGGAGGAACCAAACACCCTCAAGGCGACAGCAAGGGGACATGGCAGATGGAGGCCAAGTGTGGCGCCAGGCAACATCTGACCCTTTTTCTTCTCATCTTTCACCACCTCATCTTTGGCCAAGTTAAAAGGCTATTCCAGACTATGAGTGTTAAGGGTGAAAATCACGTTATAAGTTGTTTGCAGAAGTCTTTAGGCTTTCTCCAAGATGGTGGTTCCTCTTCAGACCCTTTGTCTTTGCTGCCTACCGCTGACTGACTGCAAGCATGGCTTTGACTCCTGGAGTAAGCACAGGATAGGGGGTTGGAAGTGTTTATGCCCTTAAAAACATCTTCTTAAGCTTTGCTCTGTAGCCTTGGACGTGACACTTAACCTTGCTGCCTCAGATTCCCTGTCAAGAAGAGGATAATAACACTTGCTTATCTACTCCAGAGCGGGCTTTGAGGATTAATTAGTTAATATTTGTACAGTGCTTTGAACATAAGTGCTTGGTATTATCATTCTTACTTCACTGCTCCAGGCTCATTTTCTTCTTCGGCCTGATGTGCCTTCCATTTTTTTTTAAAGCTCTTCGTCCCGCCCTAACTGTGCTGTGTTGTGCCCTTGCACTGCCTCACTGCATGCTTTGCACACTACTGCAGAAGGACAAGGGCCAGCACATGCTCCCTTCTTCCTCTGATTTATGCTAAGAGAAGCACAGCCTGGCATTTGCAGGAGGCTTGTTTGGCTAAATTGATGGAAATTGTTAATTGGGTTCTCCTTCCACTCTATAAAGAGCGTTTCTTACAAAGAAAAAAGGCAGGACTGGCAGGCATTGGAGAGATGGTATGGATAGTGTAAGGATCCTGACATCCCTCATTGATCTTTTTATTTTTATTTAAAAAAAAAAAAAAAAAGAGGAAGAGAAAGAAAGGGAGAAGGAAGAAAAAGGTAGGGAATAGAGCAGGGGACTAAGGAACCAAAGGCTATGTGCTTTTGGCTCATTGAAATGGGCTTCTTGAAAAAAAATCACACGTAGCTTCATCATGAAGATGTTCAGTGGAGCTGGTAGCATATGCAGAAAATGTTTTGCCATAAAACCATTTAAACTTTGACAGTGAATTTTAATTTCACTCACAACCTGCACATAGCCCTGGGTGTGTCCATGTGGACTTCTGTCTTCAGTTGTTCCTTCTTCCTCTAGTAAATGGGTCTTGCTATAATAGCAACCAGCAGCAGCTGCCAGTCTGGAAACCCCTTCTATGCAGCAGATTATGAATTCTTTTTTTTTTTTTTTTTTAAATTTCACAGAGAACTGTGTAACGATGTTGTGGCTAAACTTCACTCTGAGACTCTGAGCAAGAAAAATCCTGAGGATATTTTCAAGCTTGCAGGATATTCTGATAATTTGCAAGGGCACTGGTCACAAGCATGGAAGACTTGGTTGAATACTTTGTCTCTTTCATAGAATCATAGAATCACAGAATCACAGAGTGGTTTGTTTTCCCTCTGTTCATTTGTCTGTAATGGATTGGTCAGGAACTGTCTGCTTCTAAGTACGGCTTCAGTGCCCAAGAGCTCCAATTTCTACTTTCTCCCTGTTACTGCAAGAGAAAATCATGTGTATTGTCTGAGTGTCTTTAATGTGCAAGTACACTGGCCTAATGGGCACCTGATGGTACAGATAGATTTGATTCCAGATTTGGATCTGCTGACATAAACTTTAATGCCTTTTATTGTGCGCCACTTTGGGAAATCCTGATTAACAGCAACAAAGAGATAATTATGCAAGATGAAGACAATGTAGTTGTTTTAAAAATAATGTATATCATACAATTAATGCTACTTTGTCCTATATCAAAGTCACACTACCTGCATTAATGACATATCCTCACAGTTTCTAAGCATTAATAGCAAGAAATAAAAAGAAGAACTCAGAATAACTGCGGGTTGGGTTTCTTCTGAGAAGAAGAGTGGTAAGTAATGCATGTTTTTAGCATAGTAATTACAAAATGTAGAACATATGACTATCTTTTTTTTTTTTTTTTTTTTTTTAGGATTGGCTGAAACTGGTTCAGGAACCCTAATTAATAATTAACTCCATTTAGTCCTCCTACATTAAAGCTATCTGAACATTTGCAAATTAAGGTGTTACCAGGAATGAGAAGCAGTTTTTTTTTGCAGGCTGTCTCTGACTTTATAAAGGGCTGGCCCACAGCAGTAAGCCCAAATGGCTGGTGTGTGATGCAGGTGTGTGGCTGAGCTTGTGCTGATGCACTGCGATAACTGTTCCTCTCTTTTGCCATCAAAGGAGACACAGAAATTGCACGAGGTGGAGCAGCAGTGGTAGGCATAGAGGGAGAGACATTTTCCCTTCAGCTGTGGTATGAACACTCGGTGGAGGAGCATTGGGAGTGGTTGAGCAGACAGATACAAGCACGGGGACTGATCTTCATAATTCTTCACATTAAACACTTCTAAAACAGACACTGGAAGATGTTCATTTAGCCCCTGCAAGGGTGGAGCTGTCCTTGCAGGTTGCTTTTGGGTTGCCTGACTTGGAACTTTGCGTTCAGGGTGAAAAAGCACCAGGAACTTAGTTTTAAGCCCTGGTTAAATCCCAGTTTGGCACCTTTCTGTCCTTAAGGGGCGCAAGGTCCCAGCTTATTTGCTGCCTCCCCCAGAGCACCTTCAGCCACCAGTGTGGCTGCGCCTGCCTGCTCCTGCTAGGGCTGGGCCTCCCTGCAGCATGCAGGCCGCGGCTGGGCTGGGCAGGCCGCCTGGAGGGGCAGGGCCCTTTCCCTGCCCTCCCACCAGGATTTGGTGCGCACCACAGGGGCTGAGGAGCACGTTCCCCATGGCCTTGGGCTCTGGTGGACCTGGCGTGGGCGAGCTGCTGTCCTGGGCTCCTCCACCATACCCAGGTGTGGGGCTGCACAGGCACTGTCTGTGTTGCAAGGCCTCCTATGGCTGCAGCCACGTGGCTGTGCTGCCTGAGAAGACCAAATACAGAGCCCATATTTTCACCTTTGGCCCATCTTTTTCGGCAGAGTTTCCCATGTAATCACTAGATAGCAACACTACACCATTAACATCTTTCTCCTGACTGACAAAATTTGCTTAATCTCAGTTTGTAATCTTGATGCACATGTAGCACACCATGCTTTCCAAGGATCTTTTATTTATACCTTCTTTCCCCAAATGCTCCTTCCAAAGCACGGCTGTTCTGTATCACTGGTGGCTTTTGAGCAGCGGGAATTAAGGAAGGTTTGGGTGTGCTGGTTACATTACCTTCTGTGGAATGGATGGGGGTATACCATATGTGCGCCTGCAATTAGACGTTTTGATTTCCAAAGTATTTAGTTACCATTTGCTGAACCATTGAGTAATTACCACAGCAAAATTGCACAATCTGTCAGTACGTCAGCTAAGTGTGCTTCTGGACAGCTTTATATGCACCTTCACCAGTGCCGAGCTTGTGCTGTGCTTCGTTTGGTTAAACTTCAGTCCTTTTGGATAAGAAATTTCTAATAGCAAAGGAAATTTCAAATAGCAGTGAAAATACCTGCTATTGTACACCTGCCCTGTGGAGGAGATCTTGCCTCAGAGGAAAAGCGCTATTTAAGATAATATGTTCCATTAAACATGGGGGCTTTTTAAAGCTGCAAAGTGCTATTCTGGGAAACTGGTTTGGAGTCAGCCACTCAGCACTTCTTGTTTCCATAATTCACTGAATTTAACAAGGGCAATTCTGCCCCTGGCGGGGGGAAACTTAAAAATGCTACCCGCCGCTTTCGATGAAAGCAGAAGGATTTCCAACATGAGAGTGTGTTTAGGGTCGTGAGAAGTAATTGCTTCAACTCTTTTTTTAGTTGCTAAGGGAAAGCTATCTATTCGGGAATGGAAAATTAAGGTTACTTTGAGTAGAGAAAAGCAAGAGGCATCATTTACTTCCCTCCCTCCTCCTCTCCACCAAATTAAACACTCAGGAATCTTGAGAAAATTGGGTCACTAATATGGAAATTTTAAAGTATTGATAATACCAACATGACAAGTTGTCACTTTGCAGTATGTTCTTAAACACGGCTAAACCTTAATAACCAGGTTATTCTAGAATAATCAGGGTAACAGAATGGGAATGAATGGCAGTTACTGTAATTATTCTAGAAAGAGGACCAAAGCAAACAGAAATTCTCTCTAATTTTATATATTCCCAATAGGTGCACATAGTACATCATTATCACTATAGAAACTACTTAGTAGTTTCTCCAAAAATCAGCCACGCTTCACGGTCTTATGGGCCGATGTCTGAGCTGCACATGAGCCGGCACCCTCTAATTCAAACAGAGGTAAGCTCCCAGCAATCTGCGGTAGGCTGCAGCCGACAAAACAAATTTCCTAAGCCAAACATATTAAATCCAATATATTTTTCATTGATTTAATAGACTGAAACTTTGGATACAGCTGATACTTTCTGGATATTAATGGGCATTAGTGCTCAGAAAGAGAAGGCGAGAGCTGAAAATGAGAGTATATAGACGTTAGGGAAAGAAGGTGCTACAGAGGGCTTTGCTGTATATGAAAGTTCTCCGTCGCAGGATGAAGTGTGTAATTAAATAAGATACTCCACAAAATTCTTCGGTGACTTTGGTCCCATTTTCAGATAAAACTGTTATTGCAGTCCTAATGCTTCGCATAATAGTAAGATGATCACATTCGAAAACAACAACAAAAAAATCATCCAGTAATAAAAAAATTAGCATATATCAAAACCAGAGACCATTTCCATCAGTCCTCCTCTCCGTTTGCCTTCTGTCTGTGCTGTGGTGTGAACAGCATTACTGCAGCCCCAGAATGCCACACAATTCATTCCCGAGTTTGGTCCATTGGAGAGACACGAGGGAGAGCGAGCTTAGCTGCCTCCTTCTTGCATGGAAAGAATTATTTACTTGTTAGTTCTGTTCTCGTGGGTTACTGTCTTAGTTATTTTGGATTAATTATGGCAATGTGGTTAAAACAATTCTGCTAAGTTGCTGTGCGATATTTTAATTTCATTTTAAGATCAACAATAAAACCTGTGGTGTAAGGTCCTTCCATGAAGCATGCTTTTGTACACCAACCTTGTTTTGCTGTGGATGTGAAGGC
>NC_139727.1:39788969-39791469 GCF_964211835.1 Anser anser | reverse complement strand
TGTTTCAGGAGGGATGGATGGCTGGTGGGCTTGGCTGTGCGCCGGGGGAGCGAGCCAGCTCCACCGCGTGCTTGGCACGCTCGTGCTTGCACCGCAGCAAGGCTGCTTGCACTTGTTGTAGCCGAAAAACAAGCAGCAGGGCCAGCCAGCATCAAAAGCCACTCAATTTCCTCCTCCGCTTACATAATTATTAAAGGCAAATAAGAACCAGCTCATACATAAAGAACAAAAAGAAAACAAAAAACTCAAGACCCAGCCGCGAGCTTCAGCAATAAGTCAGGGCATCAGCTCCTGAAATGTCCCTGGTTGGATAAAAAGGATCCTTCACGGGAATCTCCAGAAAAAATCCCTTATGTTGAGGAAGAGTATTGTGTACTGTGACACAGGAAAAATGGCATTAAAGATAAAAATTAAACAGAACGGTGCTCATTATCTCAGAGCACTTGTGCAGCGGCCCTCACCCATCCACGCTGGACAGCCACCACCCAAGGATGAGAATTTGGCAAGCCCTGGAGCAGTTGTGTCAAAGACTCTTTGCTGCAACTACAATAGCAGTGAACCTAAAACCCAGTTTGATGTATCACAATTTTGACAGCATCCAGAGCACGTGGGTTTTATGGGATCTATTATTATTATTATTATTAATTATTGTTGATTATTATTATTGTTTGGTTTGAAGACTCCAATCACCAACCTGGTTTCTGAAGACAGTAGAGATTCCCCAACAAGCCCGTTCGGCTTCTCAACTTTGGCGCACTGTTTGGAGACCTCACACATGGTATCTCCGTGACTTTGCTACACCCAAGAAATGGGCCCCACAGTTCCTGGAGCTAGGACCTAACAGTGCAGCTGCTGAGGAGCCGCAGTAGTTGCAAAGGCCCACGTTTGCCTTGGTGGCTCCATGGTGGTTTGGGAAGAGCCCCCCCAAACTGCTCCCCATTCCTACACGCGGGCTAGCTGGCCAAGCACCTTCATGGCCCCCACCCAAGTGCTGTGTGACCATGTCACCAGTGCCACCACCGCAACGCTCTGGAACATCTCTGGGACTTTAGGTGCTATATATAATCTGATATTTTTCAGTGCAAATATATCCAAAATATTTGAAAGTATGGTGTCCAGACTCCAGCTACTGCCTGAGAAGCCAGCAACCTCAGCGGCCCCGGCACTGCAAAATAAAAGACCGGGGAAAGGCAGAGAACTGAGGGAAAGCTGGTGAGCATAGGAGGCTCCGGCCATGGCAGCAGTCCCGCGGCTGCCAGCGCGCTGCCCTGCGGCAGCGATTGGGAATTGTTATCGGGCCACCAGGATGTGTCAGAAAAGAAAAAAAAAAAAAAAAACTCTTTTAAAACATGCTCAACATGTACAGCTGCTGAAACATCTGTGCCGAACATGATGACACAAGCTGTAATTGTGGCGGCCGGGGAGGGGGAGGCAATGAGGAGAGGTTAAGGAGGGGGCTGAGCGCAGGGTCTGGAGCGGGCTCAGCCCATGGGAGCCCCTGGGCTGGGGCACGCTGGGGGTGTCCCCATCTCACGGAGCACCCCGCAGCCTGGGGGGACATCCCACACATCCCACATCACCTTGCCTCCCTGCCCCTGGATGGCCAAAGCTGCCGTGGGATGGAAGGAGGCAAATCCATTAACTTCCAGCGCCCTTTCTGTTGTGTTTAGCTCAGGGTGATGAAAGCAATGGAGGATTCAGATGGGGGGGACCTTTGCCTTGCAAATTTGGTGGATTTTTTTTCCCCCATTAAAAAAAAAAATAAATAAAAGGAAGACCACAACACCTCCTTGGTGTGCAGCTCGACAGGTGGGTTTTGCAGAGCCTTGCTGCGCAGGTGAGGATTTCTGGAGATGTTGATGTGGGCAGAAAAAAATTATTCGCTGTCCTGGAGTGAGCTCAGGGAAAAAAAAAATAAAATAAAAAATAAAAAAATAAACCAAACCCCCAAATCCCCCGCTCCCGCCTCTCCCCCTGCATTGTGTTGAAAAAAACATATAAGAACCTAAATAGAATAGAACAGAAATCTCCCTTAATCAAAACAACATTATGCCAAAACCCCTTTCGAGGGAAGTGAAACGCACACAGCAGCACAGCCCTGCTTAAAAATAGAACAGCCTTTGCCTTGTAAGTAACAAAAATACATAACAGCATACTTCTGCAGCCTGAGCTTTGAAGGATGTCTGTCATACGCCTAGGCTTATTTTACGCCCCTTCCCTTTTTTAAAAGAGGAACAATGCCATCTTCCCGAAAGGAAATAGGCAATAAAAACTCCAGCAGGATTTCCTATTCATAATTTTTCCCATTCATATCCTAATGGGTGAAGAAAAAATAAAAAACACCAAAAAAAAAAAAACAGCTTTAACAACTTAAACGGCACTTATTAAATAGATATTTTTACATGCCTGGTTTTTCCTAAACGTGGTCTATAGTTTTACAGTTCAATTAAGTCTTTTTTTTTCCTTCTTTCCAGATATTCTTCTCAGAACGGGCTGAATT
>NC_139727.1:39741469-39783969 GCF_964211835.1 Anser anser | reverse complement strand
CTTCATCCATTACCCTGTTTTATTTCTGTTTTTGAGAACCTATATTTTCGCTAATAAATATTCACTACACCATTTCGTCCCGTGTTTAATATGCCCGGCGCATGTTTGCTGTGCTAACTTCTCAACAGATTGAGTGGACATTCCGCTGTTGCAGCGCAGCCATAAAATTCAGGAACTTGTAAAGCGCGGCCGCCGCTCCCTCCCTCCCTCCTCCCTCCTCCCTCCTCCTCCTCCTCCTCCTCCTCCTCCTCCTGCTGCTGCCGCCTCGCTCCCTCCCCGGCCGCGGCTGCGGTGCGGCTGCGGCGGGCGCGATCGGCTCCCGGCGGCGGGCGGCGGGCGGCGGGCGGGCGGCGCGGAGCCACAGCGCCCCCCGGTGGTCGGCACCGCGCCGGCACCGCCCCGGCCCCGGCCCCGGCCCCGGCCCCGGCCCCGGCGCTGGCGGCGGGGGGCAGCGGCCCCGGGTCGGTCCCGGCCTCGGGGCAGCGCCGAGCCGGGCCCCGCTTCCCAGCGCCTTGAGGGCCGGGGGTCTTCCAGCGCTCTTCTCCCTCTCGTTTTATCATCATCATCATTACTATTATTATTATTATTATTTTTAATCCCAAATTTTGTATGTTTGGGATGAAAGCAAAAAGCAGAAAAAGACGCAATAATAATAATAATAATAAAAAAAACCACCACACCAACCCCCTTAACGTGTGACAGGGACTGCAGCAACACCCCGGCACATACTGTACGGATCTTTGATCTTCTGCATCGCATTAAGTAACAAAGACCAGAGGACTTTAGATATGTACGAGATAGGCTGTGTCTGATCACAGCACAGTGCTCCGTCCCATTCCGGACCACGGGCTGCGCCATCGATTTTACTATTATTATTATTTTTAAGCGGGATTCTTCCAAGTGCGCCTGATTCTTTTAATTAGATCGTTATGGCCATTGTAATGTTTACTCCTGTATAATCTCTTATGAATAGCATGGGACTTTTTAACATTAATGTTGCATTACTAGCATTTAGAACAAATCACTGAAATAGTTAAATCTGCAGGATGCAGTTTGCAATTTCTCCCCCCTTTTAAATGTTCCCACAACATATCTTTCAAAGGGTTATTACTGTTTATTTTATTAAGGCAAGGTAGGAAAGGACTAACACACAAAGTCAGAATCCGTATGTAGCCACGCTAGGTTATGTGCACGAGATTTCATGCAGCTTGTGTGCTCTTACAAAGCATCTGAATGCTCGGAAAAACGAACAAAGTTTTTCTTCTTGCAAACATTTGACTACATATTTACCACAAGACATTTCCTTGATTGTTCTGGAGGCTGCAATAAAAAATGGGAAGAAAAAAAAAAAATCACCTTTAAGGAGATCCTAGAAAGCTGTGGATTTCCACTTTTTCTGCTCCTCTGCTATTAGTCTTTCCCCTTCCATTATATTCCATTATGTGCCTCTAACGCGGGGCTGATGAATCAGCTCACCTTCCTCCTGTGTGTCCGTGCAGCCAAAATCTGCAGCAGGAAAAGATTTCATGAAGGCTTTTCCAAAGCGTAAAAAAATACAGCGTAAGAGATAGCTGCGAAAGCCCCAGTGCCTGCTAAAAAAATAAAGGGACATGCATTTTGAGATATTAATAGAAAAAAAGATATATAGATATATATATTGCTTTTAATTCAAAAGAGTAGGGCTTAATACCCGGAGCCGGAGACATGACAATTAGTACATCTGACGTTTACAATGCAGATGTTTATGATGTGAATAATAGATGGAAAGAAAGTGAAAATACAGTTGTTGCAGTGAAATACAGCACAGTTTTATCCAGAAAACCTAAGAACTTTGCTCAAGCCACTATGCATGTGTGAAAGGGACTGTTCCTGATGTGCATAATTTAAGTCCTACAGCACTTGTCTGAAAGCATGCAAAATAATAAATTGCAGGGAAAAAATATGTTTCATCTAATAATGGGGTGTTGCAAGAATTGTTGTAAAAGAAAGCTTGGCCGGGGGGGAAAGCAGCCTTTAGGGGAAAAACGACATGAATTTCCAGCAGCGGGGTTGTGTAATGATTCTATATTTTTAAAATGTGCCTGTACTCCATTCATACTATTTAAGTACTTAAATAAGCACAATAAATGTAAATAATTTACTGCTTTGCAAACAGAAAATTGGGCAGAAAAGTAATTTTGAATAGCAACTTGGCTTACTATACCCAGTGATTTGGTGCCCTGTAAAATGCATTTGACACTGCTGTTCATTAAGCCAGTGCTATTGAGCCTTCTTCACATTCATTAGTGATTAATTCAGACAGATATTTAACTTAATAAGGTAAGCAAATAAACAAAAAATCACTTTCTGTGCCTTAAGGTTTTTTGGACCTCTAATTGGTTTTGTGCACTAATTATCAAGATTAACACCTTACACTTTTCTCACTCCTTACACTTAGGAACTCCCAGTGGAAAAAAAGTGCACAACCTTTGGGGAATCCTTTAAGTGCAAGGGGTTAAGAGTTTGTCTATTAAAAGCAAGATAAGCAGTGAAAAAGGAAAGACCAATTCCAGGTAAATTTAGATAATAACAGGACGAGGAGGCAGGAGCTTGCACAGCTGTGTAAGCAGTGACACTGCTTTTCGTGTATGTGGGAAGGAAAGGTTTTCAGGAGGCTAGTTCGTGTTTCCAGCATTTCTGAACAAATAACTGCAAGCTCCCCGATGCCTTACGCTGATTATAAGCTGTGCTCAGCCCTGATAAATGGCATCGCGAGGCAGCTCTGCTGCAGCAGTCCTCTTTTTTTCACACCAAGAGTTAACCACTGGCATTCAAAAGTTTCTTTTAACTCCTCTTCCCACCAAACCCTACCACTTTATGCTAGTGCCAAGCCTTGGCAATACGCTCTGGTGCTGGTGGCAACGACACCACTGGGTATATTGCCTTTTGTCGTGCCTGGTCCTCCTCTCCCTGTGAGACCTGCACAGGGGACCAGGGCTGCGTGGCAGGAGGACACTGGTGGGAGGGTTCTGGTGGCCAGTGCTGGCCCAGCATCTCCAAGCACAGGCCCAGCTCTCCCAGCTGGGTGTAAACGTCGAAGTTCACCGTTATTGTGCCTCGACATCCACTCTGGAAGTGCTGCACGAGGTGCTGATTCAGCTGGAAACCAGCATGGCACCGGCTGCGCCACCAGACCCCGCTCCCGCTGCTTCCAGAGGGGCCCCAAGCCCAAGTTCGCCTCCACTCGAGGCACGAGATTCATTGAAAGTCATTTTAGCCAAGTCGATGTTACAAGTTGTTGCTAATGACAGTTTGTCACAACCGAATGCAATATTTACTATGCAGTATCCCGAAATAACTGGCAGCCTTGAGAGAGCTCATTGCTGCTTCTCCTTCCCGAGAAGCCCTGAAGATCCACCTCGCTCGTGGATTGAACCCCGTGTCACTTTCCAGTAGTTTTTGTAGCATTTGGGAATTTTTAAACTCCTTTTCCTTTAATTCTTTTCTTTCTTTAATGGGTGACTGGATAAATTCAGTGGTGGATTTTTGTGACACTAAAGCAGCAGATAAGTCTATGATGCACTCTAGCTATGTGGTTTAAAAATCCCTTACCATATGTTTTCTCACTGGAATGCCTCGTCTTGCAAAATTACAGGAACCGAAGCTTAAAAACACAATTAGGTAGTTTAAAATGAAATATTAAAGAAATACCACATATTTTCTGATATGCCTGCGATGCTTTTCCTCGCCTTTTTTCCCCCCTCTTTCTTTTTGCTTTCTTTTGTATTGTTCTTTGAGTTACTCAAGAAGCCCAACTGTATTCAATTGTTGTACTAATCATGCTCCACATTTTTCTGATTAGGTTATATAGGCTGTGGTTAAATTATAAATGAAAGAACGAACTACCAGAGTACTTGTCATAACAGTATCTTTTATGTTGTTACAGAAGATTGGGGGGGGGGGGGAGGGAGGAAATCAAAAAAGGCTTTACATGATGAAGACTCTCCTTGCCTGTTTTGTGCTCCTCATGCTATCTGTATAGACAAGTAATGCAATTTGCTGGAATGTTTTTCTCAGGTATTCTGAGAACTACAGCACAATATCTGTCCACTGAGAAAAATGTGAGAAAACTGAATACATAATACATAAAGATGCATATCGTAGGATAAACTCGGTTGTACACACAAACACACCCTCTCCAACTTCAGTTTATTTCATTACTGCATTATAAAGCAGCATGAACCATTTTCTCCTTATGCCATACATGAGAAAATAATATTTCAAGATTCAAACTGATGTCTTACATTGTTATCTTCTGTACTACTGTATGCACAGCACAAACATAACTGAATATCTGCCCGATTTTAGTGTATATATTTGTTTCCATGACATTATTTTAAGTCACTGGCCGTAAAACTGATTTTATGGAGGACTAGAATTATAATAATTAAACTACTTGACTGAGGGCTCACCTTCTATCTCTACTGAAGACACTGGTGGTTTAAGAATATATTTCATATTCCTGAAATGAATCATATATGTAGTTTATGCGTTGCAGCCTTTTAAACTTGTTAGTATGTTATTTACAATAATAGCTACTAGGAAAATGGTTCTTTTTGAGTATGGTAAGTACTATCCTCTTCCTAAATCCATCTCTTTTTTTTTTTTTTTTTTTTTCTAAAAGTATAGCCAGATGAAGCTGGGAGGAGGAGGAGGGAGGAGGAGGGAGGCAGGGAGGGAAGTCTGCCGACATGAGGCAGATTCACACCTCGCATTAAGGCGTGCATGTAGCTGCTTCCCAGCAGTTGTACAGCAGAGCCGCTCCTCAGTTGTTCTCAAGCCTGAAACACAAAGCCGGTGCTGTGCCCTGCACACAGACTGCTGTACAGTTTAGCTGATAAGCAGGTCCCTAAATGTAAGATGGGATTTTTTTTTTTTTATGCAAAACCTGACGCAAGGTGCTGTCTTAATTGCCTGGTGCTGAGCACGGGCCAGGCACCGCTGTGCGGAGCGGGCCGTGCGCGGGCGACGAGCCCCTGTGTAAGGCACGCCGTGAGCGCTGCTTTGTGCACCCCTGCAACCAGCCTGCAGGGTGCTGGTTTGGGGGGCTTTATTGGATGAACTGTCAGTGCTTTCCAAGATAACAAACCTTGCTTTATAGCACTTGGTGGAGTTTGGTTAGGGGCTACCTCTGAGCAACATGAACTTGGCCTTGCTGTGTGCCTTGCACTAATACCTTCACTCCTGTAAGGAATCAGGGTACTTGAGAAACAGCCTGCAGCCATACAGCTGATTATTTCACCAAATTTGCATCTTTTCAACAGTAATGGGGATGGCTTTCGCAAATGCTCCCAGGCTCTAAATAGATGTTACGTGGCTGTTTCTAGTTGCTTCCCTCCCCTGGGCGCTCACCATGCACCCAGCCCCTGGGCCGGCACCCTCCTGGTGGGAGCCGGCACCTCCTGTGCCGGCCGGACAGCCCTCGGTTGCCCTTTTTGGGGAGAGCCGGGGTGTCCTCCAGGGGACAGGGGTGCCTGGAGGTGTCCCTGGGCAAGGAAGAGCTGGGTGTGCTTTCTGATGGGGGGAAGCAGGGCTGGTGAGGGAGAGTGACTGAAGGGGAAGGGATGTGAGGGTGCTGCTGGTGCCCCAGGGGGTGGTGGTGGGTGGGCCTAGGGGTGCCTTTCCCTGAGGACAGCGCTACAAATTTTGTAATATTGTTAAGAGACACAAAAGCTTAAAACACAGATTTGATCTTAAAAAAGAATAAAAGAGAGAGAGAGCAAAACTGCTTGTGAACCTGGCTGTCCTGGGGGGGGGCGGAGCAGATGCCTCGTGGCCACCCCATAGGGGCTACGACGCTTCTGGTCTGTGAGCACTTGTGGTGCCCAAACCACCTGGGGGCTGAATTTCTAAAGTTTCACCTTTAAATGTCAGAGCCTCAGCTCTGCTTGCAGGAGCATGGGTACACACCCACCAAAACAGCAGTAAGGCCAGAAGCTGGCAGGCCGGGGAAGCCCGTGGAGCGCAGGCCATGCCGGCAGAGCAGGGCGGTGGCGGGGGCTGATGGGGATAGGGGCCTTGTTTTGTCCCCACAACATGTGCAGGCTTTCCGCTGAATAAATGAAGCACAGCTCAGCTTTCACACTGAGGAAAGGTGTTTCAGTTGGAGGTTCCTGCTATTTATTTCCATTTTTGCTACCACACTGGACGTCTGAACCTCATTTTGCCTTTCTTTAAAATGTGAGCCTGCAGCTGACTTCTCAGCAGTCCCTGCCTCCTACAGGCAACCTCCCCTTTTCCCCACATTTTGCAAGTCCCGGGCAGTGCCAGCCTGGTAAAATACAAAACCTCCCCCAAACTGCAAGAAAATATCAGTAGTGGTCTCTCTTAAAATCCACAGAAGGAAATTTAAGGATTAGGCTAAAGCCCTATCCTTAATTTATCTGTCGTGCAGAAGTGTTTCAGCACACAGAGCTTCCCTGGAAGGATCACCCACAGTTTGGAGTTTTTTCCTTCATCTAGGCACCTCAGGGTGATTTAAAAGACAGAGGAAACTCTCAGAACCGTTGTATTTAGTTGAGCACTCATTATAAAATGGATTACGGGTACAGTAAACCATAAAGACTGTTTTAGAGCCATTAAGGTTCAGCTTGTCACTGCTGACATGGACGCACTCTTACACCATATATTCCTGACATGTCAGGAGGTGCTTAGGGATGCTTTCATACATGTTTTATTGAAATGACAGGCTATAGCTTCTTTGACTGCTGTGTATATGCGTGGCTATACGCTAGAAATCCAAATGAAACTCCTCTTGAAAAAATAAAAATCCTTACACATATGTAATGAATGCCAACTTAAGTGATAAAGTTGTCATCTATGTTTTATTTTTAATATTCTTGCTAATAGAATAATGGGATCACATTTATCCCTTGAATAAAATGCAGCTGAAATCAATGAGACTTGCAGTGAATTGAATTCTGCAGTTGATAAAATGTGAGTTCAAAAACAAAGCGATTTTGGATAAGAATAAAAAAAGTGTCAAACCCTGAGATTTCGCTTCTGAAAATTGCTTTCCATCTATATGTGGACCGACTGCTTCTCCTAGGCTTGGGCTTTGACTTGTTAGGGTGTTAGGGCTTTTTGTCTTTCAGATCCAAGAGAACTTTACATACAGTTAAATATATATATATACATACATTATTTTTTTTCCCTTGAAATCAAGGTTTTTCTTTTTTTTAAAGTAGGAATACTAAGAGAGCCATAGCTGCAGAGAGCCAGGTCTAATATGCATATTGGTTACATTTTTTGGAAAGCAGGATCTGGTCCTTCACCTTCTTTCCCTAAACAGTTGCTCCATAGAAGTGAATTTTAATTTTTAGGGTGCATGGAATGGCTAAATTCCACGATTAGGTCACTGGTCTGAGATGAAGGACTTATTGCTCTTTAAACGTACCCAAATATTGTCTTCCAGAGTCATGGAAAATGCAGGGTTCAGCAGGATCTGGTGGGGAGAGCCCCATGAAGGCAGCAAGGTGTGGCAGGGAGGGGAGGGAGGGGTGGGCTGGCGTTGCGGTGCTGGGTGAGTGCAGCATGGAAATCCCCCACCAGATGTAAAAATGATGTGCAAATGCTGAGGAGCTCTGGATAAGGTTCAAGCAGCAATTCGAACCATGCTGGAAAGCCACAGGGGCGCCTGAATGGAAGATGGGCATGGCACACTCTACAAGGGGGGTGACAGGGTGTGCTTGGCAGGGTGAGGGCAGGCTGGGGAAGGGCAAACTGCCCCAGCTCCCCAAGAGCTCAGACTGCATTTCACCTCCTTGCATTGAAAGGAAGGAGTGTTTGGGGTGTGGAGCAACACAGGGGAAGAGCAGGCTGGAGGCAGGCTGGGAGCACCTGTATTGCCCTGGCACATTTGCCCTCCAAGCCCTCACCTCTGCACCAGAGCCCTGCAATTTCTGCCATCTCCACGGAAAGGAAGGCTGACCATTAGCCAGCTGGAATTATTATGATCGGCAGATTGTAATTATTGGTAGGGATTCGACAGATTTTCTTGTACACATGAATATTAATCCGCAGCCCAACAGTTACTGCTTTTGTGTGTGCCTTTGCAATGCCATGCATCAGCTTTGTATTTCACCGTGTAATATCCCAGGCACCTGATTTTGGAGACATGTACATTTAACATAACTCACCTGAAACACAAAAATGTATAACAGAGAAAATGCAGAACACCACCTGGAGCTGTGTGGCCAGGAATTTAATGTTACACCAGTAAACTTTCTTGTTATGGGATGTTTTAGGTCACTTTTAGAAAGCAGCTATCGCTGGGTATGCCAGGGTCGCCTGCAAAGTCTGTGTTTCCGTGACACTGATTTCTCAGAATTGCAATGATAAAGAGCAGATCACACTTTAAGCTCCGGGAATTCATGGCTATTGATAACACAAATTGATTTAAAGACAAAACATTGAGTTTCAGAGGCCTTTGACCACGTGTGTGTTGGGTGGTTTTTGAATCCTTGTTTTTAAACACCTCCGATGCTGTGCTTGTGTTGCGTCGGCTCCACTCAGTGATGGAGGAACGCGGACGTCTCACGCTGGTGTAAAACTCCTAGCACACACCGCGTCCAGCTCAGCAGAGAGCAGGCAGGTCACGGCACATACAGAAATTACAGGCAAGGCGAGCCCTTTTACACATGCTTAAGGAAAAGGCTAAAAATTGTGGCGTGGTGTCCGCTGATGTGGAACGTCACCTCTTTCACACACAGACACGGGAGAGCACAAAACGCTCCGCGGGAAGCCTGCAAAGGGCACCTGAGGATGTGCCTGAGGAAGGGCAGAAGCAATGCCCCTGCTTGGGCCTGTTTAAAAGATAAAAATGTCAAGAATAGAATTTTCTTCACAATAAAAACAGCAAAAGCTGCTGGGGAGGCCGTGGGTGCAAGGGTCCGGCACAGGAGCTGGCAGGGAGCAGGGGGGAGCGCCTGGCTGCGGCGGGCCTCTCCGGTATTTGCTTTAGAAATTGCTTCATGTTAATTAAATATGTTACCTTTTAAAATCTGCCTTCGCCACATGGAAATGCCTCGGTGTTTGTGATGAGCTCTAAATGAGTGAAGAGGAAATGTTTGTGTTCAGCACTTTTATTTGTTTTTTGGCAAAATTCCTTGAATAAATTAATAGATTATATCATTAGGTGCTAGTAACTATGTACGAGGAAACCCAGCAGATAATTTAAGTAAATAGTTAATAAGGTAAATGCACGGAGCTCCGTATCCGCGTGCATACAGATGTTCTGTTTGAACTTAAAATACAATTACTTATCGAATGGCTTCATCAGAGCCTCAGCCTGTAACAGAGCCCGTTGGTAACAGGGGAAACTGCTGCAGTCACACAAAGCCCCTCCGACCGCCTGCTGTATTTTGACTTGTACTTTTGACTTTTTCTTTCTCTGGTAACCCCATTATTTTTGTCCCTACTCAGAGCTCTGACCTGTGCTACATGGAAAGTTTAGAGATGAAGTCATTTCTGGTTTGAGTTACTGGAGAGACTTTAATTCATCCAGCTGTGCCTGCTCAACAACAATTCCAGCATTCAGCATTGACAACACACCAGCAGCAGGAGAAATCAAACAGAAAAGGCAGTCAGTGTTGAAAGGAACACTTAAAAACTGCTCTCATTTGTAGAATTTAACATCATCAAAACACTAAATGTAAATATGACCAGAAGGAAAACACTAAACTCATCATTCAAGGAATTTCACCAAAATTTTTTTTTTCCTTTTCTATTTCTTTGCCAGAACATTAATGAAAATCCCGAAGGAACTATCATTTAACATAGAGGTGCATCTTAAGGAAAAAGAAATTGCCGTATGCATTGCTCAAAAGGACCCTGCATTATAAGACATGTGATACGTTTCCCTCATTGGATATGTTTGTAAACTAATGTTTTATGAGTAGGAGGGGGGGGAAATCCTGCAGTTCCTTGTGGCAAGTACATGCAAAGCACAGTTGTGCAGTGAACAGCTATATCCCAGCTAGAATGAATGGAGAAAACAAACAGAAGGTTTGTTTTTTTTTTTGAGGAAAGCTGTTCCCTTCAAACCAGTTCTTTTAATTGGGCATAATTAATAAATGTTCAGTTGCACATTACTGAATTGCCGTGCCAAAAAATATAAGGCAGTGAGCAAAACAGAGACAAAAACACAGATCTGCAAGTTGGTATTCAAGGGTGTAAAAATAATTTCTTGTTAAATTTTTTCCCTTTCAATCAATAACATGCAAGAGAGAGCAATACTGAATTTTTCATCTCATCCCCTCGTTGCATTGCCTTTTGTTGCAGCTGCTGTTTGAGGAAGGTGCTGGAGGTGATGCCGGTCTAGAGCCATTGCTCCTGGGAGGCGAAGGACTTCCAGGTTCAGCTGGCACGGGACTGTTTTCCTGCAGGAGCTGCTGCTGAGCAGCAGCATAGCAGGAGAGAGGAAAATAAATCGGCATGGTGTTAATTTCAGATATCGGTGCTGTGGTCGTAGTAGTGGTGTCACTGCGGGAGGGCTGGGAGGGAACCCGCTCATGGGTGTCCCCGTAGCTGTCAGCGCTTGGGGCTGCTCTATGTGGAAGTGCATTCCATGGGGACAAACCTGCCTGCTAGGAAAGGCAGAGCTCCCTCAGCTAAAAGCCTGAATATTCAGAGAGCAGCGATGCTGGCTCTTGCTCATAAATGCTCGGAGGAAACAGAGACGGACACCCCTAGACTCCTGTTTTGGGGTTTCGGAGCACTCTCTGCAAGTCTTGTTCTGGCAGCGGAGGCATTTTGTTTTATCCTCCTATGGAATACACCCAGTTGCTTCTACTATTTGGCAGCAGCACCTGATATTGAAGTGTGGGACGTGAGAAGTGACACACGTGGCACCTTCAGAAGCCCCAGTGCCAGATCTGGGGGGCGGTGGGTGGCTTCGGAGCCACTTTTCAGAGCCAGCAGCCCCAGAGCAGGGGCACAGCAAGCCTGGCCTGGCCTCTCGGGGCTGCTGCTGCCCACCTCGCACCTCGCAGCGTGCATCCGCCTGGCTCCTTCGGCACAGGGATCCACATGTTACATAGACATTTGTTTTTAAATGCTGCTGGTTTCACTTTGGACTCGGCATAAATAAAATGTCATTTGTTTAACTGCCTTTTAAGTACAGGAAGAAAATTCTGGTAGTTGGACAGACAAGAAAAATAGCGATTGAGCATGCAAATCACTTCTTTTCCTTTTAAACAATACATACTCTACTGCCTGCATTTCCCCAAAGATACCGCTGCAGCTACACATGGTTGAAGTCTGTTTTACCCTTATATAAGGCAATGTGACAAATGATTTAGGGGGAAGCAATCTCTAATCAGCATAAATTCATACCACGCAGCGCAGAATTATTGTCAATTTAATTCTGTCTTCTCGACACAAAACTCTGAAGTGTTTCTTCCAGTTGAAGTTTTGTAGCTGAATAATAAATAAAAGAGGGTGCCGTACAAGTGCTGCATAATGTAATTGTACCCTCTTTGTTCTTGTCAATCAGCTTTAACACAAGTTAAGTAGTTGTGGATGTCACCGTGATCATATTCATAGTAGACGGCTTGCAGTTTCGGTACGGCCGTGTTCTGCAAGAAAGTTCCTTTAATAAAGCACGGGCGGGGAAGGTTTCAGGTGCTTTATAAAACTTTGACTTCTCTCCTACTACAAGGCAAGAAAGCACAATAATGCATGCATGAATTGCTAATAAATCAAAGGGCTGCTTTTTTTTAATTCCTATTTTGACATGTACATACATAGCATTTTTAAGAGATAGCTCCGAGGTAGCTTTTCAGTCCTTGATCAGATCATGAATTTAATTAATTCAGTGTAGACATGTCATAGATTTAAACCCTTTAGAATTACATTTTTAATACAGATCTAACATTTAATGTCCTTTTTCATTTTTTTCTTGCGAAGTAAAAAAAATCCTTTAATACTCTAGTAGCAATTTTTTCCTCTTATTATAAGACTGTGGCTCCCTCCTAATTATGTGGCTGCAAATTATTTACTGTAGTTTTAAATTAAGGAAGGAGACAAGTAATCCAGTGTAAAAAACACTGTTCCAACTTCAAGAAGGAATGAGTGTATGTGTTTAATTTCTCTTTAGGCATACAGCTGTACAGTCACTGTATAATGGAAGGTTTGAGACAAAATGGTCCCCCACCACCTTACCTCCGTGTAATGCAATTTAGCTTCATTAAATTACTGGAGGGCCAGTTACTTAAGCAGAATATTGATTTTCAGTCTGGGCCATGTTTAACATAATTCTGCGTAGGCAACAGCTAATTCTGCATTTGAATCTCGCACCCTAATGGAATTACCCGGTGCGGTGCGGCTGACCATGGGTGAGCGCGGGCAGGTCTGGGCTGGGGCCACAGCTCCGGATCCGGCCGCCCCTGCCTTTAACCCCTTCCTCCTCCCCTGCCAGCGGCCGCACAGACACATTTCTGGTTCCTTCCGCGGAGCTGCTGTCTTTCATCTGGGGATGTGTAGCCCCGAGCTAGGTTTTGGTACTGTAAAGTATCTGTGGGGCTGCTATATATTCCTTCAGCAGCTGGAATCTCGGTCTATACAGCAACAGAGCTGAAGAGAGAAATGGGAAATATGGGATTTCCTTCACTTCCTAACTCCAAATATTTTTTTCTCAACCTAACAATTAAAGGATGGATTTCACTTTAATTAACACATAATAAAATGAACCAACTATTCAGCAGGAAAGTATGTTCTTTACATTGCTGGCTTGAAAGCTAGTCATTATTTTTATTTATTATTCTGTTTAATGATGAGATACAGTTTACAAGCCATTGAATAATAATAATTTAAAATGGTTCCTTGTGAGTTATAGTTTGTCGGTGTCTTAGAATTTAAATAGTGTGTGGGGAGGAATCGTGGTTATCGCCCACATTAACAGTGGACGTCGAAGAGGGGCAGGATGCTACCTCGGCAGATGAGAGGTTTTGAGTAATGGAGTGCAAGGAAGGCCTGAACTTCAAAAATCTCTTGCCCACTGGATCCCCCTAAATTAATCAAAATACTAATGCACTGAAAACACCAGCTAGCCCTTCAATTGATTCTGGTTTTCATTTTTAAATTTTAACAACTGAACTGTCCTCAGGGATCTCAGTCCCTGAAGACTAAACAGAGCATCCCTCCACAGGTACCAAACACTGCTCCTGGCCATTCGGGAACTTTTTTATGGAGTTGGGCTCATAAGACCTCTTTTTTTTTTTTTTTAGAAATACTGATGCATGGCAGAGAATTGCTTGAGGGCAGCTTAAAATGTTAGCTAGGAAGAGCCTCTGCTTTAAATGAACTTATCGTGGCCACTCTTTGGTATGCAGCTCGTGCTCTGCTCAGCTCTCTAAGAATAAATTGATTTAAAAAGTTCTTGCTATGGCATTGGTGCTGTAAGAAGTCGCCTTCATGCTTAACCTGAGCTCCCTGCCCCACCCCATTGACTTCAGTGCATGTCTGTGGACTTTGCTGGTATTTCCATTGATTCAGCTCATGCCCTTGTTCCCCTGCGCCTGCCGGAACAGACCCCAGCTGTGGCATGCAGGGGGTCCTGCACTCTCCGGTCCCCATCCCAGAGCAGGTCGTGCTTCTGGAGGAGGGCTGGGGTTGTGCAGAGCCTGCTGCTGCTGCTGTCACCAGACTGCAGAGAGCAGCTGGCTGGGACAATGCTGACAATGTGAATTCCTTGTGTCTCTACCCCTCATACGCTCTTTCCTCACAAGCACAGTAGCATAGTTGGCCGGCGTTTGAGCTGGCTCCGTGTTTCACTCTGGGGGAAAATATGCAATATGCAAACCCAATTTGTCATTGGGAGTCAATAATTGGCATCAGGTGCATTACTTAGCATCCTGTCACGGGTTTGGCATGTCACCTGATAGATAACTCTCTGCCTTTCATGACATTGAAAGTAACTTGTTCCCTATCACATACGCACACATGGCCCGTGGTCCTTTGTTACTGACTGCGTGCCCGATGTCTGTGCATTTCACAGGTGGTAAAGGAGGGCGCTCCCTTCCCCACATCTTCCCTGTGCTGTCATATTTCCGATCCCGAAATGGTGGTGCAGCGGATGGACCCATCCGTTTGGATTAGGCGTGGTGAAAGGGAGAGGGCAGGAGATCCCGGGGCGGCCTGTGCTTGAGGAAAGGGAATGAAAGCAGCCACGTGAAATTCTTCCTCTCTCCAGATTTGTGCTCATTTTGCACCACTTCCTATTGCATTGATCCGGTGGCAAGGAGCTCCACTGATTTCAGAGGAGCTACATACAGAAGGAGGTGTTAGCCACTATATGCAAGGTAGCAGAATCTGGCCATATATAATTAATACAAATATGTGCATAATTTAAGCTGCCCCAGGAAAGCCTTAAATTACATGATAACCATGCAGACACTGGCCTAGGAAGGAAAACATGGGGAGTCTCTATTAGTGAAATTAATTATATGTAAGATTGTCTTCAATAACCATGTGGGAATGATTAAGTAATCAGTCAAATAAAAGATTTAATAACAAATTCCCTATCAATTATACAAGAACACCCAGTAAAAATTAAGTAAAAATGATTTTCAACGCATTAATATTAACATTAACAGTACTGAAAATATTATAACATAATTAAGTGTAATTTCTTGTAGCAAAACATACTCATAATAGCAAAATAAACAAGCCCCTGAATAGTATTTCCTGAGGAAACTCAGCAGCTCGAGACGTGCCACGGCGGTCGGGGCGTCCGGGGGAGGCTGGCTGAGGCGAGCGCCCGCCAAGCGTGGGAAATGGGGCTGGGGTGGTGGCGGGTGGCAGGCACGTGCTGGTCACGGCTGCCTCCGGGCAGCAAAAGAGGAGGAAAACCAGCACAGCAGGTCTGCCAAACCAGGGCTGAAACACACTGGAGGCCTGGAAGAACTTTGGTCACAACTACAGCCGCGCCGAACACCAGTGCTGTGTTTCTGATCCAGCCATTTCTGGAGGGTTTTCTGGGTCTACATGTACCTCGTTTCTTTTATTCCTCTTATTATTGGACTGATAAATTTCACTCTGTCCTTACTGTCACCCCCTGTGCCACTAGGGATCAGAACTATCTCATCTATTGCAGCTTTCTAAGAGTTAGGTACCTATTTGAGGCTCTACATCCAGGATATTTCCATAGATGGAGAGAAGGAGATATTTGAGCCACCTCTTCTATGATGATATTAATTGTTCTGTGGAGGTATCTACTTCTCTTTATGTTTTAGATGAGTAACTTTGGTTAGAAATCTAAATTTTTTACTTGGCTGAAGGTCAAGGTGAAAATACACATCTGACAGAGTGGTCCAGAGCTCACTGAAGTCAATGAGAATATTTCTATTAACTTTAGTGGGTTTTAAACACAGTTACACTGCAATTTCCTAAAGGTAAAATGCTCTGGTTGCACTGTAGGAATAGCTGTTGTGGGCTGTATTAATAATCCGCCTGGTCCAATATCCTGTCTCATTGGCTAATAGCTGGTGCATGAGGATGGAGCTAGGAACGGGGCGACATGTAGTGAGACCTTCCTCGTCTATTTTCCCACCTCCAGCAATCTGCATCTCGGGGACTTCCCCAGCCAGAGGTTGTATTTAACAGCCTGTGAAGGACCATCTACCTTGCAGAAAGTGTCCAAAAGCAATGAAAAAGAAAGAGATCAGCCAGAGTTTTATGTTTATCCTAACCTGCATCTTTTTATTTTTGTTTATTATTCCGGTGGAAACGATAAAGTAGCAGGATTTGATCTAAGCACTCCTATGCAGCTAAGAATGGGCAATATTTTCTGAGGTCCTTTACAATAAGATCCCATTGAACTAATTAATAGGTGTTGAAAGGGTTAGGTTTTATTCCTAGATAACTGTAGAGGTAGAATTTGTCGAAACATTTCAGGGTGAAAGACTTAACCTTTCAAATGAGGAGAGTTTTTTTTTATTTTTATTTTTGAGTGTGTTTGGTAGAGACAAAGAAAGAAAATAATCAAGAAAATCCTTCTTGGTACATTTGAACAGTTTTACAACAAATCTATAATAGTACTTTCTGTTTTTCTCATAAAACCACATTTTTGATTAGATGTAGTAGGGTACAACAATATGAAATAAGGAAGGGTAGTGAATGTGTTTTTCTGTAGCAACCACGCTCTTGTTCCTGTACCAGAGCCTGGATACTTTTTTTTTTTTTCCTCTTAAAACCAAACAGAAAATTCTTTACACCCCTCTCACAGTGATTGCTAAATGGAAAGGAATTGACATGTACTTGGACTTGCAAAATTTTATTTATATGCACTATTTTACAGGCAGCAGCTCAAGGGATAATTGCACTTCTGAGTAATAGCTAATTAGTAAATATTCTTGAGTTATGAATGTGTTTTACTAAGTTGCTTTGAGGTCTTGAATCTGGAGAGTGCTGTAATATTTTCAGCAAGGGTATATAGTTAAAATATGGGGAGTTTCTTTTTCTTTTTATCAAAATCTGAGAAATAACCTGCCAAACCAATCTTTCTCTCCCAGGAGTCTCGCAGAAGGCCTGGATGTTAATTGCATTTAACCTAAAACAGCAGAGCATTTTTTTTTTCTTTATACAATAACTAATATGTAAACTACTGTTGCACTTTGAAATTACTTTCACTTAAATTCTATTATTGAAGCTCCACAGTGGAATATATCCAGGGTCCATTTCATTAAAAAAGACTAATTATGCTGGAAGTGTGCAATGTACACGCCAGTCTTCTGGTGTGACTGAGAAATGAGCATCCAAGGGATGCAACATGCTCGCTTGTCCTGGCATTCCTCAGAAAGGTTTGTGTGAGGATGCAGCTGAGGCCAGAAATGAAATTCTGACTGGTAATGAAAGAACACTTCTTTTTTCCCCATAATGTCGGGAATTTGCATGGACTGGCTGACGGCTAAGGCAGTGGAAATACCTTCCTTATCATCCCCACTGATAAAAAACTGAGGAAGGGAAAGGCAACACTGCAACACCAGATCAAAGCATGGCTCACACTTCCACTGCGTGGCATTCTAATATTCTTTATATTTATTCATACAGACACCCCAAAAATGCCATAAATTTTGTGTTGGAAACTCACAATAAAAATAGACCTTGTGTAGCAAAAACACAATCTGGCAAGATGACTGTAGGGTTTTAGTTGTAGGATAACAAATGTTTGATATCCTTGTGAAGGTTTCTTCAATTTTTGGAAATCAAAATTTCCAAATCCAAATTTTTCTAAAATTTGGATTTGGAAATTGTGGTGCAGCCATCAGCCCAACACCAGCATTCAGGAGTGGCAGTACTGGGAGGCAGTGCTGCGCAAGGAGGAGGGCTTGCTTGGGGTTTTGTTGGCAAAACCTCTCATTTCTGAACTCCGATGTGGGATTTTCAGAGCCTGCTGGGGCAGCGGGCACTGGGGAGGGGGCTGTGCCATGTCCTGCGGGAGGTGTGAGCTGTTGTTTTGTCTGCCTGAAATCTTACCCCTTTTGGAGGAGCTGCCCTGCTCACAGGCGTTTCCCCCAGCTCTTTGGAAACAACTTGTTTAATTAGTTGTGGGACGAGTCAGGTCTTATCAATGCTGAGCTGCTTGCCCTGGTCAGGGTGAAATGCACCAGGGGTGCTGAGCAGGAACCTCTTCAATCTGCCCAGGGTTGTAACAGCTTTTGTTTGTTACTCTTTCTGCTAATGTCTTTGATGAAGCATAAAAGGACATAATAGGGCATGTCTAAAAATTTGCTTGTTGGTTTTGGACCATGTTATTAACTCTCCTGATGACTGGGGGACTGATTCTTGGCCAAGATTTTGCCAAGGACGTTTTCTATCTGGAGGGAAGCAGCCCTACCTATGCAAAACATATTCAGGCGCATGGGAAATCTCCCCAGTTTACATGTACAAATCCAATCAACCTCCCTTTCTGTGCTGGGAGGGCTGGAGCTGGTGGTGTGGTTATATTTTGGGGTTATATGTTCCTTGAAGGGCTCCTTGCAAACCGGGCTGGGAAAGAGGAAAAGCAGGGCTGAAGATGCCAAAATCAGAAATCCAAGGTCCACAGGTGTCAGGGCTTGAAACTGCAGCCTGGCTGGCTCTCCGTGCCACCCTCTTGCTGCCAGAAGTCACCATTGCACTGAGAGCAATGCTCAATTCATTCCACCTTACCCATTTATGCATCCATGAATTTGGCACAAAAGCACTTTCACTTCCACACCAGCCCCCACCCCAACCCCCAAATTGGGACAGAGAAGAATAAATACTTAGCACAATGAAGCAGCCCATGAAATGAACACATAGTCAGTCCACTCCCCGAATAAAGTCCATTAAAACATTGCAAAAACATTGAAGTTCATAACGTGATGGTTTGTATTTCATTAGTAAGGTGTTCCTGCCAAAAATGTAGGACCTTTATAACTTGTTGGCACTGAAAGAACAACTGACCTTGTGCTGTACCGTAATAACTTCTTATTCTATAATCCATCTTCTCTAAACAGTTTTGTTTTGCCCTGGATATATGGAGCCGGGGAGTTTTGGGGAGGAACTTTCCCTCTGGCCCTTACAGCAGCTGCAGCCCCCGTAGCCAGTTGGTGCCTCGTGGGGATGTGGGATGCTGCTGTCCAGGAGGGTATGAAAATGGGGCACAAACAAAAGAAACTCAGCCTGGAGTGACGGAGCTTGGGAAGAGACAGAACCCCCCCAGGGACAGTTTGTAAGATGCGAAGGGTTTGGGCTCCGTGCTAGGAGGCTGGGAGGGGTGCTTGTTGCCACGGGTGGAGGAGAGGCAAGGCATCCTTCAGGCAGGAGTAAGAGGACCTCAGAAAAGATGAAATTTCTGTTCACACCTCCTAATGTTTCTATGAAAATTATATAGGCTAAACTCCACTTGCAGTACAGGGTAAATTTGCTTCAAAGAGATTAATGGGGCAGGAAGAATTTTTTGTTCTGTACAAGAACAGGGTTTAGATGAATCCATGTCCTGCATATTACTGAAATAATAATAATAATAATAATGGTAATGATAATAATAATAATAATTAATTGTTTGCTAGTGTGAAGATAGAGGAATATGAGATTTACAACTCTTCAAGCCTCCAGCTCTTTGCCAAGGGAAGTAAAGCAGCAATTCCTGTTGAATTGTCTGGGTAAAAATAGCCATCTTGCTTAGTAAAGAAATAGAACACAAAATTATCAGTGGACCCTACTTTCTAAAATGTTTGTCTGGCGAATAGTATGGTGGGATACAGTATTCAACTGAGAGCCATCAACAGTGTGAAGGATGCCTCAGTATATTCTGCACGCTCTCAGCATTATCTAAATAATCTGAATGTCCTGATCCATTGATTTGTGCATTATGCTCATAAAGACATTACATTTGAACTTGATATGAAATAAAAGGATTTGGTCAGTCAATAACCTTCAAGAAAGCCCTTCAAAGATTTTATAAAGGGGTCGCTGACCTGTACACTGGGATGGGACCTCTGCTGTCCAGGGAGAGACCTCTCCGCACTTGGTCTGCGAACCTGCCCTCTGCCTCTCTCCCAAAGCACCGCACAAAGCAATAACTTATTACAAGTCAGAGTTTTCAATTGTGCATACAAGGAAAAAAACATCAAAACAATGCAGCTGAAAATAATCCCCTTTAGAGAGGAGATTATGTTTTATTGTTTCTTTTACCAGGTGTACAGTGCTCAATATTTAAAGTGATTGTGCTGAACGTACAGGCTTAGCAGGCTGCTCTTTGCCTCTTTCACACGCTTAGCAAGCAAGGAGCCCATTCTGGTGCTGCATTTCTGAGGAATTTGCCTTTCTTCAAAAATGAACATAGATTTGAAATACCTTTATCTCAAGTGGAGACAGCAAATGACAAATATTTTTGACAAACAAAAAATTGCTGGCCTTTACAAACAATTCCCTTGGTAGCTTTGGTCACACAAAGGTTTGGGGGGGATTATTTCTGAACGTGACCTCCTCCGTAGGAGGTGTTACCCCAAACTCAGTCAGAAATATTACTGATCTGACCAAAACCCGGCTCAGAAGAGCCAGTACCCAGCCCCAGGTTTGGCACTGTGGCATCCAGCCTCAGTGGGACTGAAATACAGGTCAAAAGTCGGCAGTCCGAGCCTTTGTTGTTTAAACAAGTTCCATTTGTGAGATTTTGCTAGGTCAGACTGGTGGAAAGCTTGATCCTGCTCTGGGGTTAACAAAAACATTATCCCGTAGATGTAAGACCATGATATTCTCTTATTCAAGCATGTGCAGCCCCTGTCCTGCGCTGACTCGCGTGCTGGTAGCATCCGGCAGCGCAACGCCTGTGCACGGCTGGAATTTGGGGCACCGCCGAGACAAAGGAGTTTGTTTGTAATCAGAATTCCCTTCATGAAGACTGTGATTTATAGACATTTCTAAAAGCAGAAGTACTCCGTGCCATTATTTAAAAGGCTAGACTTCTCGGAGTTATTTATAAATACCAATACAACAGAAACAGTTTCTAACTTCAGGCAGAAAGACGCTATTCATCATGTAATTCGGTAGGAAAATAACAGGTCTGTCGGAAGTGGCAGCAAAAGGATAGCGTGCCGATGCAGAATCTCATCTCGATAAAACAAGTGGCATTTTCCTTTTTTGAAATCAAATTGCAAAATGTAAAATAAGTAGATATAAACAGCCAATCGTCCCAACACCATTTTTTTTCCTGGTCAAACCATGCAAAAAAACCCCTAAAACTCACAATGGAGCAACTTCCATTTTAGATCAGTTTCTCCTCCTCTCGCATGGTCTATTTATTTTTATTGGTTTGTTTCTCATTAAATCCTTCAATTACTCTGCAGTGTAAAATGGTGAAATTATTGGCATGTGCCACTTTCATCATGTATTTGAGTTTGCTTATTACACTTGCAGAAAATGCTTGAATGGTATTAGGCTCTGCTGTGGATTGAGACAGAGTTAATAAATATTATTTGGTGTTTTTTCCCTGAGAAGCACTGCTTTTCTTGATTGTTTTTTACAGTTGGATTGGGAATATTGATTTATTCACCACTGTTACAATAATTGTATACAAGGAACAAAAAATGCAGAGGTAACATTTCATCAGCTCAAACAGATTAATTAGTTGTAGTAGATTAGGCACAGTGTTACACAGAAAGATTTGCATTTAGAGGAAGAAAAAGTTTTTTTTTTTTTTTTTAAATCTTAAAAAAGGCAAGAGAATTTAATAGAGATGTGATACACTGAGCTGCTTGGCTTATTATTCAATCAGTGTTTCCAAATGAGTATTAAAGGGCAACTTTAAATATTAACTCTTCTTTCTAAAATAAAAGTACAGTGCAGTTGTTGAATACATGGTATGGGGAAATCCCTGTTTACAGTATTCGTAAAAGAAAAGTTAACTCAGCTTTGCATTTAAATTTAAAACTGAAGCCAAATTATAAGGCAGTGTATTTCAGAAGAAAACACAAGTGAAAATCTGAATTTGCTATCATTTATCAGGACAGCATGGAAGCAAAGACATTGTTTGTATTTTTCTCTTTGTGCGCAGAATTAAGCAGAAGCCTTACCTCTCTGAAGAGGTAAATACTACTATCTTTTGTGCGAGGTTAGCTTCGCCGTGGTACTGAAAATTATTCATTAAAGGTTATGAGGCATTAACAAGAGTTTAAGAAGTGTCCTGGTTGTTCCCTATTTGACCCCTTCCTGCAGGGAATTGAAATTTCCCAGTGCTCTGGACCACTGACACCATGAGGGTAATTAAGCAATTTTCCCCAAGGTTTCAAGTTTTAACATCTTTCAGTATTGAAATAAAGAAGAAAAACATTTTTTATCACTCTCACATTCTATAGAAATCTACAGAGAGCCACACAATGGGCCTTGCCTGACATGCTGATTTTCTTTTTAAACCATCTGTTAAATCATCCTGGCTTGCAACATATTAGACATTATAAATGCCCCTAATTTTTCAAAGCAGTGCACAAGGATTCAGCTGCTTGACTTTCAGTTTATACCGCGCTATCCCACCCCAGCCATTGAGAGACATTAAACATACAGAGCCAGTTTCACAGCTCGGCTAATGCCGCTTTTTTGTCAGCCTGGCAATGCAGAGCATCTTTCAATCTGGCTTAAAGGGCCACTGGAGGCATCCACCACCGCCGCAGCATCCTTGAGCGGCACCGAGCTGCCACAGCCCCCCCAGAACATCCTCGCAGTGCTGGTGGACACACAGCCCCCACCTGCCTTGACCCCATGTCCCATCCTGTCCTCCTGTCGCTCTCCAGGGAGCAGGGCAGCGAGTGCCAGCTCCTGCCTTTCTCCAGCACCCTGGGGTACGTTCATCCCGCTCTGGGAGGAGAACCAAAATCTGTGAAATTGTGCTTGCAGCCGGTGCCTGGCAGGGGATGCCAGATCTGGCCCCCGAGACCGATGCTGGGGCTGGGTGAGAGCTGTCCCACGGGGCTGTGTGCCTCACACTGGGGTTTTGCAAAATCCGTGGTGCGGGAAGGATGCTTGGGGCACCACGTGGCCCACGCCGCCGGGGAGCAGGAACACGGTGCAAGCCCCTTCCCGCTCCATTACATTTATCTTCTGACTCCTGGTGGCTTTTTTTTTCCCAATAAATTCATCTGTCGTGTGAATTATAATTTGGTGATTTGCCACTGTGCGTGCCGCCCAGGGAAGATAAGGGCTGCCCACCCTGATCTGTCCTCCCAGCCAGCAGGTACAGCTTCCTAACGCCTAATGCTGAGAAGTGCTGCAGCTTCGGATCACAAATTAGGGGCCCTGTCAATACTGGGAAACATTAAAAAAAAGGAAAGAAAAAAAAAAGGTCAAGGAAGGTTAGGCTTTAGACATAAAAACACTGGCAGTGTTCCCCTTAATCCGCACTGTTTTCAGAATGGAAATGTGGAACGTCATTATGGAACCGAGCATGCTGATTTCTCTGCAACATTCCCTCCAGAATCCCAAGGAGGAACTGATAAAATGATTTCTCTTCAGCTGGGGAAGAGATGACACCCGGCGCTGGGGCCTGGCGAGACCCCGGCAGGCCCTGGGCTGCTCGGGGAAATCTCCTGGTGGCCGCAGCCCCGTGGCAGTGGCACCAGCACCGTGCTGCTGCAAAGGAGGAAAGCGGGGCACACAAGGAGTTTGAAAGACTTCCTGACCGCATGCCAGGTATTTCAATGAATGGACTTTTATTGCTATCCAAGGGCCAGCCTGGCAAGTGAATGACAAAATGTGGTCATGTTTGCTCTGGCTTCTGCTACAGCAGCCGACTTCCTTTTTTTTTTGCCCTGATTTGTAGCCCTACGTATTGGGCCCGGGGCTCCCGGGCATTTTGTGAACAGGGGCAAGAAGGTGTTTGGGGAAACTGCAGCGAAGGAAATGAGTTATAATCATCTCTTCCCCCTCCGCATGATGGATTTGCAAACTTTTGCTTAAAGTTTGTTGCATCCTGCTGTATTTATCCTTCAGATATCTCTTTCTACTAGACAAGCAACAAAATATTCCAGCTGCTATGAAAGATAATCATTAAAGTGATCTAACTCCAAAGATCAATAACATCTCTGCAGGATCCTTCTAGGGTTTCTCTGACATCTGCTGTCTTATTAAAAATCATATTAAAAGACCCTCTTCAGGTCTTTTTATGGAGCAATATATATTGAACATTTGTTAATCTGAACAATTCTTGATGAAACAACTGCATAATAAAGAAGGGGTTAATATATGCTTATATATATTTAGGCAGATAACATCAATATCACATTATAACAACTAGGAAGTGATGCATACTTCAGAAAAGAGATACACTCACATTTATGCAAAAAATGTTCATATTTTTTCATATTTATCTATTTAATTATATTTACATCAGCATTTATATTTTTTTGACCAAAATAGCAGCAATCTGCTGTTAGGAAAGAGCATTCTTTGTGGCTATTCCCTACCCGATCCGCACTGGGATCTTCTGGGCTCTTAGGAGCATTTGGAAATGCAGCTGAGGACACGAGACAGATAACTGGACAGAAAATTTCCCTCATTCACAGCAATTCTTGCACTCCTGTATCAAATTTCCTTATCAGAAATTTTAAGTCATTTAAACCCTTGTTCTGGTGAGTAGCACAGTGAAACACTCTTCTTGTGTAACTCCAGTGCCGATGGCTAGAGGCACCCTAAATTTGGTGACAATAACCAGGTGCTGATTCTCCTGCCATTTGAAAGGGACACAGCAGTTTGAAGGCCGAGATCCCGAAATACAGCCATGAAGTTGTCTTCTTTAGGGAATTAAACTGGACAGTGATGGTATTTTGAATTGCTTTCTGTTTCCTGTAATGAAGAAAGGTTACTGCACGTCTCAGGTCTGTTAGTGCTTGTCTTCTTGGATAAGCCGCTGCAGACTGGGGCAGGTGGTTGACCCAAGAGAAATTAGCTTAATGGGGATGTTTTCTGATTAAAAGATATATTAATGAACGATCAGGATGAGGAAAGATAGGTGAGGTCAAAAATGCAGGGAGAGCCAAATCCTGCATCAAGAGTTGTCTTTGCTTGGAGATAAAACCCATGGCAGAACAACTTCTACTGGAATAGTATTCCACTGGTAGTGGAATAGGACACTGCTAGAAAATGGTTAAAATACAAATATGCTCAGGAAGAAAGAGACTGTGGCTCTGAAATACTCAGTGAGCAGATTTGCTTCAGAAATCAATGACATTTTTACCTAATCACTTTTCAAACAAGAAACTACATTTTCGATTAAATCTTGTGCATGGACACAAGACTCCAGCTGCTTTTCAGGCTAATCAAGTGTTACACTTAAGACACAGGAAAATATTGTATTTCATTTCTACATCTTCTTTGTTCGTGACAAAGCTATAAAATTTCTGCTTTTTCAGCCTTACCACTCTTGCAGCCTTTGGATCTCTGTGCACCTGTGAAGGTGTTTACTCAGCTATGAACACAATTATGACATGCAATAACAGTTGCCTTTCAAATAAGCATCTGGAAAACCAGAGGTAGTATTGGTTCAGACAGTGGCAGAATTTGGAAAGATTGTTAATGATAAGAACTCTAATTTCTTCCGCTGTGCAAGACTTTATGTATTTTTTAAACAAGTTTTTTAAGCAATTGAATTATTTTAACTTATTAACATTGTTTCCTTCCTGCAAATCCACACAATGACTGATATATCATGTATGAGGTTTGTTAATAACAATATTCAATATTCCCTGAACGTTCGCAGAATCGTTCTGATGGATTTTAGGTACTTTCAGTCGCATGTCAGTAGTGTTTTTGAGCAGATGCCTGGCTGTAATTCAGTGGGCAGGGCTTCCTTCCCGCTCAGGCTGTGCCACCGTGAGGACACCGTCCCGGAGAGAGGCAGAGATGGGCTCTGCTCTGGGAGCCCCGTGGGGAGAGGCACCTCTCCGCACCCGCTGAATGGGAATTTCATCCCCTCGAGGAAGCCCGCGTACTAAACGTGAGCCTCAGAGGGTGGGCTCAGAGGGGTGCCAGCCGCCTACCTGGGGAATCACTCCTCATTGATGCCATTTCCTCTGACTGGGAAAAAAAAAAAAAGAAAAAAAATCAAGCATTGCTGGCAAGAGGCAGATGTTTGTCTGAAAGAAAATTGAGCCAGGGTCTGTAGTAACACTGTAAGTATATAACTTTTTTTTTCCCAGTTTTTATTGGTGGTGGTTTATATCCAGAGGTTGGCTAAGAAGAGGAAAGGGAAAAATGGGCATAAATCCTGCAAAATGGGAAAAAGATTTCTCCAAGGGAACAGAGAAGATGCCCTCCAAACCCATCCCCTTTCCCAGGATCATATATGCAGCAATTCAAGGAAATCTCTTGGCTGTCCACTGGAACAGCTGCAGAAGTGCATCTCCGCCTGAGGTCCTGGTAAAGAGGCAGAGAGGCTGCTTGGAGGCTGGGCAGCGTCATGCAGCCTCTGGTGCCTGCTAGCCTCCGCGAGGGGCATGGGCAGACGGCGGTGACAGCAGGTTGTCACCTGCCCGAAGGGTCCGGGCTCGGCTGGAAAGATGCTGCAGCAGGGCACGTGGCGGTGAGCAGCGAGCATGCGAGGTCATGGCTGAACGCCCTGGAATTCCATAGGAAAAAAAACACCACCAACAACAACAAAAAAGCAACCAATAAACAAAGAGACAACCCCCCCAAATTTCCAAAGAAATAAAAGGAGAAGTGGAACAGACAGTGGTTCACAAAGCAGCTGTGAAGAAGATTTAAAAATACAGGCAGGAGTTTTGCCCAGCTGTGCAGGATAAAACTGTAAGTTCAGCAGAACAGAGCAAAGCTGGTATGGAATAGTTTTAAATGTCTTTTCCCTCATAACTAGATTATTCAGTACAATGTCATTTGCTGCCACTGACATTTTCTTTAAAGTCATAAAGGCCTACATAGTAATAAAAGGGCTCAGAATAAAATTAGGAATATCATGTATAAATTATCTTTAACCTTAGCTTCATTTGGACTGTGACTTTTTAGACCTGATCAATTTTCATGAAACTATCCACATAAAACTGTGAAAAAATATTTGATCCTTGGCTCTCATAAAGCTCCTGTAACAAGCCTGGTACTTTCTTGATACTTAATAGTGCTGTTGGTGTCTGTCTCTCTGGGCAATTCTATAAAACCAGGGATAACATCTGAGATTTAATGCAATTTCTCAGAGCATTGTTATGGAAAACATCTACCCAGATATGTGCATTTTACGTTGTTTGTGAGCAGAGCACATTTGCCAACTTTTCTGCTCAGACTGAAAAAATGCTCAAATAACTTCAGGTGTGTTGTTCTCCTCATTTCTGACATAAAAGTTCTGCTGAGACTTTTAAGGTTAACTTTTCAATGAAGTCCCTCTGACAGTAATGGACTTGTGGTAGGGAAAGGCAGCTCCTAGCATGTTTTGCAAATGGAAATGGACATTGGATCATGCAGCATGCCTGATATTTTAACAACAACAACAACAACAACAACAAATTTTGTATCTGCATTATATGGCTCTGCATAGCCTTTAAAAACCTTTTATAAATGATCCCACATAATGCAGAGGAACCTGCAGAAGAGGTGGAGGCAGCTTTGAACCGTAGGGCGATATTTGCTCTCTGCCTTATGGAGAATTAGTGGACAAAATATCCCATCAGCCAAAATTTAGTGCCCAGTGGTAGTGGATGAGGAGGTTAACCATGGCCCAAGGAAGCATCAAAATGCATGTTTTAGTTCAACTCTGTGTGTCCTCAATGCCCTCGTGTTCTGCATTAATGTCCTCCTGAGCTGCAGTGCTTTGTGCTGTCCTGTTGTCCCCCTAATACCACTTGCTGTGTTTGGTTCAGCTTTTTTAATAAGATTTAATTAAGAGCTGGATGGTAAAGTGTCCAGGTCAACCTTTTTTCATGCATCATATTTATGTAGTAATAGAAATTCCTGAGTTGTATATTTGGAGAGCCTGACAGCAGGATAAAAGCTACATGCTAACTGTTGTTTGTTTCATGGAAAAGAGACTTCTGACAGACAGGAGGAAAGGCACATAAAAGAAGTTCATTTCATATATTTGTAGTTAAAAAATGGCAATTGTGTTTTTAAATCTAAGTCAATGAGGTCCTATTGCATATCCCCATTCGGGGCCAGGCATGGTGTTGTGGCTGTAGGACAGACCTTAGAGAGGGCAATCTCTTCAGCATGATTCAGCTGTCCTGTACAGTTGTGGGCAAAGCCTTTAATCTTGCTGTGCTTCGTTCTTGCAGCCCTGAAACAGGAGCAGCATGGCTCTGCCTCAGCGCTTAGTGCGGCCATCTCCATTAGCCCTGGGAAAATGCTCCGGTTTTGTGGAGGTGGGGGCTCACGAGGCTATAGGAAAAATGGGCCAAAGTGGTAAAATGAGACTTTCTTTTACAAGTGAGAGTCAGAAATACTTGATTTGTCTTATACTGCTGGGTGAAAGGACAGATGGATGGACAGAAGGGAAGCTTTAGTTTGCAAATCATGGCTAAAGTCTTCACCTGTACAGGACGGGGTCAGCTCTGCATAATGCAACTACATCATGCTGTAAATTGGCTTACTTTACTTGTACACTGTCTAGGATGAACGCAGGCTCCTACCTGGACATAAAATGCTCTTTTCCTCGTCAGTCATTAGGTAACTTCATTTTCTGCCTGTTACAGAAATGTCGGGCTTTCTGCCCACTGCTAATTGGCAAAGAGCAAAACTGCTCTGCAATGATGGATCTGTCTTCCTGTGGGCTGAAGCAAACTCATTCCATCATCAGATTAAGCTCAGTCTAAAGATGGGGCTTTCCCTTATAGTTTGGAGCCCCCTAAATCATTGATACATTTGCATAGCAGTCCTCGAATGTAGATACATGAGTACACCACGATGAAGTGTGCGAACATATGTTTACATTGCTGATAGCCTTGAACTATAAGTTCTGCTGCATATTAATGGCATATTTAAGCATGGTAATTTAGCAAGCATGAGTCATTTATCTAATAAAATGTTAATTACTAGTTACTAGGTATATTTATTTACAAATTGCTATGGAAGTTACAATGGAAATTTCATGCTCTGGCCTTTCTTCAAGGAAAAGTTCTCCACCTCTCTTTTTAATGAGATCTTTTCCATGAAATAGACTTTGAAAATTATATGAAGTTGGATCTGCTCTGTTGTATGCTGTTTCACACAAGTTTATATAAGAGTTAGCTATGTTCTAGCTGCTCTGCTGCTCAAACACAGTGTGAGAACCTCTGAAAGATAAAAGCCCTCCCAAAGGATCTGATCATTCAAAACAAGTTTGGAAATCTCATATGGAAATTTTAAGAGGTAGTTTACAATCCCTAATTGCTTTTTTTCTTCTATGCAATGGCCCTGGGTAATGGGAATTAGACACCTAACTTCCTAAAGGGCTTTACAGGATCTACTGCAGTTTTATGGTATAAGGAGGTCAGAATTAATGGCTTAGACCCCCAAGGGCTGCACACCCAGTGCTGCTGGAAATCCTGCTCAGGGAGGCTTTGCTGGGGCAGGGATTTGGAGACAGGCAGGAGGTGTGAAAGGGGAGGTGAGCAGGAACTGTAGCTCTGCAACTTTACATACCTCAGGCCAGCTTTCCCCTGTGGTTCCAGCTCTGAGGTGCTGCAGGGTTGGGGATTTTGGATTGCATTTTCCAGTTTCCACAGACCTTTTAAATTTATGGCACAAGGTTCCCATGCACTCTCTATCTTGCCAAGTGGAGGGGCCCTTGTAGTAGCAAATTGTTTAGGCTTCCCAGCTGAAAATGATCCACTGTCCAAAAGAAGTCTTCCAATTCTGGGGAAATACATCATGAAGAATCATGAGCATCTCTGAACATGGCAATGCAGATGCACATTTTTAAGGAAACCCTGCATCAAAGTAGCAAAATTATTGCAGCAGAATGAAATTTTTCATGTTTTATAGCATTGGTCCAACAGCATTATAACTTTACCCTCTCCAGACTTCAAATTCCTATTTTTATAAAATGTTGATGCAATTTTAGGTTTCTATAGGACATGGGTTGGCAGTTGCTAACCATTATGGCTAAACTACTCTATGCATTTTGCAGTCATATTTATAGAGATTTAACTTGCAAAATGTTCAGCACTTAAACAATCTCACTGGCTGTGTAATAAGATGTTTCAGCCCAGTGAAATATTGCCTTGGCAAGTCTAACACTTTTTATTATGACCCTTCTTATTGCTGGCGTTGTGTTGCTCAAAGTAGAACTGCAGGAGTAGATGAAGCTGTTTCCAGCAATGTAATATTGGGTCGGTTGTGATTTTTTATTTATTTATTTTTATTTATTTTTATTTTTTTGCTTTGGTGCTGGTGTCACCTTTAGCAAACATACTGTGCCTCTTAATGTGCACCCAGGGTCCCGTGAAAATGCTGTGAGAAAGTGCTTATCCGTGGTAGTTTGGATGCAGTGCAGCGTGGTAGCGCGAGCCAAGCACTGTCCCATTTCGTGCATCTGAGTCCTTGCATGCTCTCAGGTGGGACGTTGGCATGATTCCTGTGTGTACTTTGAAAATAAGAATGCTCACCCAGAGGTTTGGGTGCAGGGCATAGTTTGGGGTGTGCTTATAGTGGCTATGCACTTTGCAAACTCTTCCTAGTAGCAAAGAGAATTGGACAGAAAAAAGGTATCTGGAGGCAGTGAAAATTATACACAAATACATGAGCCTGGCCAGCAAAGCTTATGATGTTCAAAAAGGATAAGCCTGTTGAATTTCATAAGTTGTCTCTGTTCAGAGTAAATTTTTTATATATGCACATACATATATGGCATATAGAATTTTTGGGATGGGAAAGAGTTTTGCTTTAACCAAGGCAATTATTTTTATTTGGTCTTGTTCCTTGGATATCAAGGGAAGAACTGTGCTCTGAGAAAATGCATAGTTTGCATTGAAAATCTTCCCACACATCCCATATTCTGGCTTTTTGCTCCCTGCCTGTTGTATACCAGATATACTGTGATCTTTTTACCCTTAAAAAAAAAAAAAAAAGGCAAAAAAACAAACGATGCGGGAGCCTAGGCCTCCACATTTTCCTTTAGCACAGACAGGGCTTCAGAAATTAGAGTGTCCTCACTGGGCTTCAGATACAGTAGAGGGTAAAAGATTTCAAAGGCAGCTTCAATGAAAGAGAAATACTGAAAGAAAGAACACAGAGAGCAGTGACACTATAGTTCTGCTAAATTTTACATTTAAACTAAGGGGCTAATCATAATTTATTCTGTCAAAGAAATGACCTATAAGTAAAGAAGACAAAATTTGGCTTGATGATTAAAGACTTTAAGAAATATTCTCTATAGTTATGTCAGTACTGCATGATACTCTATGCGTAATCTAAAGCAGTGCTTGAGATTTCCCCTAATTATATTTGGAGCCCGGACCATAGCTTCCTTGGGGAAATGTATGGTGTGTTGCAGTGATGTGGCAGCTTCCCTGCATGGCCACTTCTGATGGCGGGTCTGAGATAAAGTGCTTTCTTTTTAAATATTTTCAGATCTGGGGAGTGGTGAGGGATGTGTGGGCTGTATGAGGTTGGTTTTCTGAAGAGGTGACTAGAAAAATACACAAAACTGTGTTGGTGGAGGAAGAGGAGGCTGGTTTCAGCAGGTGCTTTCTTTGCATCACTCCAAAAGTCATTGCTTGAAAGAGTATGAGGTTTTTTTTTATATATATATTTTTTTATTATTTTTGTATTTACAGTTCTGCTTGTCCAGAGATAAATGTGTGTGGGGTCCCAGGGCAATAGAAAGCTGACATTCTTAAAGTATAGTGGTTCAACGTAAATGTGGACAAGCCATCATGGATCATGCTGTATGGAGATGTTAGCACTGAATAACGGTGTCCTCGAAGGAAGAGGCTGTTTTTAAAGCAGTTGGAGCTTTATAAACTGACATGATGTTCAGGTGCTTGTAAGGCTTTCCAGAAGTTGGAGAATATCCTGACTAGGGAAAGATGAAATGGAGAAGGTGACCTCCCCGATCTGCATAGCAGCTCCCTTTTGTGCAATGCCAAGTACATTTGCCACTTAAATCCCCAAAACCAAGAAATAAGAAAGACTGTTGGTGGTGGAGAAATTTGGTTCAAATGAGAGAGTGATTGTGAAAAGATAAAACAAAGCTGAGTCTTAAATTAGTGCTTGTGTGAAAAGATGAAGGCCACTCTTGCTGAAAAGAAATAAACTTATATTATTACATTAAATGATTAAAATCACTCAGAGGTGCTGCCCAGTAAGATTCATTCAAATTCACTAAGCAATATCAGATTAATTTTTCCTCTGTTAATTGAAAGAGAAATGTGGATTATTTTGCTTTTTCCTTGAATAAAACTAGTAAAAGAGAATCTTTTTGGTCAGTAGATGTTCTTTCAGGAGGGATTATATTTCTATAGGGACTACATTTAGTTTATTATCTTTGTACAGAGGATAAGAATAAAAATAAATGTATTGCAAGTATGTGACCATTCTGAAGGCTTAAAAATAAGCAAAAAATAAAAACCAAACCCACAAACATTGGGAGTAGTGGTGTGGGGTTTTTTTGTTTGTTTGTTTGTTTTTGTTTTTGTTTCCAAACAAATTCATGTCACTAGTTTCAATTCAGAGTGGCATATTTGTCCCTTATGCGGCATGAGAACTAACCTACAGGCACTTTTTACTCAAGTCACCAGGCTGCTCCAACTGATGTCCATACAAGAGGATGAGGATGTGAAGGCTCGGCAGACTGCATGCAACTGAAAAGCTTTTTAATAGGAGCAGGTGGGACTCCAGGAGACCTCGCACTATAGGTCTCCTACACAGAGTTTAAAATAATCTTAATAATTATTTCATGTTCTCCTACACCTTCATCTGTCCTTTTTTTTTTTTTTTATTTTTTCAGGCTCTCTGTCCAGATCCCCAGACCCCAGGCTGCTCCGGGTTTCCCAGGGAGTTAAGCCTTTGCAGTGACACTGGTGTGGCCATCCCACCCGGGGCTGCTGCTCAGAGCCCTGAAGAGCCTCCTGCTGCGTTTCCTGGCTCTGCCATTGCCCTTTGCTATGGACTCAGGCATGCAGGGGCTCAGACAGCCTCTACGTAAGGCTAGATACAAATGGTGAGTTTATATTTCATTTGGAATTGGAAATTCCTAGGAAAGTCCTGGTGAGGTGCAATTTCTTATGACATTAGCCTTACCACCAGCCTTTCCTCTGCAAAAAGGGGTTCTTAAAAGCTGAGATATTTTTCCCCTTCGAGGCTGTCCTCATTGCACTGAGGTTTGTGTTCTGTGTGAGAGCATAGCACCAGGTGTGTCTGCCTCTTGCTCTGGGGATGCCCAAGTTTCTGTCAGGCACTAAAACCTCCAAGCAAAATGTATATTGAAGTGCTGGTCTTTACTGAGTCTTGGAGATGTTCCCAAAAGGATCATTTTTTGTCTTAAGAAGATTATCTTAACTTTGGTTTGCTCTGCAGGCACTGAATTTACTTTGAGTTTGTTTTTCTTAATATTTTTTTTCTTAAATTGCCATTTACTTTCAAAGACTTAAAATCACACAAACCCTGAATGCTATCTGCACCCCTGTTTTGTATTTTGCATTTGAAATATGTAAATAGCAGGTGTTCCAAAGAGAATATAATTGTTTTACTATATGCCAGTGATTTCCCCCTGTTTATTGGTATCAAATTTTCAGCAGGTCCATTCCTGCAATTCTAAAACTGAAATCAACACTTAAGGCTCATTACTCAAATGAAATAATTATTTTAATTTTGCCATACATAATACATAAAAATGTGGCATAAATTTACATATCAAGAAGAATCTTGTTTGCAAAAAAGATACCCATCCCCTTGTTATCATAAGATTGTTGTTGCTACAAAACCATGGGAGGTGCATGTGCAGAAGTTATGGTTGCCGAGCAACTATAACGGCACAATTTAGTGCCGAAGAAATGCAGATTTAAAAAAAAAATACAAGAGAGCACTGGCAACATCAACAATCACCATGTTATTGCTCTTCCCCAGTAAGAGAATTATATCCTGTAATGAAAATTATTCAATATAAGGTCTGTGATATTGTATTAATTTTCTAAAATGTATTTGACTTGAATTTACTCTCAGTTTCTCAGTACTCCCCAGGATCATTATAATATCATCACTGGAAGCCAACTATTTGAGCATTATAAAAAGATTTTGCAAAGAGGATGGAAAGCATTAAGGACTGTGTGTTATCTCCAATTTATATTGTTTTCAGATTTAAAGAGAAGGAAATCCAGCCTATGATACAGGAGGTGACTCTCCAATAAAGGAAATGGTGCCTTACCTTTCTTGGGCATTGTGGGATGCTTGAGGACTTGGCTTTTTGCAGACGTCCTTTTTGCAGCCCTTTGGGTTGGGGATGGTATTTTTGGGTAAGGGACTTGGTGCTCTCAAGGTCCTGGTGCTCATGTGCTTAGAGGGAGAAGAAATCCCGGTCAGCAACGGGGCTTTGCTTTGCAATGGAGATATACCTGCCCAGGCTCGCCTGGGCTGAGACCACTTGTGTGTTTTTTAGAAGATTAATCATTTTAAAATTGAATAAGATGAAATCAAATTATGTATGTAATCTGTATGGCAGGGGAAAAGCAAACTTAAAAAATTAAGGCTTCAGCCTCATGTATATAGAGTCCTTCCATGGGAATTATTTGAGGAGGTTTGACTGAATCTATAAACCTTGAGCGAAATCCATGTTTTCCTGGGAGGCAGAGTATGGTCTGTGGTTGGCAACCCGGGGTGATCCCCCGGGGAGGATGCTACAGGGACCCACACCCAGGTGCACAGTGGGTGCCATAGGGGTACCCCAAGGCATATGGCTACACCGACTTGCCCAGAGCAGCTGCTGGAGGAAGCCTCAAAGGGGGAGTCTTCACCAAAGATGAGTTGTGACTTCTGGGGGCTGGTGACGCCAGTTTGCTCACCCCACATGACCTCCGTCCTCTGCCCCCGTGAGATAGTCCCGTACCACGGAGCTTCCCCCTTCGGGGTAAGGGGCAGATCCAGCATGGTGCTGGCTCCCTTTTTTAGCCTACCTGGAAAGACTTTGAGCCATGTTTTAAACAAAATGAAGAAGGGTGAATATTCTGTAACATGAAGGGTGGCAAGTGTTTGTCAAGTGAATAGCAGCATATATTTTTCTCACATGAAAAAAATGAACATCAGAAGTTATTTAAACAGTGTTCTTCATGGTTACTTGAATCGGAGGAAACTATATTACAAAACTTACTCTTTCTTTTGCTCCTGGCATAAGTTTGTAAACACTCACCAATGTTTCAGATAATTCTTAACACGGGTTGTAAATATTATTGGTTAAATATTAGGGTGATGAAGCTATTTTGACATAAAATTCCATCTTGATTCAGCTAGCATATTTTATTATTCAGTGTTGATGTGCAGTTTGCTTAGATTATCAGTAAGAACACAATGTTCTCAGACTGGTAAGTTATGAAATAATTATATATCATTCCACACCAATAGGAGTGGAGAAATTACACCTACTGAGTGAAATTGGTGCCCCATTTTTGCAGCAATTTGGGACCTGTTGTTTGGCATGTTTCACCTGTTCTTGTAAAAAGCTGGACAGATGCCTCTGTTTTCGTAATTCATAGAATAAGATTGTATCTAAGGGGATCTGACTTGATTTTGCATGCAACTCAAACCATGGCAACCTCAAAAGTTTGGCCAATTCTTGTTTCAGTTTGAGTGCTAGCTCATATTTCTGCACTTTTCCAAGTCTGTCTCTGAAATGAAAATACAAGAATCTGTAAAACATATGGAACTGGAGCAGAGTATTTTTACCTTGTATTTATGTATTGAATATTATACCTCAGGCAGAGAAATGGTCTGGAGGTCTTTTCCAGCTCTGTTTATATGAGCCTATAATATCTACCCTTGTTCTTGACTGAGGAAAATTTTCTGTTCCAGCGATGCAGTTCTGCTTTTGGCCATGAGAACCTCCTTTCCCCCTCCCTGTTCTGGTTTGTCATTGCCCAGGGCCTCTTCCAGAGGAGCTCTGCAGGGAGGGATCATTGTCTCAGCTCCTGGCCATGAATCAAAAGCAGCTCTAAGGAGCTATGCCCAGGGCTGGACTTCCAGGGTTGCTGAGAAGGCTTTGGTCCCTGCCGTTGTGTGTCCCTCCTGGCCAGGCTTTCCTCCCATGGAAGCATCAGTTCTTGGACGTGTTGCATGATCCTCAAGAAAAGCCTCTAGACAAAAAAGCCCATGTAGGAGTAATAATCAGTATAAAGTTATGGTGTCAGGTGTATTAGAAGCATGCCAAGAAAAAAGACCTGAGCTGACTTCACTTTTCCTAATTGCGGATGTGATTGTAAAATATCTGGATCATATTGTTCTATCACAGAAAATCCAAATCCCTGCTGTTTGGATGTCTCTCATCAGGTTTACCTATATTTTCCAAGGGATGTCTTTGATTCACATTTTGGTGTTTGACTACTAGATATGTGAGTGGAAGGCTTTTTTTTTTTTTTTTTTTTTTTTTTTAATTTAATTGCTGAATGATTTGGCTTCCCTGTTAGGGCCAATATAAGGGTTAATTAGGTAATTTTTATTTGGGTTGCAAATCCCAAGTGCCTAATCCTAATTATTCAGAATTAGCACCTACTATAAAAAGTCTATTTCATAACTACTTTTTTTTTTTCTTGGCTTGATCGCAAACACAATTTTGCAAGAAAAATATGTTTCTAATAATATACTATCATTTTCATATTTTAGTATAATAATTAAGTTAGTCCTAATTCACCCCTAAAATCTAATTTTCATAAATGAAGCATCATCTAAATATTTAATTGCAGAGAGCAGATATTTCAGAGCAGGTGTTTAGGAGCCAGTAGGTGTCCCTGACATGTTGGCAGCTGTGCTGCATTGCAACTGCAAGGCTGGGAAGTTTTGGTCATGGAATTGCTCCAAGCAGCGGAGATAAGTGGGGTGTACAGGAGCAGGTGAAGCTCGCCAGGGCACGGCATCACGCATGACTTTGCAGTCCTTTCTCAGCTGGAGCTCCCCTTCAAGTCACAGTTTGAGAAGACTGAAGCCCCTGTTTTGCACGATGAGATCAATGCACAAAAAATTAGCTCAGAATCAGGTTCTTGCGGAGTATAACCTAATCGCTTGCATATGCTGTGTGGTTTCTACAGCAGCTTTTAGTTAACATGATGCAGTCATTTTTTTCTTCTAGGCTTCTGGTTTGCACATACACTTGTATTCACTTCCCGTCAACTTCTTGAATGCGCTTGACAAGACCCGAGTCAGAGTGAGGTCCTCCAGCCATGGTGATCAGCCTTTACCTTCCCAACCGGGCAGCGAGGGCTGCTCCAGAGGTCCCAGAAGGACAAAAGGGCAGAGGTCCAGAGGACAGAAGCCCCCCTGTCCTGTTGGGTTTCTTCTGTCCAATACCCCATTTGCGGTCTGCATAGCCCTGGTTTAAGATAAGGTGATCTGTGGGAAAGCAAATTGAATAAAACATGAGAATAGGCACACTGAACAAAGTTCGGGGCAAATTCATTGTTACAGCTCCCTGCTCTTTGAAGAGGGGGTATAAGAACCAAGACGTTGCCTCTAAATAGACACACTGTACACTAAAAAGGCAAGATATATATGTTACTGTGCCTCCCCCATTTTAGCTCCCATCATACGATACTCATACCTCAAGATGACCTTGGAGGCAGAGCAGCATTGATTGTGGTGCTTAGCTACTCTGAGATGTTTGGCAGCTTATGATGTCGGACTTTAAAGTCTGAATTTGGGGGAATTTTACTGAATTTGGGAGCAGCAAGAGGTTCATAAAAATTCTTTGAGGTTGCATATGTGTTCAAGACATGCTGGAGATTTGGATACCTTTTCTTTTCACTAAATTACAATGTTAAAGATTTTTAAAAGTTCTTTGTTGGTGAGCCATGAAATCCTGCTTTAGTTAAGCCCATTTTTAAATATAAGTAAATAGAAATATTTGCATTTAATGCTGAATGAAATTTAAGTTCACTCTGTATTGAGTTCAGGGTGGGGGAGGCTGGTGTATTTATTTTCACTACAACTAGCAATAATAAACTTTTTTTTTTTAATCTCATCTTTGACCATGAAATGAATTTAAATGAACATATTAAAAACAAACAAACAAACAAAAACGGATTTGCCAAGAAGAATTTGGATTAGTTTCTAACATCTACAGTAGATTTTTCCCTCTGTTCCATCCCTGCAGGCTGGGCTGAGGCTCTGTTACTGAGGGACACCAGGCACCTCTTGATGTCAAAAATTCAGAAGAGACCTTTCATCTTCTCCATTTATCACCAGTGGCAACCTCCCATGGTTTTAGCCTCCTTGTGGCTCCCTGTGGCATCTCAGTGGGAGCTGTGTGGCTACCCAGCCCTTTATGCTGGGGCAGATTCCTGGGGATATTTTTTATTTTGGGTAAGCTCCAGCAGTTGCATGGTTTGCAGCAGACTCCTAAAATTTGGCAGAGAGAAAGCCTTTGGGCTGGAGAAGTGCCTTTTCTGGGTCCCATGAAAGGCCTTTCAGGTTTAATTGAACTATAAACTGTTTTTAAAAAGCATCATTTCCCCCATCTCACTCCCAAGTCACAGGTGATTTTTGGTAAAATGCCAAAGAGGCTGACCTTTACCACTAGGGCCAGGACATCGGTAAGTCATGGGGGCGAGCATGTTCCCGGACAGGACAGTATCACTCAAACCCCGTGGTTAACATCCTGCCCCAGCAGCCCCTAACACCCATAGGTGCTTCCTCCAGGGAGATTTCTGACTCCTGCAATGAAAAGAAGGTGAACAAGTGTGAGAGCCAAGCAGAGAAAAAGCACACAGAAAGACCTGGGCTGAAGAAATTAATTTTGTAAATAGCTGTGCATAAGGTGATTTGTTTTATATATTTCCTTAGAAACTAAACAAAACAGGAAATGACATAAAATTATGTTAAAAGGAAGTTATTTAGTTTGTATAGGCAAGGTCTGTATGTTAAGGAATGCCAGATTTACAGTTACATATGTCTGCAACATTATTTCTGCTCCCATGAGCACATGCATTACGATACAATCTTTAACTACATAATCGTGTAATATTTTCCCATTGCCTCTCTTTTAATATTAGGAGTTGGATACATAAGCGGGAAGAATCAGGATTGCATGGGCAATTGTAAAAATGGCATTTCTTAACTTTCAAGTACTTGGCTTTGCAACTTAAATAACTTTCTTCAAATGTAATTTTTTCATATGTAATTATATATATCCAGTGTTGAATACCAGAAAGCTGTGGGGATTACTGGCAAGCTTTTGAAAACTCCTTAATTTCCTTACAGCAATGAACAGGAGACATCATATTCTTTTCTGTAGATTTCCCAATGAATTCCTCCATACTTTTTTTTTTTTTTTTTTTTAATAGATACAGCTCTGAATAGATGACTGAAAAAAACTGGGTCAGGAAATATTGTAAATAATTATTATTGCATATTTTTAATCATTAAATACAGAGACACAGTAACACATTGTTGGAGCAGTGTATAAATTTAATGCTGAAGAAATCGGGCTTTAATGAACATATGCTGACTTGGCCTCACAATCTTGCTTCATCTCCCCTATTAACTTCCTATGCACCCAGGAAACCTTTGGCTCACTGCCTAAATAATAGAAGAATAATTAGACTAGTAATTGAAGGATGCCAAGTCAAACTTCTAAGGAACTTATCTTTAACAACCACTCTGCAGCACGTTTCCTACACTGCCTGGCATGACTCTTCTTGAAGAATCATTTTGCAGACATCCAGTTCACATTTTCAAGAAAAATTAGTAGGTCAGGTAGTCACTAAAATGAACTCAATTACTATCAATAGTAAAACAGAAATAAATATCTCTTTTTCATGAAGTCTTTGGAGAAAATGTGAGTTTGCCCTGGTACAACGTAATTTATCCTCTCATGTGCTCACCCGATACCTGTTGGACAGCCTTACTGGACCTTTTGAGTGGGGGTGAATGTATAATCTAGGATGTTCAGAAATCTGTTGAGTATCTGCATCCAACAGCATTGTAAGTCTAGAATAACAGAATTAACTTGGAATTTACTGTGTTTTGACAATTAAATTATAGATGTTTAAAACTTACATTTGACCCATTTTAATTAATGCGGGTGTTACGTATATAGCTAGAGAAATATATTGAACTAATAATTAAAATATTCCACTCAAAAAGAAAATATAACATAGCACTAGTATTTGCTAACCAACCTTGACCCATCAAGACAATTTTTGCTGGAGAACAATGTCATTTATCTCATCACTCTACTGCTTCTTCCTCAGCAGGAACTTCAACATTAGTTTGTTGGTCCATATACAATGAATGAAGAATTGTTTGCACCATCAGTTCCTGTTATGGGAATTCTTCCAGTCCTGTATACATATAGTATATATACTGCAGCACCAGTCAGGGTATTTCCAGGCGACATTTCAGGAGAAGAGTTGCCCCATTCCTCCTTGCTTTCCCTAGACCCAAGGACAGCTGTTCAGGAGCATTTATGTATTTTTGCAGGTGATCATCAGACTTCATTGAGGGTTATTCCTAAATTGTTCAATATTGTGAAGTACCAGATCAGGTTACTGTTTTGTTTTGTTTTGTTTTGTTTTATTTTATTTATTTTATTTTATTTTATTTTATTTTATTTTATTTTATTTTATTTTATTTTATTTTATTATTTTATTTTATTTTATTTTATTTTATTTTATTTTATTTTATTTTATTTTATTTTATTTTTTATTTTATTTTATTTTATTTTATTTTATTTTATTTTATTTTATTTTATTTTATTATTGTTATTTTCATGTTTGGCTACAACTTTGAAGTTCAAAAGTTTATTTTATTGGCTAAAAAACAGGTACTAGCATACAGTAGGTACTGATTCCTTATTTTGACAAGTCAGTCCTGGGCCAAAAATGTAAGGGGAAGAATCATTGTGGTCAGCTTTGTGCAGCAGGTCTGGCAGGTTGCTCAAGTGTTAAAGTGGAGAGCCTTCATGTTTAACCAGAGCTAGCATTGTCTACTTGTAAAGAGAGGAGATCTATGTGAGTTTTTCTCATAATGTCAATTCATCTTTTAATAATGTTGAGACGTGGAACCATATTCCAAGTGTTTAGTATCTTGGGAAATGAAGCAGAATATATTTTGTTGGTAATTTCTACAGCAGCAGAGTAAGTGTGGCGATAGCACTCCAGCCAATTACCAGTTTCAGGTACTTCTTCTATATTTAAATTTCTTCCCAGTTACCTCAGCATAATTAATAAATGATACTGCTTCATATTTTCAAGGAGATCCAGACAGCTGTACCGCATATCACTCCTTTCTTTAATATGCTGTAAAAGTTCCTCCTCCACACTCACTATTCTGTTGTTGTAATTAAGGATCTGCATCAGGAAATGCCACGCTTCAAACCTGAGTTTACTGCGTGCTTGACAGACTCCCACAGCTTCCTTCTTCAGCACTCATTTCCATCGAAAATGCCTCGTGAAACGAGCAGCACGTTCTCACGAAGACTAGCTTGATATGTAATGAGGATGCTGATTTTAAATGTGTTATTAAGGTCATACTCAATGCTGCATACATTTTTTTCTATTATATGGGAATCGTTGCGTAACACACTAGCGTAGTCCAAGACAAACCTGGTGAACTGTGTGGAAGACCCCTTTTGGTTTATTTTTTGTGCTCCAGGTGTGTGCGTGGGACACTTCACCAGCATTAGGGGCATGGAAAGAATCCAGTAATACTCGAACATCAAGTAGAAATAAACTTGTTTGTCATCTCTGAAATCAAGTCCAATGTGGTAGATTCATATTTAATGCATTGGCTAATGATCCATTTGTCCAGAATAAAAATACATGTACATTTACATGCCCAGTGCCCCCTTGTTTGCACAACTGTAGTCTTTCTGAATGTTTATAATCATGCTTATTCGTTTCCATTTTTTTTCTCTTTTTTTTTTTTTTTGACTTTGTATCACAGCCAAGCATGATCACACTCTTGCTGTGAAAGGAGAACAGCCCAGAGCCCCAGATGAATTCCCTGGGGCCATGGGGGCTTGCGGGATGCTCCCAGAACACCCATGCCATGGTGCCCTGCCTGTGCGAGGGGAAGAAAAGGTGACTAACATGGTGCTGAAAAAGAAATTCCCCATCTACTATTAATGAGAGTGTCCTGATGTAGAGTAACATTGTCTTGATCTCCCTTTTAGTCAGTCATATCTAAGGCTCTGGTAATTGTTACAGCTGAATCTCAGATTGTCTTTTTTATTTTTTTATTTTTTTCACTTTGGGAAAACAGGTGATTTTTCTGTCATTTTTCTGTCCACTCATTGCCATTCTGTCACCTTCCCTTATGCCCTCTGTCCCATCTCTGGTCGACTGCATCTTTGCCTCATCTTCTTGTGTTTTTTTTTTTTTCCCTGTCTTGTGTGTTTGCTGTTGTTGTTTTCCTATATAACACACTCTATTTCTTTACCCTTATTTCTTGATTTTTCCATCCCTTTTTCTTCTCTGCTGCAGACTGCCAAGTCTTTCTTCTTCTGATCTGGTCCTTCATCCTCACTGCTGATGTTTGGATCACTTTTTGCTGTTTTCCTTCTTATCCATCTTCTTCAGATTTTTTTTTTCCTTTTCTCATTTCACCAAATTCTCTCTCCCTCTCTCTCTCTCTCTTTTTTTTTTTTTTTTTAAATCTCTGTTTCTTAGCAGCCTTCTTTATTCTTGTTTTTCCACCAGCTCAGAGCCCAGCACTTGGGATGGAACCAGCAGAACCAGCAGCTGAAGATGCTCAGCATGTGCGGCTCCTGCGGGAAAGCGGGGACTACTGGGTGGCCCTGATATGGCTCCAGGCTGACTCTACAGACTTGTGTTTCGCTGAGTTCTCATTTGTCATTGTTAGTCCTTCCTTCCTCATTAGATAATTAT
>NC_139727.1:39676469-39736469 GCF_964211835.1 Anser anser | reverse complement strand
CTAAGGGTCTCTGTCTCAGAGGGGGTATGGGCTCTTTTGGTTCATGAGCTGAACCAAGGCAAGCAGGATGCTATTGCAGGGTGCGTCTGCTCAACTTGATGGCACTGGAGCCTCTCCACCACAGGAGAGGTTGTTGAGAATGAGAGCAGAGACATTGCCCTCTACCCACCCAAGGAAAACACTACTGATTTTTCTCTAGTGTAAGACCAACAAAAGACCAGTTGTAAGAGCCAAGGTGGGTTTCCCACCAGGGCTGACCCCAACCATTGCTCCTCTGCTACTCCAGCAGTATTTGGTGCACTACATACAGAGCTGCTGTCCTCTGCTTGTGCACGGTACAGTGCAGTGGTGGTGAGCGTGCCCTCGTGGAGCACTGCTGTTCAACTGTGAAGTTCTCTAGAAAGCACTGGACTGAGGTGTTCTGCTTGAGGAGTTATTTGGAATAATACACTGATTACAGGACTCCTTTCAGGCCCATATTTATTTCCATTTCATGTAAATGTCACAAAAATTGCTCTTGAAATAACCGCTAAACCAACTTACATACTTTGCTAAAAGATTTCCCAAATGGTTTCAGGTGTCTGTTTGGCAGCTGCATGCTACTTCATGTCTTCCTCATGCATCAAGGACAAACAGTAACTCGGGACCTAGAGATGAGGGGCCTGGGAAAGGGAGCTTTGGATCCCAACTCTGCAAACTTAACCTTCCACTCCCTAAGCCACCTTGTGCACATCTCATTTTTACTTCTCCTGTCTTCGTGTTATGTGTGTGAAGTGTGTGGAATAAAAGATTCTGTGCAGCTCACGGCCTTGTCATAAAATAAGTAAAATTGTTGGATAAAGGTGATGTTAAATATAAAGTGCTATTAGTTGTACTGACTAAACAGAGTCATTAGATCCCCAAATGTTCCACCTTTGGCATCACCAATCAAGAAAGTCCCAGGTGTGACCGTACAAGTAACTTCAAGAGAATATGATGATTCTGATGACCCAAATTATTTTTTGAAAACCAATGCACTGTACAGCTGTGTCCAGGTGCTGCTTTGACAAAGAGGCAACCCACATAAATTCTTTGTTTGTCAGATTGCCCAGCTATAAAATGGGTATAAATAGTGACAGGAGAAGCATGTCTTTCTTTTGTAAATATTAATATATTAACATCTGAGAACTGCTTTCAGGTCTGAAGGAAAATGCAGTGTAATTATAATAAACAGATATTGACTTCAAAGAGTCTCAATAGATCTGTGCTTTTTGATCCCTTTCTACAGCCATAATTATCACTATCCCATAGGCTTAAATATAATATTATACGAGCACATGTATTCATCTGTATGCTGCTGGTGTGCTGTTTCACATTTTCAGGAGGAGATGGTAGGATACAGGCCCTCCAACAACAGCAAGTGTGGAAACCCCTGTTTTCTGCTGATAAATATGTGTTTTCTGGGGGGGTCAGTTTTAATTGTGCTGGCCTCATTGTGAGACCACATGGAAATGCAGATCTTTGAGGTGCTTGGGAACAGAGAGAAAAAAACAGCATATTTGCAAGTTTGGTATTCACTTATCGTTTTGTGATGTGGCATAAAAGAGATATTTCCAACATGTAAACTTGAACAGAACAAAATGGCAAATACGCCACTTGTTGGGTACATTCCTGATGCCCAGCTTCTAAGTATTGCATGCTCGGTGACCTCTCCTGGGACAGCATGACCCCAGGGGAGGGCAATCCAGGCCACCGATACTGGCCCAGGAACCTCAGCTCAGTGGCAAACATCACAAAAATACCTGCAGGCCAGGAACTCAGTTTTCAACATTAATTTATTCTTTTAAAAATTTGTCTTTTTACATTCTTATCAAGCAAATGAGGCCAAACAGATTTCCCCCCCCACCACACACACACACTCATTTTAATAAAATTGGCTTCCAGGCTGCAATGGTGCATGCCAAAATTCAACCTGGAAATGCTGGCAGCCTCACTGCGAGAGCGACGCCAGCAGTGGTGCTGCAATTATCAGTTGATCTCCTGTTTAAATACAGCCCAGCATGTGAGCTGAATGTAGACAGGTTAGAAAAAACTGTGAAAAAGGAAAAAAAAAATCCTTAACAATTCTAAAATGAGCTCAAGTCATAACATACAAATTGTTTGCTCAGCTAAAATGTGCTAAACCAAAACAAATTAAATGTAACAGAGAATATGATAGCAGAAGGCTGAAAGTCATTTCAACAAAAGTAAAAAGAATTGGTGTTTCCCTTTTAGTCATCTGCATGTCTTTGGTTATTCAGCTAGATGGTAAACGGACTTGCTATTGTGTAAAAAAGAAATTGCCATTAGTGGTATATGTTACAAAATATGATGCTGATATAGCAGAGGCCCCCTTGGGGGGCTGTTCCTTGGCCACTTTCTCCAGCTCTGGAAATCCAGAAGTGCTGTACAGCAGTTTTAACAGGGACCGTGTGTGCTGAGGAAATCTCAGCCATCCTGCTGAATTCCCTTCCTGCAGCTTCAGCAGCCCAGGAGCTGGGGGGCACCTCGCCACCATGGGAATAGCCCCAAAACTGCTCCATTCTGGGGCTAATTCAGACCCAGAAAGTGTCATTCAAAAGCGGTGCGAGGCTCTTGCCTGGGTACTAAACAAAACTAGCTGTGTAAAGGCTATTTATACCCACATTTTATATTTATACAGCAGTAACATCACTGAGATTTTCCTGCTTCCCTGAACAACGAAAAATACACAATAAATGGAGATGCTCAAAACACTGAAATGTTAAACATCTCCTTAATGGACGGGTGTCCAAGTGCTGATATTTTCCTGCTGAAGGCAGCCTGGGCAGCCCTGGACTGCAGCGTATGGGAGCAGTGGGTAGGGGAGCCTGGATGGGAGCCATCTGAGATATCAGAGAAACAAAATTTCACAAATCATGGGAGTAGGGAGAGGGGAAGCTGGTTTTACAATACTTAATACACTTGCTTTCATGCCACTTTCAGGCCAGATTTTGTCTAAAAAAGCCTGTTAGATAGCTCCCCGAACTGCGATAATAACTCTTAGCTCTAATATTACTGTATTAGCATCTGTTCTTTCTTAGATTTCCCCCCTTAAATTTCTTTTTTCAACTTGAAAACAAACCCAAACACTGCTAAACTCTAACAAAATACCCAGCAGAGGATATGAGTGGTTACAGGTTTCCAGCTCCACTGGAAACATGCTGGTCTCCAAACTGTGCAAAGAGAATCCAACACTTCAAGCACAGCTTCATGCCAAGACATGTGTCCAAAAAAACCCAGATGCCTTCAGTGTTTTATTACATGCAGTGCTGAGCAGTTCAATGGCTCTGACTGCAGTAGCCAGGAATATTGGGAAATTGCAGACACAAACACATACACACACAGAGAAATATGCAGTCCTGAGACTTTAGCACTGGTCTTGCTGCTCAGGGTAATAACTGCTTCCAAACTGAGGCGGAGTGGGACAAAAACATGGTGTTGCTTCACAGGCAAAGTCAGATGTGGTGCAACCTCATTTTGCAGATATTTTTGGAACTAACTTAAGTACGTTTAATAATACCTACACGGGTTGTGCTATCAGGTTCAGAGTCAGAAGGTGTAACGTTTGAGATCACCTATACATAACAGACAGGTAAACAGACAGTTGCACACAGAGATCATTTTAACAAACTTGCATGTGTCTACTAGTTTCCTACAGCAGTATAACAAATTAAAATTTCTTTCATTAATGGTCAGAAAAGGCTGAGATGTTAGAGCTGATAAGATTAGCAGCTGAGCTTGAGCATGAAATTTTACTGTTGCCGATATTTTTTCCTATAGAATTACCTCATTTCATATTTGGTTCAGACTCACAGTCACAGAAACAGTACTTTATAACCATAACTGTTCATGAACTGTTCCAAATGCATAGGAGCTCACATTGACTTATTAACAAAGATACAAAAATCTCTTGGATTCTTTAAAAACTGAATTATAAAAAGTTAGAAGACCTGGTTCAAAGGGTCTAGAGATTTTTTCCCCCCTCTTTCTCCGAAAGCCAGATCGAAATCCACCAGGTGACATCCTTTTGAGAACCAGTTCTTGGCTCTAGCTGAAAGTCAGCTGAGAAGATGGATCCCAGCCATCTGACTGAATATCCCTCAAAAGCATAAATTAGGAAACAATAAACCATATTAATTGTCAAAATAACAAATAAACCACATTAATTGTCAAAAAATCCAGCTTCCCCTGACAGCACCCAGCAACATCTGGGTTTACAAGCAGTGAGCCCGACTGCACTACCACCTTCCCCTCTGGGGTTTTGTAGGGGAAGCCAAAGAAGAGGTGCCCAGCTGGCATGGTGGCACTCCATATGCACAGACAAGTCTCTTCTTTGGGGCATTTTTAATCCTGCTGTGGTTACAGACCAGGTGGATATTTTCTTGTAACTATTGGCCCTGTGGCCACATTATAAACTGAACTGAACATTTTTTTTTCCTAGTGCTGCACATGCATGTATGAACTTTTAAATATGATTATTCAAGAATTACTCCATCTATTTAAAATATGTATATACAAAAGTATCAAGGGACTCATCTCCTAAGCCATGTTACGTTTCTCAGAGATACCCATATGAAGAATGAACTTTTGTTAGAGGGATGTAGAGTTTATGGGAAAGATTAATAGGTAGCTGGTATTTTAAGTGTAGATATTCTAATGGGTGTACCCTTGTGTCTGAAGGTAAAATCTGAAGGGAAAAAGTGAAAGCTGTTATAAGAAGAAATAAGATAATTGGCCTGCTTTGAAGTGCACCTCCCAGGTGCCAGAAGCATCTCAAGATAAGACTGGTAAGGTAGGAAGTGGATTTGCAGTGACAGCACTGTCATGTTTGGGCAGGGAGAAGGTGATTAGCTCCTGGGATGGCAGGAGCAGGTACGAGACATGGGGGAGTCTCAGAAAGCACTGGAACCTTGGAGACCACTCTTGTCTGATGTACTGTAGGGGCTGGAAGTTCACAGCAGTTTTCCTTGGCAATTTCCTTTTATTTATTTATTTATTTATTTATTTATTTATTTATTTATTTATTTTCCCCAAATTGGTTCTTTTCCCTTTGTTGCAATCGCTGTGCAATATTTGCGCTTCATTCAGGAGGTTGGGCAAGATGTTTCCTCATTTAACTGCTGCTGCGCTGGCACTGGATGCTTGGGTTGACAAGGGCTGTGCCTTGGAGACTGAGCAAATCCATTTGCAGTGCCCAGCCTCTTATCGCCGGTGATGTAAGGTTAATGACCTGCAGAGATCTGCACAAACAGTGTAAGAAGATTTGCCAAAAATGTTGGCACATTTTTGTTGGCCCCACAGCCACATATTAAGACTGTAGCTAGGGGCCAGTTTGTGGTTACGAGCCACTGTCCACGCTGGGAATGCCAGGGCTGAAGAACAAGTGATACAAGGTGTGATTCCCACAGGAGCTACTGGGGGGGCACCGGCTCAAGTGGCCACAAAAGCCTTTGGGGTCCCTGGGAGATGAACAAGAGGCTGCAGCTCTGCCCCATCCGAAAAGACAAAATAGGTAACTGCATGGTGCCAGCTCTGCTGTGGGCTCTGACTTTGGTCCAGTTGTGCAGGAAGAATAAGAGGAGGAAGAGAGTTTGCTTTCTCCCATTTTGCATTATTCCATTTCTTACACAGCCACCTGCACTGCTAGTTTCTGACCAAGGACACCCATGGGCACCAGGATGAATTTGCAGAAATAAAAGGCAAGGTGCTTAATTTTTTTGAGGTCATCTGTTGGGAGCTGCAAGCTGACACTGAGCTTCTGATCCCAATGCTGTTTCAATGAGCACCATTAGGAGGGGTGACACGGGGGCCACCAGCACGGTTTGACCCCTGTAATTTGGGTTAACCCCATATCAGGGTGCAGCATGGCTGCACCTCCACTTTGCTTCCAGGTGTAGAAGAGCAAAAGAACAGGTGAAATGCACCTGGGAGAAATAAGATAGCCGTGATGCGGGGCAGGAGCTGCCATGCTGGGTGGCCACCAGGTCCCAGCAGAGACATCAAGCTGCGAAGAACAAGGGGCTGTCTTTCCCTCTGAGAGACAACAGCAAGGCTGATGTCTACTCATGTCCCAGGTGAAACATTCAACCATCTTATAGGTGTTATTTATTTATTTTACCAGACAGCACACACACACAAAGGTAAATCTTGTTTAGGAGGACAACTGAAAATGCATCTAATTAAAAAAGCCAGGAAACACGTGTTTTTCTTTAAAGCCATGCTTTCCAAAATTTGATGTGTTTTACCAGATAGGAATCTCATTAAGTGACAGTTCAGTCCTGTGAGTGAATAAAGGGCTTTCTACTTACACGTGCAAAAATGTCCTTACATGTTTCATGAGTATTTACTGAAGACTGGGGATGGTAGACATTCATGATTTACATCCTAAACATGAGAGTCAGCTTATGCCCATGCCTCTTCCACACACACAGTAGCATCTTTCTAACTAACAATAACAACAAATATGATTGAAGAAATTGTTCAATATTTTATCTGAGAGAGATTTTAACTGTGCTCTGAAGCACTGCTCTGCAATGTTGGCTGGAGGTTGGTTACTGAAGGCAGGTGTTGAATTAGCCCCATGACACGCTGGAAAGGAGCTCTGTGCTGCTATGTCTGTGTGTGTAAACTTTTCTTCATATTTATACATATAAACATACATGCTTCTCTGATCTTTCCATGTTTGAAAAGTAAAGTAGGTTTTTTTTTTTTTTTTTTTCTTCCCTGAGTAATACTGGAGAGTACACTCCCCGCATTTCAACACTTTTCTGCATTCATTTCAACAATCACTTTAGCGTGACTTACTCCCTTTACCTATTTCCTCCTGTGAGCTTGGCCAAGATGAATTTGAGATACTTTCGGGAGATTCTGGTATTTAGAGAATTGGTGCTGAGCACTTTCGGAAAATCAGTTTCCTTTGCAATGGAGGTTATTAACACAAAGCTCAAGGCACTGCAGAAGGTATCCAGGAATGGAAGTACAGGATGTCCTCTTAAGGTTTGATTCAGCAACAAAGATCACTAGAAATCATAATAACACCAACAGTATTAGTTAGGAAAAAAAAAAAAAAAGCAAGCTATTAGAAATGTGTTGGGATAACTAAACTCTTTTTTTTTTTACTTATATGTATGTATAAATACATATATACTACTTATGTTGCTTACAAAAGGAAAGGTGATTGGTTTGGTTTTATATTAAATTCTATTTAAAAGGTGTTTTTGTGTTTATTTATTTATTTATTTATTTATTTTTCATCTTGAACCCTCTCTGATACTGCTGAAGAGTATGCAAAGGCATTCAGTAATTTCACTGGAATTTGTATGGAGCTTAAACCTGTATGATTCACCTATGTTATCTGTTGCATTCAGAAAATGACATCTACCTGTCTATGAAGACTCTTCATGTAACTTTTAAAAATCTATATATCACTTTTTTTTTGAACTTGCAAATTAGTGGGAAGCTAAATGAGTCTTAGAATTTTACTGCTCTTTGTTTTAGTATATGAGACAGGTAACTGCATCTTTAGCTAATATGTGATACGTGCTTCTTCTAGAACTGCTTATTTTAGTAAACATTGCCAATTTTATCTCTTCAGGCTCCTCTAAAAGCTACTCCATGTGTACTCATGGACAGAATGCTCCTGCGAACGGCTGGCACAATTCTGCATAGATTAAAGGAGGAACGGAGAGATTAGAGTACAAGAGACATGCCAGAGCATTATCTGTAAATAAAAGCACACCTAGTCCTGTGTTTAAACTGAGCAAGTACTGATGTATCTTGCTCTCTGCGCTCTTTTTATTGTGCTCCTCTTTTAACACTGCAAACTTCTTTCTTTTTATTACAATCAGAATTCTAATGTCTTTGCATCTTGTCATCTGGCCTCTGGAGCTGAGAGTGACATAAACGGTATATGGCTGGTAAATGTCACGCAGGCTGAGCTGGTGTCAGCAGAGCATAGCTGAGAGCTCTGGAATTCAAATCAAGGGCGGCTGATGCCTATCTCCTCTGATGTGCTGGGAGACTCCTTGCCCCTTCCCAAACCTGCTCAGGCTCTGGCACCTGGGGCAGAGGCCATTGCAAGATTTTCCTCTGCTGCAAAGGCTGCAAGCTCCTGGTAACTCAGTCCAGTCAGGACAAGAGTCTCTTATTTAAGTAAAAGAAAACCAAGAAGGTACTTTCTTGTAAGCTTCCATGTTAATGAGTTGGTGCTTCCAAGCGTTGTTCAATCTATTACGTGTTTAACCCAATCCAGATGCACTGGTGCTCTGCCCGGGTTTAAAAGTGGGTAAGAAGCTGCATTACAGAAACGGTGCTATTTTAGGACTAAATAACTTGAGTGTCTCAGCTTACTACACAGGTTACACAGTAAGATGCTCAACTAATGAATCATCATCGCGCATCATTTGCATAACTGAGGGAAGATAAGGCACTGCAGAGTAAAGGCAGCCTCTAATTTATGGACAGAAGACCAGATTCATTTTTTTACAACATTTTTTTTTCCATTTATGTTTTTATATGTCAATGTAAAAATGTTTCCATGGAGACTGTAAAGGTTTTTATTAAAAGGTCGATAATATACCTCCTACATAATAATTTAAGCAACTTGAGTGAAACCTTATGATCTTGTTTTTCGACATGTTCCAGTTGGCATTTTTCCTCCATTGTAACCTGTGCCAGAAAAATGCAGAGAAACTGTAAAACCTGAGAATATGGCATTGTAGCAGTACATATATATAGATATAAAAATATTAATGTTTGGAGGTAGAAAATACATTAGCACGATAAAAGTAAGTTGGCTTGATGCTGCAGTTACGTAATACTTGGTGTTAACATGTAGCATGTACTGCATATGCTACACCAGCATATTTTGTGATATATAATCCAGTGTTTATCTATATTCAAATTAGAATCTATATTTTAACTGTATCCCATAGGGACATATCTTTTGAACAATCTCAGTCACAAAAATTAAACATAGAGACTAAAGCTAAAATAACCCTAAAGTATTTTTCCCAGTCCTGATTACACTGCACTCTCTGCTGCCTTAATGTATCTTTAATTACTACAACTGATCTGAACACAAAAGGGACAGATTCTCAGCTGCAGAGAACTGGCTGAGCTCCACTGCTGTTTCCAATGGAAGCATGTTGACTTTCATCAAGCACAAATCTGACCCAGCTTCATTTTCTTTCCTGTACTTTCTGCTTTGGTGCTTTTCATTTTCCTGGTCCATGCCCAAGTGCATGAGCCTGAATAAAACCCAAGCCCTTGCTTCGACAGGATTCACTAGCTTCACTTTCTCTCTGATGACTTCTGTTCCTCATGTCGCAAGCATGAAGGCAGAAAAAGCAGTAGAGCCTGGTTTTGCTTCATGGCTTCCTTTGGTTTACAGTAAAAATCGCACTGCAAGGTGAGATAGCCAAAGGCTGTTGGCTGCAGCCAAAGGATACGCTAAGTTTATGTACTCGGTTGATATCACAGTGCCTCCAAGAGAATATTTGCCTTGAGCAGCAGCCGAGGACATCATAAAGAGAACAGGAACCAGCGTTGGCGTGAAGAAGTGCAGCACCCTGTTGTCAATAGCATTTCCCAAAAGCCCATGGAGTGCCATTCTGAGAGTAAAAAGAGCCACTTCACCTTGAAAGGCAACTTTCCTAGTGCAGGAAACTTTCCAGCATTTGCATAACCTTAATCTTCTGGTGAACATTTGCAGATTCTACACTATTGCTTTCAGCAGCCAAGTAGCTAACACAAGTCCTTTTAACAGTGTGCTTGGTGATTAACCAGTAGTATCTGGGAATAATAATTGGTCATGGACATCCATCCTATGGGGTTGATTAACTAGGAAAAAGCAGCATATTTTTTCTTTCTTTTCTACTTTTTTTTTCTTTTTTTTTCCTCTCTCTCTCTTTTTTTTTTTTTCTTTTTTTCTTTTTCACTGTAAAGCTTTTCCGTGGTAATTCCACCATTCATTAGAATGGAGAAATTGGCTTCAAACCAAGTACTTCTGCCAAAGCCATTATTTCCATCATCACACTCTGCATCAGTCTGTAGTGCAGCCTTGTGGGAAGACAATGTTCTGTCCCCTTGTGGTTCTTAAGTTATGGGTAAGGAGCTTACATATATTAAAAGGAGGGTCTTCACTTAGTCTCTTAATCTTTATGAGCACTAATAATAGTCAACTCTGTTTCCAAAATTTAGAAACACTTTCTTTTAGCATAGACGGGTTGCACATGTTAGAAGATAAGTCTCAGTTCAATGAGATTAGAAGCTACATGTTTTTTTCAAATGCCTACACTTTTTTATTTTTTTATTTTTTGGTAAGGGCTTCTGTAGCTTAATGCATACACTTTTCCTCCTATACTTACTTTCTGTATCTTTAAGAGGATAATTGCTGAATTGAAATTTGAGAGTGTTATCTTAATAACCAATTACTCAAATAACTTTGAAATTGGCTTAAATTGGCTCGTCATGCTACATTTACCTGAATCTTTTTATGGGAAAGTTAGGAACAAAAAAAAAAAAAAGGAAAAAAAAAAAGAAAAAAAAAAAACCTTGGCAGCCTGATTTGTTTAGCTTTGCTGGAGGTTCCTGGTTGCAGCGGGGAGAGTGGCCCAGCATGACCCCGGCGCAGACCCCCTGCCTGGCCGCCTCCGGTACGGCGGAGGAATGCAGCGGGAGGCCGGGGCGGCCGGACCCTCGCCCCGCGGGCGCTTCTCTCTGGAGGCCTGCACAAACACAGCCTGCTGGTGTGCGGCGGAGAGGTACGCGGGGATGGGGTGGTGGTGGCTGGAGAAACCTGCTGTGGCTTCGCAATACGTTTGCCGCTAGCGAGACAGCAGTACATGGCAGAGGAAATGGATTCACTTTCTGTATCAAGCTGAATATATCCTTATAATGCCTATTAGAGGTAGTGAAAATCAAGATAATCTTCTTTAGAGATTTCATATGCTTAGTAATATGGTTGGCATGGGGCAGAGGCAGCTATAACGATCTGTAGTGGGATGGCAGATGTTGCCCAGCATTATGTACTCTTGTTCTGTCACATTTTCTTGGTGTAAAATAAATGGCAGACTGCTAAAACATCAGAAAAACTGGCTTCCTTTACTTAGTACTAAACAGTTATGTTTCACTAACATTGCACAGCAGATTTGAAGAGAAGTCTTTTACAACGTGAACAGCATCTCCAGTAAACATTTGCTTTCCAGACTGGACTGCCTGTACGTTTTATACAGCAAAACTCAGCATTCACCAGTTCAGATTCATCATTTAATTCTGCAATACTTGAATGTTTTACTCCACACTCAGAAACACTGAATACAAGATCGTATTGCTTAATACCCAATAAAATGGGCATTACTGATCATTAATGGATTGTGTTCTCCACAACCATGAGGTGCAGAGGTATCTGGGACGGGATGGATCTAGCCACCAAGAAAAACACATGCTGAATCCTCTTTTGTTTTGCTGCCCTACAAAGAGGGTCCACACAGAGGATGTGTGAAAGAACCAAAAGTCATAGAAGTGAATCTGATTTAGGAGGAGTCAGAGGAAAAAATAAAGTGCTACATGTTGTACTTGCTCGTGGACAAGTGGAGATATTCCAGGAAACAGAAGTGGGTAGTTTTTCAGACTGAAAGGAGCCTACAGCACCTCCTGAATGCCTGGTGCCTTTTCTCCTGTGTGCTGCCCACATATATTGTTATGAAACAGCAGAGACTGAGGTTTTGGCTTTCTCTCAGATTTATTTTATTTTATTTTATTTTATTTTATTTTATTTTAGACAGAAAATCCCTGTTAAAGATATTTTTCTTCTTCCATTAAATGTTTTTCCATTAATCTGGGCACTGTTTTCCCCAATAGATTATTCTAAATACTGTACATTTGAATAATCCTAAAGTACAACAGCTTGTGACATGTTAGTTTCACCAAATATCTCAAAGCAGATATAGTTCAAAACACAGTGAAGTTTAAGTTCTTATGATGATAAGGCCCCATTTTTCTGAATGCTGCAAATGATAGGGAGAAATATGGGGCAACTCCAACTAGCCCTAATACCCTGATCAATAATTTCAAACATATTTGTCCTCCAACTAAACAAGTGCTTTAGGGCTATTCCTAGGTCAGTCTTCTCCGTAGACTATCCATTTCATCTTTCAGTACCTGAGAATACCAAGAGATAAAACTAGATTTTAATAGCTCTTTTTCCAAAGAAAAAGAAAAAACCTGTTCTTACCAACAGACCCAAACTTTACCAGGTTAGGTAGAGTGGCCAAAGTAAGAGTTTGATAATCCAAACAGCATTTTATTTTATTTTTATTTCTCAAGCTGTGTAAGTATAGCAATAGAAATATATATCCTAGTTCTTTTACTCCCGCCCCTCCTCCAAGTTTTTTGCTATTCCTTCCCTTCAGATCCTCCATGATTACCCCCAAATAAATAAACTTTTCAAATTCATTCCGATGCTAGTTTATAATTGACTTTTCTATTCTGGAAATATGCAGTAATGCTGTGAGCTCTGCTTTATCTTTTTTTCAAAGCTTAATATTAACTTTAATCTTACACTCATTCTGAGAGAAATCAAGTCTTATTTCCCACAAATAATGATTCAATTTCAGCTGTTTCTAATGCCACTTCAGCTCTTAAGCTGTATGAAGACAAATTTTTAAATTGATCTTTTTGTTTCACACCCTACAGGTCTTCCATACCTGTAATTTTCATCTTAGCTTTGACCATTTCAAATATATTTGTTTCAAATGCAAATCTTTTCACACCAACAAAATGCAAATATGCATCTTGCTATTGCAAGCAATAAACCAAAAGGGTCAAGCAGATCTAGCAATAAGGTCATCTAACTCTGTCCCTAACTCCAACCACAAACCATGTCAGCAAATATCTTATCATTTTGAACCCTGTGCCCAAACTTAACTGAAGATTAGTCACTGAATTTTCTCTCAAATTTAAAAAAAAGACATCCGTATCTGTGACTGCCAGTACTTAGACAATTTCTCTGTGTTTACAGGATTCAACAAGAAAATGAGGTGTTCAGCCTATGGCTGTCCCAGATCCTTGCCACTCCTTGTCTGAGTACTTTTGGCCCCATTTTTGCTTTCTGCAGGCAGCAGAGCCTCAGCTGGCCCCTTGGCCACTTTTCACTCCTGCTGTTGTATTCACCTGTGGTGTTTTCTCAGAAGACACTGGAAAAGAGGGTAGTTTTTTGAAAGGGAGATATTTCTGTCTTGGAAAGCACACTTCTCTAATGATTTTCTGAAGCGCCAAATGGCTTAGGGATTGAGAAAGAATGCATTTTTCTGAATACTTTTTTTTTTTTTTTTAAATAGAAAACAGGCTTCGTATGGTACCTGTAATTGAAGAGGAGAAATCTGAGATTTCTGCAGGCATTTAAGGACATATGTATAGGATTTAGGTGAGTATAGGTTCAAGTGCGTAAATGATAAATGAAATACCAGCCACACAGTATTATTTATTTCTGTCTATAGAGGAATAACCATATTTTGTTCTACTCTGATTCTTGTTTGAAACCCTGATCCCGTAGCTACACCTGTGTTAGGTCTTAGGGATATGATGCTGCAGTGATGTGGCTGGTGTAGGAAGAGGCTCCTCTCGTAGGTCCTGTCCTAGACTGTGAACGCTCTGCCCAGCAGATGCCACTCTGGAGCAGCCCTCTTGACTTCAGGCAGATAGCATATTCATAACAGTTCATCAAGTCTCATCATCTGTAACACAAGGAGCTAAATTCCTGCTGGAAACATTGAATTTAATAATGGCATACAGAACTGCAGAACAATCCATGTGCTTTCATAAATCCATATACAGCCAAGAACATTCATAACCCAAGCTCAAATCATGAAAGTTTCCAAGGAAATTCATCAGCCACTGGCTATACAGATGCCTTCCAGCACGCTGGGAACAAATGCTAACATAAAACTGTTGGACACAGGTCAGACAACAGCTATCTATCCATGATTCATGTGGCTGCATCTCTTTGTCCAGTCTGTGTCTGGCAATGACAACAAAGACCACTTTCACACTTTCATCGTTAACCAAGATCACCTCAGGCTTCTGAGTAGTTCTTTCACTCGGCCCTGCTCAGCCCTTGAAGTCCTCCTAATCTACTCATTGCTGCAGCAGCCTGTGTGCACCTTTGACTCATTATACAAATTAAAAAATAAAAATAAAATTCCAAACCTTGATCAAAGCTGCAAGGTAAGATGCTGTCCATTAATCCACTTTGCACAGCAATAATGCTGGATGAAAACATATGCAGAAGATTGCACTGTTCCTCATGTGCCCATGCTCTTGCCCCAGGGATCTCCAGCCAGGATGGGTGCTTCCAGACCCATTTCTCCATGGCATGGGTGTCTTCTTCAGCCCAGGCTCTGCAGATATGATTACGGTGCAGTTTCAGTTAGATAAATTTGATAAATTCTTTTGTCCACATAAAAGAAGTCCATACCCCATTTAGCAGTGCAATTTGCCTACCTACCATCACTAACATAAATCTCCTTTATTAACTGACTAATCTTCCTTCCTTCCCTCTTTTTCCTGCAGTAATACTTTCTTTAACTCTCCTTATATTAAGTACAAAGTACAAACCACAGAACCCCACTTCATTCTTTCTCCTCTTCTTAGCTATAAAAACAATGGGCTTTCATGAGAGTCAGGGCATTTTTCAAAGAATTTTTCCCTTACTCAACCATCACTGGACATTCGTGTTGCCAGGTGTGGGGCAGGCACTCCATACCATGAGAAAGATTTGCTCTTGCAATATTATATTTCTGGTCCAATTAGAAGAAGGGAGAAAAAAAAAAAAAAAAAAGTTGTTTTCCTGGAAGATTTTCCATTCCAGCTTTCCAGACCCAGCTGACTCCAGGGGCTGAGGCTGGATAATCGTCTGACCACTGGGCTCCCGTTCAAGCTCAGCCACCTCTGTGCCCACTATGTGGTTTGGCCACCTCTCCCAGCTGCCCGTCCCATGACCACCTGCCTTTCGTGGTGCAAATTATACATCCTGAGCCGCTGTGTAAAGAGAAGCAAAGGGTTAATAGAAACCTTATAAGCTTGCTAGCCTGGAAGAAGTACAAGGCATACAAGTCTTATGTAAATGTGCAATAAAAATGAGGAAAGGAAAAAAAAAATAATAACTTGAAGATGAGGGTGCTGTTTTTATTCCCAGTGTGGGCTAATAATTAGGGTGAGAATGTCATGCAATGAATTTAAAGCATCTCGTATTTGCTGTAGCCTTTGTTGCTGTTTTTACCTCCTATTGGATTAACTTCCCTTCTAACCAATACAATATTTTTAAGCAATAAAGCATTCACTCAATATTCTTTTTCATAAAACCCTCCATGGCTGTAAGAAAACATAATTGGATGTGCACTATACAGCTTGAGCTTCATAAACATTAAGTCCAACAACATGTTATAAATAATAGTGATACAGAAGATTAGCTCTATTAACCTCCTAACTGAGCTGGAAGCATTAGCCTCTTCCAGAAGAACTACTGCTCGCAATGCTCTGCACACGAACTCTTCGTGTCTGCCTTTAATTTCCATCGTCACTGCCATTCCCACATCTGCCTTACAGACCTTCCATGCTTCTGGTCCCTGCTAGGTCAAAATGCACAGTGGCAGATTGGCATATTGAGCTATTAATACGTTGCTATATGTGTTACAGATGTTGCATAAATGAACGGCGCTCTATCACCGTTCCTTGACACGGGGGCCCTGGGGGTGGGAGGCAGAGACCCAGATCTGTCTGCAACCTGCCTACTCTGGCAAAAAAAAAGAGAGAGAGAGAGAAAAGGAGAGTTGCCCCTTATTGCAGAATCACATTCCAGCTTGCAGAGTCAATTTTTCAGATGTTCTTGCTTTCCTGTTCCTTGTTCCTGCACTCAGACCTCATCTGGCCACGGTGAAAAATGATGTGACGCAGTTTTTTATTCTGCACTTGACACCCTTATGGAAGGCAACGTGGCTCATTGATTCCAAACTCCTCAAAGGTCAAGGAACTAGGAACAAAGATTTTTTGGAAGCAGCCCAGGAAAAACTTTAAACTTGGACCCCGTATACCCAGAAAAACAGAACTGTTAATTGTTACCCCTTCTGTTGCTATTAAGCTTTGTATGAACACTGAACATATGTTCCGTGATCATGTACTTTTATATTAAAATGTTATTGAGTCACCAGGTGAAATGTGTATTAAGTGCACAGCTGAAAATAGACAGTAGGTTTAAATTTTGACAGCAAACAGCTGTAGGATTTCTAAAACTTAATTCAAATAATGCAATCAATAGGTTATGCTACAGTTTCAAGTTTCCCCAAACAAATTTATATGAAAAAGGATATTCATTTATTTGAGATTAGTTCAGCTAAAAGATAGATTTTTCTCTGTCACCTCTAAAGCACAGATAAAAAAAGAATTTGAGATGTTTTAAGAAGTGCAAAACATTTTTTTTTTGGTTTAGCACTCCAGAAAATTATGAGCTTTTTTTTCCACTTTTTCTCCAGTGCAGATTACTAATGATTACTCACTCCACTGTTTACTCATTCTGCAGCTGTACAGGTTTTGAAATGCTAATATGTGAATTATGTTCTCGTTTTATCGTAAAACAGGAGAATGGGTCAAATCCAAACAAAACACTGTGTAAGGAGAGACCCTGAGGTTTTTCAGCTACACGTGAAGCATGCCACAGAGCCACATAACCTACCGTGGAGTCGAGGCACGAAAAGTAAGCGGGAACACTCCCACCTGAGCATCAGCTCTGTCACTCCAGGGGAAACACAGCAGGAGGCTGGGCTCAGGATGGGGCCGGTCGTCAGCTCCTGGTGTCCAGCCATGGGTATTTCCAGTCTCTGGTAAGGCAAATGCCCAGCTCCTCGTGGCCACCGATGCCACCATCATCACAAAACTTGTGTGTTGTGGGGGTGTGTGTTAAAAGTACACAGAGCTGCAGCACTGCCCCGGTTTGATGAACACAACAGCTTCCCATACCTTAGGCAGCATGCACTTTTGAAATGCCCTGGGGCTTAGGAATAACCAGGGGTGTGAAAGGAGACCCTCAGGTCTCCACATATGGCAGTTCTCTCTCTTTCTTTTTTTTTTTTTTTCCCAGGCTGGGTAAGATATTTGAGTATTTGGCTAGTGGCATTAAGTAGATGGATACATTTTTTTGTGTCTCTTTAAGTGAATTTTCTAGGGTAACCACACTTATTCCCCTGCTCTCTCCCCAGCTTCTCATTATTTCATAGCGAGGTCTTTGAGAGTGCAAACCCATGCCATAAGGAAAAATGTTCTTATTAAGGAAACAGGAATCAGGAATCCTGAAGTCATATTGAAGCATGTTTATGTTCATTCTTTCCTTTCATTATGTAGAATTGCTCTAGATTTGACTGAAACAAACCAAAAGACTGTACTGACATTTGAAAAGGAAAATTATGAGAATCTCTGGGAGTTTTTTGTATGAAAGGCTCTTTTATATGGTTGGGGTTTGACCCAGTCTCCAAGAGGTCTTCTGTTTGATTGTATAGGTTATATTAATATTTTAATGATTTTATTTCTATGTATGTATAGAAAGCTTTTTCACTGGAAACTCAAGAAATGGTCTCACAAGATTTGGAATTTAAAATCAATGTTTTTAGTTACTATAAAGAGATTATTCCCAAATTATCTTCAATTTTTGTGTGTCCTGTTGAATAAATATTGAAAGATAAGTACTTCTGTGTGCAGATTGAATAACACAGACTCTGAACACAGAGGATTAAAAAAATACATATATTAAAGAAAAGTGTATTACTCTGAGTTGTTTTGCTTTTGGGAGGGGGAGGAGATTTTTATTTTTGTTATTTTTGTTCACTCTTGGTGTTAAGAATTACCTTTAGCTAAGCTAAGAGTTAAAGTCAACGTGAATGTAAAAACAAATAACTTGCTGATATTTCCAGCTGCACTTTGGCCTTATTCATCTACAAAGTAAATCCCTGTAATGCCTGTAGATCTGCATATATTCTGAGTTCTTATTTATTTATGCATTTCTTGTGTTCTTCTAGCAGTGCTATTGCCCTGTAATTGTTCATATGCAGCAGAGTGGCTGGAGAAGTCCTTGAAGAACCTGATCCAATGCTCACCAAGGAAATCTGCTGTCTGGCATGGATGTGGGTTCAAGCCAGGCAGACCCAGCCTGGAGCTTTCCCTGCTTGCTCAAGGGGCTGCCTGAAATTCTTGCCATTAACTGTCCATAGCATTGCTACTTGGTACAGCTCTGTCTTTTCTTCAAGGTCTGAGTTCCTCTTATTTTTTTCCTTAAAAATATATTTATTACTGAGTTGTAGAGAACAGATTTTCATTGTTCTTTGTGGTCTAACTCCACCGATTTCCTTGATGTGACATTAGCAGGGGGTTAAGCACTCTGGCTCATTTTTCTCAGGATAACTTTAAAGCTCTAGTGGAGATGAAGAGGTGAAGGGACTTAGTATCCACACTGCTCACAAAAAAGACTTCAGGTCTCATCAAGTTGAACTGATCACTCTTCAAAAGAGTAGCCCTTAAAATCATTTGGAACTGACCTTCTTCTCCTGAGAAATTTCTTCTTAAAAAACAGGTATATGTGATACAGAAAAATACAGTTATTCATCACCAACTGCTAGGTCTTCATTACCAGATTACCTTTAATCTGCAAGCCAAGCCAGAACAGGAAACGCACCTTATTTTTCTCTCTCTTTCTGTTTTGGATAGTAAATTGTTGACTTTCTCTGATATCAGCAGTCATGTAGAAGGTGGTTGCAGAAGACAGAAAAGCAGTGTTACCTCAGGACTTTTTGCTCACAGGCAGAGTAGTTGGTAGGTTGGCCAAAACTGTCTTCACTCCTCAAAGGAAAATGTATTAAAAGAGAAATGCAGCCCTTGCATATTGCCAGTGTTGTTCTGCTTGGAGAGAAAATTCCATCAATGCAACTCCCATAAAGACAGATCTCTGCCAAATATAATTTGGAGATGCTGTGGGACTTGGGAATTGGCCCCTCATTAGAGATACTGAGATTTCTCTCTAGAAGGGCAGTTTTCCAGCCTATGAAAATTAATGGGAGATGTACATGTATTAGCGGGTAGATTTCAGCTCCCAAATATACTACAAGGTGGGCCAATCCACCAAATTGCACTGAATGTTGTTTCATCACTCCAGAGGCTTCCTGCCTGGTGCCAAATATTTGCAGTTTGAACATCTATTATACTATTAGTGCTGCAGTGTATCAATGGATAACTCAGATACAATATAGAAGATATAATTCTCAATATTTTCCACTGATTTTAAATATATGTTTTTTAAAATATACACAAGTAAAGATAACTAAACAGGATCAGTTGAGTGATTTTTATCATGTTATTTAGTTGATGCTTGAAAGAAAAACTAATGCTAACGTCTCTCTAAATTGCAATTGGTAAAACTTTAAAAGAACTAAAAATTAATATTCTAGAAAGTACAGACAAAAATAAAATATGAGAACTATAACATCAAAATATATTTGTTTGTTTGTTTTTCTTTTGAATATGTCTCCTGGAATTAGAGAATATATATTTATCCTACTTGAAGCCCATAGAATAAAGATGCTCATTTCCAGAGTGGATGTTCCAAAAAGGCAGCAGGAACTGAGAGCAATTTGGGAGCATCATCTCTGAGCTACCATATAGAAGACAGTTTTTAATGTTGAAATAAACCACACACAGTTATCTGGAAGCCATCAGTATAAAACCGCTAAACAATAGGTATATGAGCACACTGTGCTACCTGGCGCATAACTGTGTGGCAAAGAGGTAAAAGGTGATTTGCAGCCAGCAATTAAAAAAGCTTCTTCAAATATTAAGCTCTTCTGTGAAGGGCAATATCCTGAATGTGGAGGTTTTATGTATACAAAAGCCCAGCTGCAGAAGGAACTGTAGGATCTGGGTAGTGTCACCCGACTTAAACCCCACAACTCTGCTCTGGGAAGAAGCACTGCTGCCTACACCTACACCTGCAGTGGCTCTGAGCAACATGCAGACTCTTTTGATGAGATTTTGGGTTTCTCACATGGTTTTGCATATCAGGGCTAGCTGCTTAGAACTTCATTTAGAACTTAAAATGGAGAGATTGATTTTCTGATGAAGTCCACAGGGACGTTTCTCAACCAAGTTAAATGAAAAGGAAATAAATTTGGAGAAAACAAATTTGTGAAGGCGGCGTGTTTGCTTTTTCCTCCCTCTGTTTGTTTTATAATTTTCCTTGCTTTCTGTGTCCCTGCTGCAAACAACCACCCTGCTCCTTGCCCAGGGGCTGTCTGCTGTCTCCTGTGGCCAGAGGCTGGCTGGCGCAGGGCTCTGCCCGGTGCACCGGTGTGGATGAGGTGTACCCGTGTGCCCACGGGCTGCAAAACCTCGCTCCCCTTCTCTTGTTGCTAAGGTACTGGAAGCGTCTATGGATGAAGTCCTTCCTCGCAGCTCCCATAACAGCAACCACTGACTGGGTGAGGAGATTAAAGCGGGAGAAAAAGAGGAATAAAAACAGCAGTCCTGGGAATATATTCCATTAAGCATTCTATTGTACTTGCCCAAAAATGATATTCTTGGGAATTTAGTCAACATTTTATTACTTGCTGTATTTAAAAATATATACTTCATCCAACTCTTCTTTACACAGTGGTGCTGCTAAACATTTAGCATATTTTATGTGTTCAAATAAACTGGAGAGCATGGCTTGCAATGCTAAAGAAAAGGTAGCAATTTACTGGCAGGACTTGATTTCACACTTGTAACTTTTACACAGAGCCTGACATTGTTCGCTTTACTAATTGTAAGACTAATAACTTTTCCAAAGAGCACAGAAGTCTTATTTCACGTCTGTGCTAAGACTGAAACCAGGACATAATGTCACAAGTGGCCATAAGCTGTGAGAGCCCAGGGTCCGAGGACATGACTAAATCTAAGAAATTCCAGGCTCTAATCAGAAATGTCTAAAAAGCATGCAAGTGCCCGGAGTGCAGGCCAGTGCTGGCAAGTGGAGAGGGAAGGAGTGAGGACACTGGCTGCAAGGTGTAACTATCAGAGCAGTAACCCAAGGGCTTGTGTGGAGATGGGCTTCCCTTGTGCCTCACCCTGCCCATGCCATGTGCATGACCCTGCTGATGATGGACGCCTTCACCAAGAACCTCCAGGAGCTGCCTCAGGCTCCAGTTCCAGCACTTATGGCCCCTTTAGCAAGAGTTTTCAGGGGGAGTTTCTTCCTCCAATAGGAAATTTCAAGTCAGAAAAGTGTTGTTGCTGTTTTCTTTAAAAAGTGTTGTCCATGACTGCATATTTCTATGTTCTTTAAAAAACTTGGAGGACAGAAGTCATCTGCCTCCCATAGTCATTTACCTGGGTACAGGTTTAGCTGAGCGCATTTCCAAATGGGTTTATCAGCCACTCCAAGGTTTTGCCAGAAAAATGATAAAATGCTGCTGTTTTGGGGTGGTTGCTGTTTGTAGTGGTGTTTGCTCTGCCCGTGCCTGGGAAAGAAGGACCCTGCGGTCACCCTTGTGAGCCAGGCCCAGGCGTCCCACCATACACACTAACATCTGCTGCAGACACAGCCCACAACCCAAGCCATCTGAGCCAAGCCAGAATAGTTAAACTTGTCGCCATTTCAGAATTAGAAAAGTGAGTTTAATCTTGGGCTGTCAGCTCAATTTTTCCCCACAGCTTTATGGAACAATCTTATTTTCCCATAGGAAAAAAACATGGGCTTCTAGCGAAGCTTGGTAAGGAGTTATTTTGTTTGCTTTTGCAAGACTATCAACAAACCAAACTATGCAGGCTTGTCTTTAATTGTGAAATTTTTTGCTATCATGCATTTTCCAGCTCCAGACAAGTAGGGTCGCCTAATGTAAAATTCTAAGATTTGTAGGCTTTGTCCTTCGGATGGTGTGAGCTCTCCATATAAGTTTTCAGCTAACCATTTAAGCTAACTGCCATTGTTGCTGCAAATTAGCATGAGTCTAAGAGAAGAGCCCCAGCTATGAAGGGAATCTTTCCATGCACTTCACTTGGTGTTGGCTCCACACCAGTGAGGGGATGCACATCGCGTTCACTTTATCAACCCGAAAGGATGAGGGAGACCAAGAGGAAAAACCCTCATGTTAGGCTTCATCATACAGCTTGCCTTAGAGCCGGGGGCTGTGGTTAAACACAGAACAACCACACCACTGCTAAAGGTTGAGAAAACAAAGCCTTAAACCACACGCGTGACTTTTCCCCCCTTGTGTAGACTGGTTGAGGTCAGGGTTGCTCCAGCTGCAGGGCTGAGTTTTATGGTGGAAGGAGCTGTATTGCCTGCAGGAATACATCTTGAAGCATGGTAGGGAGAGAGCTTGAATGAGTGCTGAAGAGCACAGAAAAAGCTTTTGCATACCAGCAGGCTGCTTGCAAAGCTGGACCGTTGTGGGTACTGCATTGAACTACTGTAGGACGGATGATGTGCCAACTGATAGATCACATGGAGCTGACAGAGGTTGCCTTCAGTGGCTTTCTCCTCTGTTTCTTGCAAAGACTAACACAGACAGCCTTCAGTCAGACCCTGCTGCCCCAGTGGGTGGCTGTCCCTCCTTTGTGGCCGTGTCAAACAGCCTTTGGTGCTACTGGGAGGGGGAGCTGGCTGTCAGCTGGGGTTTCCCAGCAAATATCCAGGTTATCTTACTGTGAAAAATGTGTTGCTTTCAGTAGTGCCTGTTATCTCTGTGAAAATAGAGAGGTAAAGACAGAAATATGCATTTGGAAGAGTGTAAGGAATTTCCATGCAACGGGCCACTTTCTGCTATAGTTGAGAGCAGCTTTCAGAGCCGTCTGAAGGAGTTAATGGGCTTTACTGCATATGGCACCAGTGAGCAGCTGTGAACAAGAAAATGAAGCTTCCTGTTCTGTGGATCTTCCTACAGATGCTTTTGAAGAGCAGTATAACAACAGCAAAAAACAAACAGATTTTACAAGGACAATCTGTATTTGGAAGACTTCAGGGCTGGCTGTGAGGTGCTTGCCCTGCCCAGGTGTCCTGCCTGGTGACAACATCTCTGACCAAACTGCATTTTGGAGCTTCTGGTATCAGCTAACTCTAGAAACCTTTATTCTTAGTACTGCTGACAGCATTTTAGCACCTTACACAATAATTTTGTGCTTTGTAAATGACTGACTCTATAAAATTACATTTCCTTTCATAACATGCCACTAAGTCACCCAAGGACTGACTGACTTAAGAACAAGGTCAAAAGTGCAATTATATGTGAAGATCGGTGCAAGACAGAGAGTCAACGCGCAGGAAGCTCATCACACATGCCAGTGCTGGGAGGTGAGCAGTGGCTTGCTGCAGGCAGGTATTAGTTCTTGTGGAAGTGCTGAAATCCCCGAGGCTGTCAGGGCACTCGCACTGGAGAGGAGCTGAAGTTAAGGTGGGAGAAAAACTCCTGATATGGTGTTTTGAACCCGTCACATATCAGCTTCCTCAGGCTGGTGCACTGCTATCATTTTCCAAATTGGGTACCAAATATCAGTACCAAAATGCCTTAATTGCTTTCCCAGGGAAGGCAGCAGAAGGTAACCTGGATATTCAACTGCACAAATCTTATGTTATCTTTATTAAAACAAGTTACAAAATTACCTACATTGCATGCATGGGAAGATTTTTTGACATATTCAGAGATGAGCATATGTTAAAATAATCATCTTGAAATAAAAAAGCTCAGAATATCAGAAAAGTCTCTTGCTTTTTTAAATTACTGTTCCTGAGCAATACTAAGAAAACTATAATCCAGAAAGTAACTTTTCAGCACTGATACTGAAACCTGATTTTTTTTGCCTATTAAAAATAATCACGTCTGATAGCGAATAAAATTAACCCTAAAAGAAACCCTCCATAATTCTTGAATCCTTCTTACATTTAGCAGTGGGCTCATATTTTTCCCTTCACAGATGTTACAATACGGGTGTCAACACTTTTATTTCTTTGTCCGTAAGTTGAAAATTATGACTGCTTCATAAATTGCTAACGTGCTCGGAAGACGCGGGCCCAGCTGCAGTGCACATGAGTTCAGGCTCCTGCCCGGGCCTCATGTTTCACCATGACCTCAGTTTCCTGTGCTGAATGGGAACCAACGCGAGTGAGCACTTGTAAAACTGTTTTTGAAGAGTGAAGTTATGAAGAGGTGCTGCAGTGTCAAACATCTGTTTCATCCATTACGCTCAAATAGCAGCAGCGACTGTACAGTAGGGCAAGAACCATCAATAAATTAAAGCCCTCTCGTGACCACGGTCTCCTAACTCTCTTGAGCTGCCTGGCTCTTGTGCCAATTTGAACCATGAAATAAAGATGCTAAACAAGAAAACAAAGCTTCTGCTTATTCTGAGATAGCTCCTCTCTCCAACGGTAATTAGGGTTTTCTTGCACAATTGCAGGGTTGCTTTTAGAATAGAAAATTTACAGCCTCACCAGTCAGTTCATATTTGTAAACGCTCATGGCTGAAAGTGGGATTTCAGCCTATTTTAGTAAATACTTATGTTTCTATTGTCATTTTTAGTTAAATAATAGCAAGATAAAATAAGCAACATGCTCTTTTTAGAAAACTATGCAGTTTACAGATGTGTTAGCATTGAAATTTTATATTTATGATTTCTGGAACCCAATACAGTTAATTACGTTAAGATATGTCCTGTAACCGCACAACATATCTCTCATCAAAATTGGCATGTGCATTAATTACCTAAGGAAATATACATGCCAGTGTAGTAGGACAGTTGTTCCTTGTGATAAACTATAAATTGTATTCCAGACAAGATATCTTGTGCAAAACAATCAAATTTTCAAAAACAGAGATCTATTTATAGGCTTGGAGGGGGTGGGGGTCTGGGAACTAAACTACCAAGCTAGGCAGCCTGAGAAAACGTTAAGAAGCTGTGAAGTTGTTCACCTCGGGGTTATTGGTTCAGATGCTGTTGGGATTAGTCATGTTCACCAGGAGCTGTTACCACCTATCATCTCCGCAGCGGTCTGCATGGAACTGCTGGGCTGCGGAGGGATGTTGGGTTGGGTGGGTGTCTGAAATGCATCCCCACAGCTGCTGACCACCACACTGGCTTTATCTTTCCCCTCCTGACATCCTTCTCTGTTTGCTGTGGTCCCTGCTCAGGCAACGTGAATCGACCTGGGCAAAAGTCTCAGTCCTGCCTGCTCAGCCACCTTTATCAACATACGCTTCTGGTTTGGTTCCCCTGTCTTTCACACATCTCACTGTTCTTTCATTAATTTAGCTTTCCCGTATATGTATAGGAAGAAAATTTTTAAGTGAGGAACAAAGATGCGTAGCATCATATTGAAATGCTTTGTGGTGGTTCTACTGGGCCTGGAACCATCTTGGTAAGGAAAAAAGCTGCTTTTGAACTTTGTTAAAGACAGCGGGACAGATCGCCAGCATGTTCAAATTCAGCGTCCTGACCTGACGTGGTGCTGGTAGAAGGAGGACTGTTGCAAGGGCATCTCTTTCCCAGCTAGTGGCCAAAACCCCATAACTCACCCAAAAGCTTCATAATGAAGCAATGAAGCATCATGTTCATATGTTCTCATGGACAAGGGAAAACAAAACAAAAAACAAAACAAACAAACAAAAAAAGAAGTGAGAGAACTTAAATACAAGGAGATTATTATTATTTTTGTTTTAGTGGACTAAATCTCATATAATGCAATACAATCTAATCAGAGTCAACACACATCTTCAGGGATCTGGTTCAGGTGGAAAAACAGCCTCCAGAAAAAAAAAACTAGAGATGTTATTGTGGCCACAGTTGATGTTACAAACAGAAAGAATAGTTTTATGAAAACATGTTTGGCTAGCAAGTATGACAAATATCACGTACTGCCTGCATGGTGGGGAAGGCACCTGGTTCAGGCAGAGCAGAGCACTAATTTCAACTTACCACATGGAAAGGTGTCTAAAAAATCAGGCAGCTGTCCTCCTAGCTTGCTGGTGAAGATAGCTCACAAAGTAAATGCTGAAGTCGTTGAACTCATGCCTTTAAAATAGATGCAGATTTAAGATTTACAGTTTTAATCTGTACCACGAGAGACAGAGATAACAAAAAATGCTCATTTTTTTTCAAAATGTTTTGGGGGTTTGAACATCTTCCTCTGGTGCAAACTGGAATTGTTCCATTGGCTGACTGGTTTGACTAGGAATCCTGTAAAAGAGCAAGTAAAAGAAAAATATAAAGCAAAACAAAACTAGAAGTTCTTGGCACTTGGGGATTTGTATTGGCCAAATGACGAGACTGAATCCCAGAATCTCTGCTTGGAAAGGATATGAAGTCATTGTTCAAATGTGCATATAAACTGGATCTAGAGGGATAAGATTAAAAAAATTTACAGAGTTCAATCTCATAAAACTATCAATTATACAGGACTGTTTGTGTCCATTTCTGTGAATTTTTCTGCAGAACAAATGTTTTGCTTTACTTCTGGGTAGACCATGGAGCTGGCATAAAATATGGTATGCTACTATAAACAAGAGGCCAACGATTTGCTTAGCAAACATGTTGTGGTTTCATTTACAGAGCTGTTATCACAGGAGAAATGGGTTGGCTGCTATGATATAGGTGCATGGATCAAGAGCTTATGAATCCATCTGCCATTTTGCAGATGAAAACTTTTGCTGTTCTTAGAAAGTAAAAGTGTTTGGAAACTGGATTTTCTTCTGGGACCATACAGAATTTCTGCCTTTATGCTACTTAATTTAATTTAAGTTTGAGGTCTTAAAGCTAGATGAGATAAGTACAGACTGAACTGTGCTCATGGTGAAGTAGCTTTTTGCACTCTGAAAGGGAAATATACCATTTTGTGTCTCATATTTCTCTGTTTACATAGCAAAAACTTAAGTAAATTTGAAAATTGAAAGATTGCAATGATTTTCCTAGATTCTGTACAATCACTCAAATATAGAATGAAAGTCAAAGGAAGTGGCTATGGAAATCTTGTGTGTTTGCCACCTTCTGTGTTTGCTGAGGTTGAACATCATTAGATGCCTACAAGTCACTGTGTGACATTGCTGGTGCTGTGGGAAAGGAGCTGGTGAGCAGCTGAGTGCCATTAATTTTAATATAAATCACTGTGATGTGTAGGAGTACAGTCTACATCTCCTCTTCTTTACTTTCTGAGTGATCCTGCTAAATTTTCTAGACTGGGGGGTGTTTAAGGATGCGGCTTAGTGCTCGCTGCAGGTCCAATGTTTGCTTGGCCTGCCGTGCTGATGCAACGTCTCTGAATTGGTCTGGCCCCAGACTCTCCTTCCTGCTAGGAAAAATAAAATAATAAAACAGAAGTTTCCAAGTGGATCATAGTGGTGTTCTTAATGCCACATTTCACTCCAACACCAGCAGCACTGTTGGACCTTGTTAAAGCAAATTTACAATTGCCTGCTTCCTTAAAGTATTAAATTCAGCGATTCCTTCTGGCTCGTTTCTCATGGTAAGCTTTATGAAAGTGTTCAGAAATTTCAAATAGTAAAACAGCCTAATAAAAGAAGTTTGTGTATGCGGAGAAGTCTGTTTGCCTGAATTTGCTGACGAATCACACCGTTCCCTAAAGCTTACTCCTGCACCAAATTGATTACTAGGTAGCTGAATTTGGGGGATAAGGTGGAGGTTAATTCTGATGGATTACCAAAGCTCTTTTCAATTTGGTGTTTTTCTACCACAAAATATTCTATTATACTGGAATATTGTTTTCATGATCTGTAGGATGTGCTAGTGGGCAAATCTTAATCTCAATCTCACTCTCTAGAGCAGCTTTGTTGTTTGAAGTATGTTCCTTAAAAATATATATATAAAAAAAATCAAAAATAAAAAAATCCGATTCTTGTCCAAAGTCTAACTTCTTCACTCTGCCAAATTGGGTTGGAAACTCATGAGAACGTATCTCCTGTGAGACTTCTGGTGTTTCCTGCCTCAGCTCATGTTGTAAATGTCACAAGCACTTACACAGCTTTTCATGTGGTATTTCAACACCACTGCTGCCACGCTCGGCCAGATCCAGTGGCAGAGATGCTCAAAAGCACAAATCATCGAAGAGGGTGGAAAGAAATAGAATGGTTCCTTGTAGAGGTTGTTTTATTCATTGTTTAATTTGCCTGTTTTTTTTTTTTCTTTCTATAATACTGGCATATAATCTGGATTTGAATACTAAGTAGAAATACTGTTGTTAAAATTTCACTTTTTCTACTTTTTCTTTGCCACAAACCTGAGCATGAAAGACCCCCGCCAAGGCTGCTGGTGGGGTACATCTTGGTGCATCTGCCCAAAGGTGGGCATAGAGGTTGGGTCTAATAATGAAACGCTGCAGAATAATTCAAAACACAGGAAATGTTGACTTCAGTCCTGGACCTTTATTCCCGTATTTTTTAAGACCACATGTGATATTTTGTGTAACCAAAACCAGTACCAGGTTGGTGCTGTTGACTCAGAACGGTCCTGAGCAGCCAGATTTGTGCTGGCCAAGGGGAAGGGTAGTGACTGGTCAGGTTAAGCGAACCTCTCATAGTTTCCCATTCATTATTTGAAGGCTTGTCAAGTTATGGAAAAGCATTTTAATTAACAACTCACAGACTTTAAAATAAAAATCAATAAGGTGCACATATTTCTTTAAGTGATGTCCAGAGTTTGCCTGCAAAGTTACAGTTTGACAGATTTCCATTAAGTTTATTGGCTTGAGATGATGTGATTGTGTTTTAATATGAAGAATTAATAAAAGATATATGAACTTATATTTATATAACCCAGTACAAAAGGGTCAGTGCATTTCCCACTCTAATTTTCTTCACAGTTTAGATTTAAATGAATTTGATTCTTCAAGGAAAAGCATAATGACATAAAGACATAACCCCACACTCTGACTCCCACCACCCGCAAGCACACACATACACCACACACACACTCACACAAAAAAAAAAACAGGAAGAAAAAGAAAAACAAAACATAGATTATCTTAATTTCTATTGGCTTTATTATTCTCTAGATAAAAGGCTCCTCAACATAAAATGAGAACTCTGAGATCAAACTTTTAAAGAATTCACAAATTTACATCAATTTTTAAAAGGTTTTATAACTAATGAACTCAGATTTCTTTTGGCATGGCATAAAATCCATTTGTACAGTTTTTAATTAAGAATGCAGCCTACGCAATTAAAATTAAGGGTAGAGACTTCATCAGATGTCCTGTGAGAACCCCAGTCGAAAAAATTATGTTAATGCTGTATGTCCTAAAAGCATTCTCTGAATGTTGGAAACACTTTATGAGGAATTATTTCTGCTATACAATGAGGATTTATTTAAAGTTGAAAATTAAGAGCTTTTAATTTTGGAGTGTTAGGACCTTGTTTATCACTAATCACTTTGGCATTTGCTATGCACTTTCAAATCAGATAAGATCATTTAAAATTCTATATTTTCTGGAAAATACGTATATGTACATAAGCTTATATGTATATGCGTATAAACTATATATATATAAGTTGAGACATGCACCCAATTTATAATGCAAATAATGTACATGCAGTCAAGGGAATTCCTAATGTGAATTTTAATATTTAAACTAACAAGTGCCATTATTGGGAATATTAAGACACTTCTTTGTTGAAATGATTAAAATTATATTTGAAATAATGAATGAAATGGACACATAAAAATATAAATAACTCATTTCAAAGGCTCCCCTCAGTCGTATAGGAAAGTGAAGTTTAATGTATTTGGAAGGTGTTAAATGAATATCCTAGAAAACAGATTTCTCTTTAGGAAGTGGTGCAGTGTGATCAGTAATGGGACAGCTTTTCCCATTTCCAAAACTCTCCAGTTCAGACCAGAAACAACTCTTTAGCTGTGACTGCTATAGGGCTTTTCAGTGCTGGAGACACACAAGGAGGAATACAAATAGCGAGCCCAGAGCATGTGCAAGGGAGATGATACCAAGACAAAACAAAAAGACATGTGATACGCTGTTATGCTGAACACTTGCTTCACATTGGGTGCAGGGATTTTCCTTCTTTTCTTTTATTTTTCTTTTCTTGTCTTGTCATTTTTTTTTCAGCATAGCTTAATGCAATAAAAATGTTTTATATTTAGAAGAGTAACAAGGGAGCTGAGGCTTAGCTTTGGAAGGCAAGCCAAATTTCATAAGGATTTTAAAGTGTAGAATAAGAAGGTTTGGCTCACAGGAGAAGTCATTTCCAAGCCAAAGACCTGACATGAAGATATGTGCAAAGAAGCAAGAGAAAGACAGGTTTGGGGGAGGAACATGATGGTGGTGATGGCAATGAACCAGGCAGGAAGCAGCTCAGGATACGGTGGCCACGATTCACGGTGAGCTGTAGAACATGCAGACCCAGACCCCAGAGGATGTGTTGGTCCCCCTTTTATAAAACAAAACCAAAACCAAAAACTGATTAAAGCTGAAACCTCTGTGTATTAGCACTTGAATTCAATAGTTTTTTGGACGTGGAAGGAGGGTAGAATAAGGTGCTTTTCACTCAACAGCAAGGTCACCAAAATTCAGCTGTGATTCTCAGCGTGATTAGTTTTATGTTCTTATTGCTGTTGCTTATAGGCACTAGAGCTCATAAAAACAAGTGTTTTTTATCTTTCGTTTAGCCAGCAGTCATTAGTCAAAATGAAAAAAAAAGATGCCCACCACTGAGTTATAGGTGGCTCTTATCTTTAGAGAGGCTAGTCAACAGCTCCCAGCTACATCATAAATAGCAAAACTCTTACATTGCAACCACCACAGAGGTGATTCTGATCTAATTTACATCCATTTTACATCATTTTAACCCCTCCCCCCTTTTTTTTTTTTTTTCCAGTGGAGCTGCTCAAGATTTACGTGCTTATGAACCAGAGAGAATCAGGCCCTCAGATAGATGTGTATGGCCAAAGATAACATTCTGGCCACAAACCTCATTTTTGTCCTTTCCTCCACCCACAAACCAATAAAATTACACAAGGCCTGAGCCTGAGAGGCCCCCAGATCTGGGCCAAAAATAAATACAAAAATACAATAAAATTTTAATGTGGGGGCCTCGTGCAATCTTTAACTAGTGCAATATTTAACTGTATGAACAAAAGATGAAACAACAGCCAAGAAATACATTTCACCTATAATTCCACTGAATATAGGAAGAAAGACCAAAGAAAAGGAGGAAAAACCATTCCATAAAATAATAGTAATACTCAGGAACTTTAAAATACCCATAAAATTACAGTACTAAATTATTAGTGCCCATGTTAGATATGCTTTGAGTTTGTCAGAAGCATTTGATGAAAGGCTGTCAAGAGTTTCAAAACGAGTGGAATAAAGTTAGGCCAAGGAAAAAGAACCATTAGGAATATTAAAAGCAACGTGCCTGATCCCCAGTGCGATGCCCGGAGAGACGAACAAGGCATGGCTTGGCCCCCAGGACTGTGCTGCAGAAATATTGAGGAGTTCCTGCAGTGGGTGAAGGTTTGATTTCCTGTGGTGGCCTCCCCAGGGGATGGTGCTGGGGGGTGTCCTCCTCTGGCCTCACCGGTGCGGAGGCATTGCTGAGTCACTGCCCAAAAGCAAGACAAAAATCTCCTTAGTATCCATTCCAGAAGTTTGAGAAACAGCATTTTATGAATACTTCAGTCCACCCTGAGCAGCCAAAGCAAACCAAAGCAAACCAAAGCAAACCAAAGATGGGGGTAGCACCGAACCCCAGGCAGTCCTGCAGTGATGTCTCACTCCAAAGTTTTGTACAGTTTCTCCTTCAGGCATTCCCAACTTGCTCAAATCTGGGTGAAGCTCTGAGACTTTAAGAGAAAAACAGTACCACAATACAGAAAAGCCTGGGGTTAATAAAGAGAATGAAAAACTAGGTCTTTTTCCTTCTAATTAAGACCCTAAATGTTGCCACTGATCTGAAAGGGTTATTGGGGCCAGCTTGGTTTCCCAGGAGGAAGGCGTGGGCAGGGCTGTTGTAACTTCAGGACAATTCCCTTCAAAACTGTAAGTCAGAGCTTATGCCAGAAATATATAGAACTTATTTTAATGTAATGACTAATAATTTATACAGCTGGGTGATCTCGTCTGATTCTTCCTAAGCTCTTACCCTTATTTGGCAAAATACCAAAGCTTGTGTTTTGCTTCAGTATAATTTTAGGCAGATGCTTAAAACTAAGCACATCAAGATCTTGTTGACAGAAGCACTTTAATTACTATGGTCTGATAATGAGAATATTCAAATTTTATGTTCATCCACAGCCTTATAGTTTACAGACACATTCAGAAACTGTACCAGACGAGGCCCTTTCTATCATGAGTGATGGCTTTAATTTTAGCACTGCTGGACAGTCCAGAAGGTCACTACACTGGTATTTGTCCATTATAACCAGATTTACCTTTGGCTTGCTGGACCTTGTGTGCATCATTTCATCTGCTTGTGCCTCAGTTTCTTCAGCCATAAAAGCTAGAAAATGGACTCACACCATCAGAAAAATGCTGGGACAGCTGAGGTGAGCAGTTGGAAGCAAGCACCAGGTATTATCTCTACTTCTGCCTCAGGTAGAATTTTTTCCCAGGGTTATTAGGTAATTGATAACCACTCAGATAGAAATAGAGAAATGAAAAAAGCAGTAGGCACATAAGCTTTTTTTTCTTGATTCATTTTCCTATGTTTAGCCTGTAATCTATGAATAAAAGCAACTATACTGTCAAAACCAGAGGGGCTCGGAAAGTGGTGATCGCTGAAGGTGAGTGCGCACCCTCCCGACGGAGATGTAGTGCAGGCGGAACAGCCACAGGCTGCACGCTGTGCCATCAATTCCCCTCCAGACCATGACCTGGAGAAATCACCTTCAAGTTGACAGGGGCTTAGGCAATATTTCAGAATCTGGTCAAGATTTTACAACACCAGATACTGTTTCATTCTCCGGGCTTTTTCTGACCAAAGAATTTTTAACTAGGGCAAACTGTCAAGTATGCAGCGGTTTTGTAAAGCAGACTGCAAGCCAAAGAAAACTCGGCCGAGAACACCACATTTATTGATAAAGGGCCTGCACGGCTGTAACGAGATGGGCAAATGCTGTAGCAGGGGATGGTATGGCTGGGGATGTGGGTTTGCGGGGCACGGCTGTGCCGGTGCTGTGCCGCTTCCCGGCGAGGACTGTTACCACGGCCATAAAGTCATTTGCTGGCTTCAGAAAGCTGCTGTTGCTTTGGCGCAGAGCGCGCGCGGCTGTAAAAACGTAAATCAGCACAGATGCAAGTTTGCTCGAAGACTTTTCCCATGCTGGAGCATTTTCACGTTTCCTGCCAAAGACTGTGTTGCAACCTTTGGCATGCGAGTGTTGTAAGGTTGTTTTTTTATACAACTTCGTGATAATCAGGAGCCAGAGCTCATATTGTAGCAATCTTGTGGCACTTTGAGTTCAGCCATTCAGCAAAAGTTATGTATTTCTTCTACTGGTTAAATGAAATGCCTCCATTTTTCTTAATTGTTTCTGACATTTCTCCCATTATTCCCTGAGCCTCCTCAAAGGACGTAAATAGCTCGTAATTCTCTTGCGAAAGCAAGTGTGAGCTGCAGAAATATAAACACCACAGCATTGCTATAAGCCAGTTCTCAGAATATGGATGTTGGGCTGCAGAAAACGAAGCAATCGACAGAGATCAAAAATCCGTCTCCGATACGGTTGGTGTGGCAACTAAAAGAGTTGGGCTGATTTCTCCTCTTCCAGATACCCAGAACTAAACATCAGGAACAATTAAAAAATTGTGGTCTTTTGTAAATTACTCCCAGAAGAAATCTTGGAAATCTTTCATTTTAGTCATTTCGGTCCACTGAACCATAAAGCTATTATGAATGAACAAAAATACTAGAGAGAAAATTGAAATACAACGGTAATTAACAATATGAATATATCAAAATAAAACCCAACTGGCGGGATGTGGCCATCAGACACTTTCACACTGTGGTGACCGCGGCCAGGTAGGGCACCTCTGATTTCATACTTTCTCCCCAACAAGGGCACCTCTGGTTTCATACTTTCTCCCCCCAAAGTGACCAAAATCTGAGCAGCCCCAAGTGATGGGAGAGGGGGGGAAGGGGGGGCGGGAGGTTCTCAGAATTTCTGTCTTTCTCAAAAGCCTCGTAGGTACAGGCAAGGTGTCCATCTTGTTTACCTTAGAATAATAATTAATAATTCCCATTTTAGGATCTTCCTTTCTGTTACCATATGCTAAATGTCAACAAAGGATTATAGGAAAAAATCATTGAAAATGTGCAGCTATCACAAATAGAGATTTCCCTATGGGTTCTCTAATACTTTACAGACAAATGTTAAAGATTTATTGCACATGAACATCAAACATGGTTTTACTACACTTCTCATTTGGATCAAATTGACACATTTTACATTCTTTTTAGCCTAATGAGATTCTTTCTCTACACATTATATTCCAAGTGACCTCGTACATTAAATTTGTGGCATGGAACAAACCCACTGATATAACAAAGCCCTTTTCTTACCAACTTTTGTTTTACAAAAAGAAAAGAAAAAGTTTAACAAAATCATATCCTGAGCATTCATTTTCTAATTGCTGCTTAAGATAAAGTAATGTATATACTGTGCACACTAACATGTTATGCCAAATTTTCATTTTTCAGTATTCACAGTTCACTATTCTTTTGAACATTGATTGCAGTCTGAATACTCACAAGTTCAGACATAGTCCAAATTTTTAAACTTATGCTTAAAATGTGAGTGGGTTTCTGCTCATAGACAAAGCTCCTGGAAGGATTTTGCCTTTGGTGTTTAGAATCAGGCCCCCAAAACTAACCAAAACCTGGTTGCTGGAGTCTGACTTCTGATAGCAATTCACTGCAAAAACCTTCCCGGCAGCTTTGCACAGTGCAATATTTGTTTTTGCACATGATTAAGTGATTAAATAAAAAAATCTGTACTGGAAAGTAATATTTTTTTTTTGGCTTATCAAAGTGATTAGTAATGGAATGTAAGTTTTTAACACTGTGCTGTAATGTTGTACCAGGAGAAGGTAGCAGATGACCTTGAAAGGAGGTGAAAGGAAACTAGAAAATGTTAATTAAAATTATTAGTGCTGTTTGAGGTGCTTATCTTGTTTACTGCTAAGGTGTTGCTCCCTTCTGCATAATTAGGGGTAATTTTACTTACTTTCAAGTCTGTAATTTTAAATATCACAAAGTTTTATCTTCCAACAAGAAGTAATTCATTATTGGTTTGTATGTAACTGCTTGATGTTTTAATCAATATATGCAACTTCCAGAAGGTCTGTTAGAATTTGTCAAGAGGTTTTATACATCTTTTATACTGTAGGATTAGGCATGGTATATGAAGCCGAAATCCCATTTAGTAATGAAATTTAAACATAATTCTGTGTTTATGATGTGAAGATATATTTTTGCTTGATCTGTCCTTTTACGTTTCCCTTTATCCATGATTATTGGAGGACAATGATATCTGGAAAACAAACCAGAGTGAAGTTAAATCCATTTGAACACAAAGAGTTACTGTCAGTTAATCCTAATAGAGACAATACCGATTTTTTAACTAAACTGCTTAAGAAATGAATATGTCTTGCATGCTTTCAATTTGTTTTAAATCCTAATATGCGGAGCTCTTTGCTGTTGTCTAATATTTGCATAAAATATTTAATCTTGTACTTTAAATTAATGATATTAAAGGTCTAAATGTTTGAAAAATGTTGTTGTCAGAACAATGTAATCTTTTCTCTCCAGACTTCTTCATATAATTGTGGTGCCCTTATCCTAATATACTTGTAACCTTCCTCTGCATTGTCCTGCGCTGAATGTACTCTGCCAGGACTTTCTTAATTTAGAGATTTCTCTACTTTATTTTTTAATGTTAAGCAGTGGGGCGGGGAAGCTCCTCCGCTCGTCAGGACTTGCGGCAGAATGAACTAGTTCCCAAAATGGGCTGCGAGATGGAAGGGCACGAATGGGGGTCTGGGCATCAGCAGGTGGTGGGATGCAGGGATGGGGGTGGTGAGTGCCATGGCCCTGCTCCCGGCTGGCTCCACTGGCATGAGCAAGGGGCACTTTTAATTTTGCCTGCTGTAGCAGTTGTGATAAAAATATCGCTGCTCTTTTATCTTCAGCAGAGCAATTAATGACATGCAGGGTACTTGAAGTCCCGTAATTTTTTAACCACTGGCATAGTAGGTAGAAAGAAGCATACCATTGCCATGAGGCTTTAATTAAACCATGAAAAAAAATGGAAAATGTCTTCAGGAGTACATATTAAAATAGGCAAGTAGCTTCAATTCATTTTCTTAAATTTATTGAGTACTGAGCAGGTTGAAAGTTTGCCGGCTTAATGTAACAACTTAATACAGAAGTTGTGTAAGGGAATATACCCTTGTTTCTTGTGTATGCTTCATGAGTCAACTGTGCCTACAGGTGGGTTTAGCTGAAGTGGTGCAAGCAGGTCATTAATTAATTAAAAAAGCCAAAACCAATATGCACTCTGTGAAGCACAGGGAAGTAGGGGGTTCAGGAAAGTTTGTGGAGCCCCATTGCTGCTATGGGGCATGGGCAAGCTTGTGCTCTCCATTGCCTACATGGGGAAAGGATTGATGAAGGTGATCCTATATGAAGAGTTGCAACCAGGAGTCTCAGTAAAGAACCAGCAGGTGCCCGTGGTGCAATGCTTACACTTTTGTGGATGGAAAGGGATTCAAGGTATTTGGTGTCCACCTGCAGTTACCTGTGTAAAATAAATACAGTGTGTTGTAATGTAGCTTGTGCATGGACTAAATTGTCACTGCAAAAGCAGCAGATCTTTAGCATCACAGGGCAGTGCCCAGGCCCCCACATGGACCTGTGTTTCTCCCAGTGACATCCCACTTGCTGACTTCTGTGGCTGAGCAGAACAGCCGCTGTCACTGCTGGGGTGCCGCTGTAGATGCCCGGTGTTGGCTCCCTTAATTCCTCAGTTACCACCTCCTCGGTGCTGCAAGAGCCCCTGCGGCTGAGCTGCTCTGACAGCAGGCGCTGCCAGCCCGGGGAGGCTGCGAGCAGCCGCCAGCCGGAGCAGAGCCTGGACGCTGGCACGGCCGGGAGGGTCCTGCCAGCACCGGGCTCGTCCTGGCTCCTCTCTTACTCTGGAAGAGCTGCTGTTTCATGGTGGCTGCTCAAAAGCAGGAGTTACAGCATAGCAGCCAGGTTGGGGAAGAAAAAGAATTAATTCAGCTTGGAGATACAATAGACGAGGAAGGCAGTAAGGCAAAAAGGCACATGAAGAATCTCAAGAGCAGAAGACAGCAATATTTTCAGGGATTTATGTGGCACTAAAAGGGATGTATTATGGCAAGTAGATGAAAGGACATATTATACTGCCATATTTGATGCATGGCCACATAATCACACTAAACTGAATTTTGAATAAGAATGGAAGAAGATTCCTGTAGTCAGTTGGAACTACAGGGAGAATTTAAATAGTAGCCCTAATAATATGAGGAGCTGCTCTTCTCAGCGGCATGAGGTTAACATCGGTACTCCTGAGGAGGAGAACCATGGAAAATTTAATGGCACGAGTTGTCAGAATTCCCTTGTTTTTATGGCAGAGTGCACGAGCGCCCAAGCTCTGTCTGTGGTTCACAACACAGCGCTCCCAGCACTGGGTGGCTGCAGCCACGGGAAGAGGTGTGCTGAGACAGCCACTCGCTTTCTGCACCACCCTGCTCTTCCTTCAAAGACCCCCCCAGCCAAACGGTGGTGGCACCCAGGCATTTTCTTTGATTCCATTTGGCTTGCCCAAAGAAGACCAAATCCTCCAAGCACAATGTCAAGGTTGATGAGTTTCACCTGCACTGTCCCCAGATCTGTGCCAGAGCACGAACCACGCATGCTTACCCATCACTTAGTCCAGGATCCCGTGAAAGGCCCATGAAGCAGAGAAAAGCTCTAAAGAAACCTGGTCCAAGTCTCATATTTGTAACAAAGCTCCAAACCTGGGCAGTTTGGGGTTGTTTGTTCCAAACATTTCAAACAGTTCCAGTGACATCTAGTGGGGAGGAAACCCCTGTGAACGGCTCCAGCCTTACGGAAAAATCCCATTATCCTTTATTTTCTTTTAACCCACTGGGCAATAGTTTCCTACTGAAAAAAACTCAGCTGTGGTTTGTGTGCCATACACCATGATTGAAAAATAGTTTCATAGTCCACTGAGAATTTCTCCTTTCTGGAAACATTTCATATATTAAGGACCATTTGGAATTTTCTCTGGGACATTCCAATAGATCTAAAATAAACTCATGAAAGAAGGTCACATAGTCTTAGGAAAAAAAAAAAACCAACAACAACAAAAAAAACCCCCACACCTCTTGGAAATTTAAATTACTCAGAAAAAAACAATAAAAATCTCAGTCCAATAGTTGCTACCCTATTAAATATAAATATAACTAAATATAGTTAAAGTGATGTAAAATTACCTTGGAAGCAAAACCAGGTCATCTTTCTTCCCTCCCATCTCACGCTGTCCTCTGCACTGCCTCCCTGCCCAACTTCAGGACATTTTTCTTTCTGGCCTTACCCATGAAATGAAGAAGAGGCTGCAAACACCGATCACACTTGGCTTACTCACACAGCAACATTTTTGTTTTATTTCAGTCAAGCTGAGCAAAAGTCCTTTCTGAAGCACTTGATTCCCTCACATCCTTTTACTCCCTCCTCTTTGGGCACTATGCAGTGCCAACCAGGTTGTTCTCAGTTAAGAAGCAGCTCAAATTTTAGGCTCACAAGACACAGCTCCATACAGCAAATGTCACTGCTGAACAGGTTTCTTGAACAAGTCGGTTTTATCACCAAGGTATATGACCATTTGTAGAAACATGGCACTATGCTAACAGGGAAAGTTACTAACATCAGCGAGGTGGTCATTCAAAGTTCAGAAGTATGGTCTCAGTATTTCTCAGGAACAAAGATCATGGCAAAGCAAGAATGTTTTTTCCTAAAATGGAAAGATTGCACCACGAAAGTTTGGAGGAGACTTCTGCATGTACATAGTCCTAGGAACACTGGACTCATGCCTTTTTGTACATTTTCAAAAAGTAGAGAAAGAAATACAATATTACCTTTGGGTTGTTGTGTGGGCGCAGTTAAACTGACCTGCCACTGCAGGAATCTCACAAGGTCCAGAAGCATCAAAGCTTTGAAAAATGCATAGTTATTTTGAAGTTTGTCCAACCAATGTAGGCTGTGTGGGCTTGCAAAATTTGTCTGAAAATTTCACAAGAACTTTGTTTCTCCCAAGTTTCCAGTTCTACCCTTGATCCTGGCTGGAGTCTGGACCTACACTCACAAATACATATTAAAAAAGAATTAGAAACAACATTTAGCCTGGTTGTTTTTAAAAGTTTCAGTTTTATTTTGCAATAAATTTTGGATGCAGGCTCTAAGAATCATGTTCCTGTGACAAGGGCAGCTGTGTTTCAGCAAAGAAACTGAAATGAGTCACTGGTTTTCTTTCTTTCTCATTTTTGTTTTCCTTAATCCAAGAAAAAAAAATAATAATCTAGACTGAAAAATATCAGCTTTGCTCTTTGCGGATGGGAAAGACAGAAAAGTTCTGTTCCCAGGTCTTGCAACAGAACTGGTGTGTGAACAAGACTCTTCACTTCAGCCACTGCATCACAGCCCCTCCAGCTAAAAGTGTGCCCGAGCTCGTCATGGCTGACCGACACCCTGTAAGGCACTTGGTGATGCATGGAAATCTGACGGCTCAGATGGTGTAGAGCCTCCTCCTTATTTTCAGATAACAAAGGCAGCTGAAATTCATTTCAACAGTTCCCCCCAAATTTTTTTTTTTCCTAGAATATTATTGGTTTTGTTAGCACAGAGACTTCAGGCTCCCACCTGCAATGGGGAAAGACGTGTGCTGGAGATGCTCTTACAACTAAATCATCTGTGGATGAGGTTGAAAACTTCTGGTCTAAATAATTCCTGCTCTTCATCAGAACACAGTAATTCAACATTAATTCACACTTGTAAACTACTTGCAGTTTTGTAGAGAGAAGCAAAAGTATTTACCATGCTCCACTTTAGCTTCCTTCAAAATTCTTGGAAACTGTATTTTGTTATTCTTCATTGTAAAATCACTGAATAGTTTTTTTTTATTTTATTTGTATTGCTTTTGTGAAATAGCAAAACAAAGGAAAAAAAGAAACAAACAAAAAACACCAAACCACATTCTTTTCATAGTATTAATTTGGTTTGGTATAAAAATCAGTTTTTGCCAATGAAAATGCATTCCTTTTCGCAAAGACATGTCTTGGTCTCTATTGTGCATGCGAAGGCGTTGAGGTCAGAGGGTAAATTTCTCTTAGTTGCAGACTATTTCCATGGCTGAATATCACATGATTAGCAGTGTTTGGTCACTGCTGGGAGAGACTGGAGAGAAAGGAAGGTCAGGTGGGTGTCTTGGGAGAAAATCAGAGAGAATTACTATAAAATATGTGCAGTTAAGTGAGAAAATCAGCATCTGCTAGCTGTTTTTTATTCTTTCATTTTTTTGAAATCGGAGGAAATGTTATGAACACATTGTTTTGGGGTTTGTTATAATTCTGAAGGGAGAAAACGATGAGGATGAAGGTGGGAGCTTGGGGAATGCAAATAGGAGGCGAGCATTGACAGCAGAAGCCGTAACAGCAATACTATTTTTCATGATGACTTCAATCCCACGGAAGACAAATTAGGTAAAGAGAGAAAGAAACCACCTCTCTAAGTTCTTTGCAGCCCTGGTTATGAAGCTCCTGGACATTCTGGGAGATGTTGCCGTATCCAAAACAGCAAAAACCATCCCAGCTTCAGCTGAGGATGCGAGGTCAAGCCCAGGAGCCTCTCCGGGCAGATATAAGCCCTGCAAAAGTGTTTTCCAAGGGGAGCTCCAAGGGCTGCTCCATTGTGCCCTAAACACACAGATTCTGCAGACATTGGGAGGTTGACACCACCTGATCATATTCTGCAAGCTTGGTGCTGCCACCCTGTTCCCCTCCGAATCCAACTCTTTGACAGGGATGTGAGCCATGGAGAGAATTTGGGGCAGTGACGGGGGAGCAACAGAAATTGTCTTTCTCTCCAAATCTGACTTGCACTCTTTGTGAACAATTACACGAAAAGTTTTGATTACCCTGTAATTATGATTTTGTAAGGGCACTATCCTTCCTCCCCTCCTCCTATGGAGGATTTACTCACTGATGAGTAAATCTCCAAAATCTCCCTCCTCAGGACGCTTCTGCTCTGTTTTCCTATCACAGCAGTGAATCCTGCCTGGCTGCTTGTCCTGAGCCTCTCACTTGCTGCACCTAGCTTACTTCTTGAGAAGTCTCCCCCACGGCCCATTTAGGAATGATTCAGTATAACCAGGATGGAATTGGGAATCTCTTCAAACCTGCAGAAACTCCGAGAAAGTAGAAGGTGTACTCAGAAATGATAACCTGCTGGCTGTCTCACATCAGCGGCACAGGGAGCCCAGAGAAGTTTAACACCTGCTTTGGAGATAGTCCATTTCTGATCTGTTGATGTTTAATAGCTGTGAATATTAAGTTAATGTTAGGAAAGTTATGGGTTTTGACGTTGCCTTTGGCATTTATCATATCTATTGTCCTTCAGGGGATGCTGTGAAGGCCCTCCGAGCAGTCGGGGAGGCAGATCACCATCCAGCTGGGCTTGCTCTAGGATGCAATAAATAAAGCGTGGGGGAAGATGCCGCTCTGCCATACGGTCCTTCCCTCCACCTTGCAGTTGCGTCCAGCCCTGCTTTTGCTGCTCCTGAAAGGAGAAACTCCAGTTCTTCTCCTTGCAGAGATCTCCACAGACTGCTTGTCCCTAAGTGCCAGCGGAGAGGAAAAGTTCAGTCGGTCACTGCTGCTGTTGCTGCCCTGTGCTTACTCGGGCTCCTGTTCAGCACCCACTACAAGAACTTAGCTTTAAGCTTACGGCCTCATCTCCTTCAAGAAGAAATACAATATTCAAAGTGTGTTCCTGATAGATGGTTTGGCAGGTGCACAGGAGAGGGTGTGACAGCCCCTCTGGGGGGTGTCAGCCCATGCGCCCTGCAGCCCCTGAGCCGCGCACTCAGCCACCGCATGCTGCGTTCAGGCAAAAATGATGCCAAAGAGCCAAAACAAAGAGTATTGTGTTTGGCCTATCTTGCAAAAAATTATGCATTGAAAAAGAATACTGTGGAAGCAGAGTAAGTACAACATACACGGCAAAGTGTCTTGTTGCTTCTCTGAGACAAAGGCAGACAAAATTAATCAGCAATGATTTGTTGTGCCAGAAAATGCACGCTTCTGACTATCTGTGGCAGATTATTGCCAAGGAAATAGTTCCTCAATATCCCAGGCACATTCCTGACCTGTATATTATGAAGTTATTTCTGCTTTATGATTTGTAACCTGTAAAATGCCTCTGATCTTAATAAATGAGAGCTTGTTGCCTCCTGAAATCCACTGTATTTCATCTTTTGCTTTCCTCCTTTGGCAGTGTTGTTATTTAGACTGAGTTAACATTAGTATTCTCTCTGAGCATATACACTTCCATGAATTCGATATCATCGCTGCGAGCTAGCACCCTTAGGACGCTATGACACCATCCATATGACATATGATCATGCGTGGAAGCATAGCTGGAGGCTTTATGGAAAACACTGAGGATTTCCCAACCTGCACTTTTTTTTTTTTCCCACTTCCCCACAAGGAAATGTCGTGGACTTTTTTAATTGCTTAATCAAGCCAATGACCCATGCCTAGGTCTCAAAACTTAATAGTAAACCCGTAGCAAGCAAATTACACGGGGCTGTCTTATCAAAAGCCTTCCTATAAAACAGTTCAAGTTGCCTGAGGTTCAGCCTGATCAGCTTCTGAAAATGAAGGGCCTTACCCTTGGTCAATGTACAGGAGTTTTCTTGATGTTTACAGGGGGTTCTGGTGGCAGGACAACAGGAGTGCTTCCCCAGGGGGACACCCCATGTCCAGGGTGGGTCCCCATCCACCCAAAGCCACCCCCTGCCAGTCATATGGGAAAATCAATATTCTCAGAAAACCCATGGCATGAACCCCCTCCACGCCTCCCAGTGCCTCAGGTGCAAACAGCACAAAAGGCTGCAACTTGCCCTTGCCCTCATGAATGAAATGGGTTCCCCAGGAATTTGGGACCCACGGCTCCCACCCCGTGCCCACTCAGAGCGAGGTGCTAAGTCTGAGCAAACATTTTGACCATTCATGTGATCCAAATTATTTCATCGTGCTTGGCTCACTACATTTTCAGTAAAAAGGGGAACACAAGCACATTACCAGCAGTAACACCAAGAGATAACGGCTGAAAGTGGGAGCGCTCGTGGTAACGGAGGGCTGTGTGCTCAGGAGAGGTGGGTGGAGGGCAGCATCCGCCCCCAAAAACCGTAACACAATTCCAGCCCCTGCAAGCCCTGAAAAAGCCAGACATCTCCTGAAACCGTTTTACGAGTGCACATGGAGAAACTGCAGAAAATATAACTGTTTGTGAATAAAATGGAAATTAGTGCTGTTGTGTTCACCTGTAAGTTTTCCTTTAAAGCCAGTGATTGCATTTGAAACCTGCAATTCTCAACAAAAAGAGAAAAGTTCAGTGCTGATTGCTGGATATTTGGACCTCCCAGTGCAAACATTAACTGGCTGAGAGGCACTCTGGAATGTAATGAAGGAAACAATACTGGGAAGGGAGCCAAACGCAGAAACACTGGCGCCTGCAACCTAGGGATTTGCCTCCTAGTAATAGGAGCTGAACAAGGCCCAGCACTTCTGTTAGGCTGGAAATGACATACTGTGATCCTTGACTTAGCCAAAGGGATTTTAAATGGAGGAAAGAGCTGGCAAGACAAAATCTCCTGCACTTTTCACAGTGTTTTCTAAAACAAGCAAAGGAAATCAAGAGAAAAGACTGTAGTCTATTACATTTGATCCAGTTAAGTCAAGAGTGGAAGCTTTTTAACTGCTGTTATTATTTTTTATACTTTCTCATCATGTCACACCACCCAGAAAGCACAGACATAAAGCAGAAACTTGAAACTGCTTTCATTCAAGAAGAAGGGCACCCCAACATTGCGTTATTGACAGGAGGTCTGAAAAAACTGACAGCTGCAGAAATTGTACAGTTGAAGTTCAATTCCCAGGAGCGGGAACAATATACTGATGGTATTAATTCCGTTTGGAATTGTTAAAATAAGAAAAGGTTATGGGCTGAGGAAGGGACCCGGTATTTTTTTTCTTGTAACAAAGGCGAACCTTCCTTCTTCCCTGGTGTCCTTGGACTGTCATCTCCAACCTTTTGAAACTGTATCTGATTATCCATGTGGCAATTAATCATAATTAAGCAGGCTTGAGATTTGGAAAGGTACAAAGAAGGTGGCTATAGATCTGGCTTTTGTCCTGAGTAACCTCTTTTTTTTTTTTTTTCTTTTTTTTTTCTTTTTTTGGCTGCTGAATCTTGTGTTCAGAGCCATGAGAGGGAGGACTGCAAAACTCCGAGGGAAAAAAAAAAAAAAGAAAGAGAAGTAGAAATAACAGAGAATGTGTGCGTGTGTGTGTGTGTGTGTGTGTGTGTGTATGCGCACATGCACGCTTTAGCACCAGAGCCACCAGCATCCTGGTTGTTCTTTCTTTCTCTTTTTGGGCATCGCAGTCCCTAGAAACTAAGTTCCAGCAAACTTGGACACAGCCTGTTTCCAAGAGGAAGCTAGGTAACAAATTACCTTTCTAATGCCAAGTGATTTGGATCCATTCTTACAAACCAGATTTTTTCAATTTATTACAGGAAAACATTCAATCATTATACGCTGGCACTCTGTCTGGGGCACATGGAATACCATTCTACCCACCCCGCCCACATCCAGTTTTTAAAGGCTTAGTAAGCCCAGAATGTCTTCTTATTAAATGTTTTATATATTTATAATTAAAATACTGGGCTGGCATTAGAATCATTTTAACAGATGTAACCTGACACAGGCTTTCTCTGCCCAGGGTCAGGCTGGGAAACAATGGCTTCTTTAACTCCTGCCTTCTGCTCAGGTTTCTGTTTGCACATGGGTCCAATTTGTCCCATTTATGATTAGGTTTAAGTAAGTTGATGTGCTATTTATTTAGGAGAATTGCCATTTCAGACTATTACCATATTCCCCTACAATATACATTACAGTGTGGTCTATGCCTGCACTGTCCATTATTAGGTTATTATGGTCCCGAATATGGTCCCAATTCACCAAAACAACAACAACTAACTTGATTCAGGCATTAAGTGATTTACTGCAGCTCTTTACGTTGGAATTAGCGTACATACTGCTCGCAAAAGCCAACACCCCCCTCCTCACCCCCAACCCTAAAGGCTTACAAGGGCCATGTGCTGGCACGTGAAAGAGACTTAAATGTCTAGGTAATTGATTTAAATGTCAGGTATGAATGCTGGGCAGGGAAAACCTAAGCGGCAGGGTCTGCCTTCTTGCAAAACAGACCAAGGTGCTGCTCACCGTCACCAAGTGTGGCAGGATTGGGTTCAGCAGTAGGAAACGCTGGGAAGAGCTCAATACCAGCCACCACAGTCCCATCCCGTGGAGCTGACAGCCCGGGTTTCTCTCTGTTACCAATAAAATACGCTTGCTCCACCTTTGACGCTGCACCGAGGAAAAGCAAAGGTAATTTATAACGACTGGCCTCAAACATGCGGCTGGTCCTTTGCTCCCCCCGCTCTGCAATGCAACCCCCTGCCCCTGCCACAGAGAAGCGTGGTGATTGAAGCCAAAGGACTTTTCAGCAGCTCTTCAGCTCCCCCCAGCTGTGGCAGCCCCTGCCAAACGGCAGCTCACTGCTCCCAAATCCCTGGGCATCATCCCACTGCCTCCAGCACCAGCTCGGGTGCATGGATGTGACCATCTCCCACAACAGGCTCTAAACTCCGAGACCATCCCTCCCAGCCGCAGCAAGGGGCTGTGTTTGTGTTCTTGGGCAAAGCTCGCGACCAACAGCTGTAATTCACATAAGAATAAATCCATAACCACAACCCCCGTGTGCTCCAAAAGCTGCGGTGAACCAGCGGCCGATCAGCCCTGCCGTGCACACCGTGCTCCTGGCACCGCGCCTCCCCGCCCGGCCGTGGGGCCACCGGTCACCAGCTTCCAACCGGGAGGTTCCCAGCCTCCTTTCCAATTTCTGTGCTTTGCCAGGCGTGTCCCAGCCTCCTTCCGAGTGACTTATTTCTGTGCTCTGCCAGGCATGAGCCCTGCACGACGAAGGAGAGGGTGGCTGCACACCAGCCCTGAGCTTACTCATCATCTCCTTGTAGGCGTCTGTTTGAGTGGTGGCCCACCGACCAATGTGGTGAATTTTTCTGGGTTTTGGAGCTAGGAGGGTGACCACAAGTGCTGCTGGAGGTACCAGGACACTGAGGAGCCTGGCAGCCCATGGGCCTGTGGCACACAAAGGAGTTGGAGGGGTCTCCGGGCAGCGGGCAGCCCGTGGGGCACAGCACAGGGCCCCGACCGGCGCCGAGGTGTGTGGAGAGGGAAGAAGCTGACACCTCAAGAAGCAGAAAAAGAGGGGGAAATAGGGATGGCTTTTCAGTTCTGCTGCAGGCACTGCTCAGCAAGGCCAGGTGGCATGCAGAATTCTTTCAACAGGAGGAAAAAAAAAGTGGAAATAAGGCTTGTTCTGGACTCGGGGGACCCAATGGTTTTCTCACAGTGGCCACTCAACAAATCCACTTCCAGACCAAGGTGAAGGCTGTGAATGGAGATGAAATTCCAGCTGGCTGCTTGCACAGCCCAGGTGGGATGTAGACAGAAGCCATAAGAAGCTCTACCACCGCAGGAAAGGAAAGCCTTAAGATTTTGGACTCATCCCTGCCCCCTCTGCAGGCATCCGACATGCACACGTGGCTTCTGACCCTATCAGCAGACTCTGGTTTGGGGTTTCCAAGGCACCCGGTTAGTCACACGCAGATATACCTGGTTCTGTTTACACTTACATGGTGCGTGATCTGTCCTGAGAATAACCTGTTAGTAAATTAAACTGAGACCCACAAGAGGTTAGAAAATGAAGCTCAGTGCTCACCGTCCAGGACACAACTATGGCTAGATTCAATTTTTGGATCAATGGGGAGGTAAAAAGGCATCACATTTGCATATTTATTAGTCTCTACTTCACAGAGTTAAAAAGATGAGAGAGTAACTTTGCTTTTCTTTCTCAGAAGGGGCTTTAAGGTGAGCCTTACTTAGACATCTCCAGGAAAACAACAGTGCTAAACGCAAGGATTAAAACCGCAAGGCTGGAGCCCGTGGTTGCTCTGCCTTTTGGAGGTGAGATGGATTTCTCCATGTGGGATCCCTGCCCGCCTCCTCCAGCGCCCTGCCCGCAGCTCTCTGCTGAGCAGGAGCCCCGAAGTGCCCGCAGTGCACCGCTTTGGGACCCCTTCCAGGTCGTTTGGAAGTCAGGCTTGGAGCCTGCTCCAGACACCGAGCCATGTAACGCGGAGCTATGAGAACTTGGGAAAACCTGCTTGGCAAAACCTCTTTTTTTTTTTTTTTTCTCTTTGGTTGAAATCCCCTCCCTTTTTTTTTTTTTTTTTCTTTCCAAATCCCTAAATTGACCAAGCTTGTGAATCTCGCTTGAGTTTGATTAAAGTCAATAGGGAATTTTAAACCAAAGAGGAAAAAAATCAGGGTAGCAAGAAAAAACATTTTTATTTTATTATTATTTTTTTAATTCTGTAGTGGATTCCTCCTGTGGCAGCCCCCCCCCTTCCCCAGCCCCCCTGAGCACAGCCCCTGGCACGTGCAGCCTGCTGCAGATGGATCGCGCACGGCACGCGCGGCCCTGCAGAGCTGGCACACAGATGTTGGCGTCGCGCTCGCCAGCCAGGCAGCGTTTTGGGGAGATGGCACGCTGCTACTGCATGGGAAAAGGAGGGGGGGACCTCCACTGGGGCTGGCAAACCCCCCCCCGCCTTGCTCGGCTGCGGCACCCGTCCCCATCCCCAAGCCCATTCCTTGGGGGCAGCGGGTGCACTGCCTCGAGGGACACCTCAGTTCTCTCCTCCCTGTGAATCTGATTGCTTTAATTTGGGTGCAGTTATAGCCCCCACCACTGGGACCAGGCTCAGGACTCACCAACACCAGGGGATTTGCTGTTGGAAATGCTGAACAGCATGCTGGGGCCTGATCCAGCTAGGGGCAGAGGATGCTGAGCACCCTCAGTGGGGCTCGCTCTGCGGTTTAGCCACACAGACCATGACTGTTCAACTTTTTAAAGATTTTTATAATTTCTGTGACCTTGTTTGTGTGGGTGAGGACCACAAGTGAGTTTAAGTCTCACTTTCCCTATGAAGAGTCAGGCCTGGACTATGAGTTATGTGGGGAGGCGTTTCCCATCCTGACTTCTGCCTTTTCCTTGCATGCAGGAGGTGACATTCAGAGTTAAGACACTATGTTTTTCTGTGGAGAAGATGGACAGGAGAATCAGCAGGACAGCTCAGGAGGAGAAGGCACCTCCCAAGCACCATTACAAGTTCCCTTCGATCTCAGGGGAGCTGGTAGCTGGGCACTCTCTAGAAATGTCCACAGAGACCCTACACCACAACCCCATGTCTCTCCTGCCATGCAGCCTTGGGGACCTCATGCAAAAGCTGAAAGCCACAAAAAACGATGAAATGCTGCTGGCAGACAGCAAGCCAGGGGGGGATTTGGGGGCTGGAAGACAAATGGAGCCCCACCTCCTGCTCAAAACCAAGCAAGATCAGGTTGGGTTGGCTGTAAATATCTGTTAAACAAAATAATCTGAAAGTGTATATGACATTAAATATGCACAGAGCTCCTTACATCAGAGTCCTGCTATTAGAACAAATGCGACATTGCTCTTATTCCTACAATGTTCTTAAAAGGACTGAGAAGCCTTGGTCTGCCCCCCAGTTTGGAGCAAGACATACTGTGCCACTGCATCTCCCCGTCTCCTTAGCGCGAGGTACGTCTCTGTTATGGGATTGTGATTTCAGTTTTTGCACTTTTTCTCTTTTCCCAAAAGTGTTCTTAATAGTTCAGCTTGGTGGACCGAATATCCAGAATAAGCCTGCCTTTTGGGGATTTTATATTGTCGTGCATAATCTATGGCTGTGAATATACCTGCTGGTGTATGTATGTAGGTGTATGATTGAAGTTCACGTCTCATGAGCCAGTTTTTAAGACTATCAATAATGGGTTTTTAGGTTTTACTAATTTTGTTGGAAGGGTTGTCCAGGGGTCATGCGGTCCTACCTCCTTCTCTGAGCAGGTCCAACTAGATCAGAATGTCTTGTCAAAGAACATTTTGAGTATGTCCAGCATATCCAATTCAGATATCTGAGCAGCAGATATACTTCCAAAATATGCAGACATCTTGTAGCCTCCCCTGAGCCATTTACATTGAATTCTCGACAGTTTGGGGGGCTTTTTTTCAGTGTTTCTGAGCAGTGATCTACCTAGGAGAGGAGCTCAGCTCAGGGCTGGAAATGGTCTCGACAAAACCCTGTTTAAAAGTCTGTTGTAGTACAGATCAAACCGAGGAAACCTCATCCTGCCATCTGGAGTCCGACCGAGCGGTGGAACGGCGCCAGGTTTGCAGAGGTGCTCACAGACACCCAGCTACTGACGGCACCAAGGATGCGGTGCAGGACGGAGCATTTCTGGGAGGCGTGGAGCTGGGCTGGGGACACGGCCGGGAGGGGGGCACGCCAGCAGGGGAGGCAGTCCTGGGGGAGCAGTCCAGCCTCTGGCTCTTCCAAGCCCTGCTCAGTGCTAAATCACAGGACCTCTCTTCTCGCACGCTTCCCCTTCTCTCTCTCTCTTTTTTTTTTTTCATTTGCTTTGTGTTTACTCTGGCCTTGAACCGCTTAGCTTTGCTCCAGGCACAAAATCAAGTGGCTTTCCTCTTGTTCTTCTCTTACCTGGCCTCAGATACAGCAAAACCAAATCCTCAAGGAAAATTTAATGCGCTTCATATTGGCTCCCTCAATAGCAAAAGAGAAAAAAAAAATACAAAAAGACAAAAAAAAGACCCCATCCCCACACAGCCAAACTTTATGGGCTAGCAGCAAGCACTCTCCTCCCTGCCTCTAGGGAAGTGGAGGGATCTTATTTATTTTAGCAGACTGTTCATTAGCTATCAAGAGAGAGGGATGGATGCACTCAGACAGAGAAAGCTGGGGTATAAAGCTGCAGCTAACAAGTCAGCGCTGTGCACACTCCTCACGTACCCGGCCCACTGGAGAATTGTGAGAATCACTCTGTAAGGCAGCAGCTCTCACCGATCTTTTGGACACCTTGAGAAAATAATGTACTTGAAGGCACCGTGTCAGAACTTAGGCCGTATTTCTGCTTCCCGCTTTACTTCTTAAACGAAGGGGAGCCTCCCTTCTGCTTTCAGCCCGTTCTGGACGAGGCCCGAGGAGCTCACTGCTGCTTGACCCATGTTTCGCCTCGTGCAACCTCGCACCATGAGCTGGAGGCACGGTGATCGCAGCGCTTCTCTTGGCTCTTGCTTTCTGCAAAGTGTGAATTTCCTGTTGGCTCTGTTTTGTGCATTTTGATATTTAAGTTTTTTTATTATTATTATTATTATTATTTTTTTAGCCAAGCTCTTCACCCCAGACCTGTGAGGAATATTCAAGAGGAAAGTGATGCCAGGAAATGAAGTTCCCAGGCGCTGAGGGTTTTGCTGCGGTGAGCAGTGAGGCTGCAGCTGTGCACGGTTATGGGAAGTCCCGACTGCCCCTGCATGCCCCCAACAGCAAATATCAGCTCTCTACCCCATCACGCTTTTACCTTCATGGCGTCAATGCACTGACAGATACGAGATGTTGTTTTGCAGGAGGGAATAGTGCAGGTTACATCCTCAGCTAATGCAAAATGGCTTAGTGACATGCTGATTGATACCCGCCAGTAGACTGGCTCAGCAGCTGGTTACCCAAATGCAGGTAAAACTCCTGGTAAGATGAAATTTCAAAGCTTCTGTGTCCCTCTACTCATGGAGGAAAGGTGCATCCACAGGGCGGTTATGGATGGTCCCTCAGCTCTGAAGCTTGAAGGCACTTAGACACTAGTAGGAAGTACCGTCACAGCTCCTAGCAATTAAACTAAAACGAGGAACGTGGCGCTCAGGAAACCAAAGGAAGGATGTGTGAGAAAAGACTGATTGTGTGGTTGCATGAACCTTGAGCTGGAATTCATACATTTCCAGACTTTCTAGAGTTGGCTGACTTTCTTCTAAACCCAAATATGTCCCGTGAGACTTGGTCCCACAACCTCACGCTGCGATGCATGCACAGCTCCCCGCTGCCAGGTAAAATGCTGCTGCTGGAAAAGTGACCGTCTTTGAAGCCTATTCAAATCAGCTTAAACATGAATCTCTGTAGTCGCTTTTGAGAATAAATATAAGCCTAGAAAGGAGAACTCACATTGCTCTCTAAGCAATGATTTTGCCTCAGTGTTTGTATTCTGCATGGGAAATATCAGCAATTTTGTGGTCAAGCTCATTATTTGCTTTGTACAGGACTGGGATGCTTTAAGCCAAGGAACGAGCTCTGCTCCTCATTCATGTAATCAAAGGGCCGAGTATTCCTACTGATATTTAATACATTTCATCTCCATCTTTTAATGCATACATTGAAGTATACTGTATCTTTAAAAAAAATCTCAGCTTTGACTGTTAATTTAGCTTCCCACATACAGTCTCATTTACTGTTATCTATTTTTATTCTCACTGGGGATTAGGTAAGCAACTAGCAGTATTTCCAGCTGTCCTTTTTGCATCACTATTTGAAAACTGTAGACCACAAAGAACATAATTACAAAAACAAATTGCTGGTACAACTGCTCCGTTAATAAGCAGAGACCTGTTGTAAGTTCTGAAACTTAGAAAGACCATTTCAGTCTTCAGTTTTCATTAAACTGTGGCTGCAGAGAGCAGATATAATTGCATTTCTTTTCTTTTTAAAGGCTACAGGTTACCTGAAGTAATTTGTATATAACTTTTTTCTTTGTAAGTCCAAATCAACTCTCTCAATGGAAAACATTACATCTGAGGGGTCATTCCGCAAGTGTTTTGCATTAGTGCAAAAATTGCATTCATGTACTAAGATGTTTAAGCACCTACAAAGTTGTCGCCAACCATCTGCACTGCTGGTAGCACTAAATCAGACGGGTACATACGTAAAGCCAATGTAATTTATCTGTCAAGCAGTATTTCATTTAAAACATATTCCTGTAAAATATGAAATACTTAGAGGCACCCACTTTCTTATTTGAGTTTGATGTTTTCCATTACTGCATGAGTAAAATTGTCTTTTTAATGGACCAAGAAAATCTTTGTGCGCTGCGGCTCCAGCATTACGAAAGGGGCTTTGATTTGCATTATGTTAATAGGCAATTACCAGTGCATGAGAAACGGAAGATCTTGCATGTGTGCGTGTTTTGGAGGCTGCTCCCTTGGCTCCTCTCCAAAGCACTCGGACCAGCGAGGATGCCAGCTCAGGTGAGCCTTTCCTCTGCGTCTCCATGCACAACAAGAGCACCTGATCTAAAGCAAAACACGTAGAAACCAAGGTGCTGTTTCATAGCCTTGTCGAAAAAGCTAGTGAGCTTTATGAAGCTTGAGTTTAATCTTTGACTCAGATTCATGTGGGGAAGCCTTCTAAGTCTGGAAATACCTTGTACTGTGCTTTACCATTCCCCATGAACTGACAGACTTACATGCCGTGTAGGCTATGGCACCAACAAGTGTATTTTTAGAGTTCATGATCCAAATTGTTTATGCAGAAAAACTGAGGTGGAGGTGGATGAAGAAATAATCTTATTTTGTCCAATTCTGCACATTCTGCAAGGTACAGTGTTAATAAAACATTTTCAATAAACAAACTAACCAGCCATAAGTTGCTGTTTTTAATATAAGACACAAAGTCTCTGTATGATTTTTCCAGATCCTGCACCTGATTAATGACATACCACTTTGGCTGAATTTATGTTCGGGGAAAGTGCAGGGTGTGCTTCCTTCCCAAACAGAAACAAGATGTGCAGGCTCCTTCCTTACCTGTACCATATGCCCAAGCAAGCTGGAGGAGCGGACGGGACACAGGCAGCTCGTGGTATGAGCCTGCACCGCTAGCTGGTGGCAGTGGGGATGTTCAGGTTTCACCCTCCAAACCAAAAGTCTCAGTTGGAAAAATGGGACAGGATCCCTCTGAGTGAAGTTATTTTAGTAAGGTAAGTTAATGCAATGTGAGACATATAAACTGAACAAATTATACAAGTAGCTGGAGAAATAGAGCATCTGTTCACAGAAAAGACAAATAAGTAATCAAACGCATTGTAATTTTAAACATCAAGTTCTGATCATATCAAAAGAGTGTAAGTTCAGGATCTGCTATTAAAAGAAATATGTTGCTACAATCGGGATATTGATAATTTCACGATAATACTCTCAGTAATGACAAAACTACGTGTCTCTGCTCTGCATCTGATGATGCAATTGTACTCAAATTAGCATGTACAGCATCCTGAATGTGAAAACTGATGCCTTGATACAGTCATAGAAAACTTGCTGTGTGAGTATATACAACCAGGGGAACATCCCGAATTTAAAAAAACATTCCCAAACTAAACAGCCTCCATATTTAAGAGGCGTGTACACATCTACAGCAAAGTTAACTGGAGTGAAGAATGCCAAACTTCAGTTTATGTGGTTTTTCCTAGAAAACCCCAAGTTCCATCCCAAACTCTGATGCCTCTTTCCAGCCGTGACTGTTAATCATGGACTCACTACTTCATGTCCAGCCAGAACACGTGGAGGAGCCCTGCACCAGATCGTGCCATACAGCATCTCGCAAGGCTGTAATGGTAGAGACGAAGAAATGTGATTGAAACTGCCCATGGGAATCAGTGGATGCAGAATTTCATCGTTACATTTGACCCTGGATCCTGGGACATGGGTAGCACACCATTCAGGGTCAGAACCAGCACTTCATAGCTGACATCTCTTAGCAAAAGCAGAATGCCAAATCTCAATGACTCATACCTAAATGTGCCTCTGGAAAAGAGTATGCCTAGTGTTCCTTTTCAGGCTGGCATGGAAAGAGCAGCAGGACCTTGGTCAAAACAGACCTTGTATAAAAGCATTCACTAAGGGTCCATAAATGTATTGCCTGGTACATCTTTCAGATCCCTAATTCAACATCTCTCTCTCTGCCCTATTTCTCCCACCCAGAGCACAACAGAAATATTTTCACTGAAAAGATTGCCAGCTGCCTGCCAGGAAGAATTTCTCCAGAGGATGCAGTCTGCCAGCAACAGGGGAGAAAGTGGAGGATGATCTGCAAAGAGGGAGGTTTCTGGGAAACCTCCGTGGCCTGAAAAGGGGGGTGAAAATAAGTGCTTGCTTACACTGTTGGTCTAACTTTTAAATCAGTTTTTAATTGCATGAAAAGCCATCCTCATCCCTTTTGATTACATCCTTCTATTGCCCTCAGAACCACAGCATCTGAATATCTTATTAATAAAAGCTATTTTGGAAAATAAAACTCCTTTGGAATATATGAGGATTAACATTATATATAGACCACGATGGCTTAAAAGAGATTGTTATGGTCTGTTGTGCAAATACATATTTACTAGACCTTTTGAAATACAGATCATGCAAATATGTGTTCAGGGACTTTCAAAAATGCAGATTATTGACCTGACAGATCATAAAGGCTCCTTTGAAACCATTCTGGGTTACGGTATCGTGTAAATACTTATTTAGGCAATTTTTAAGAATTTTTACTGCTACAGTCAGTGAAAATCCTCATGAAAATAAATGTTTTGCTCACCTGACAGCCACAGCCATTTCAAAACCTCAATACCTCCTCCTCCCATGTTTGCAAAACCCAACTCCATCCTCTCTGGGGGTGGCAGAGCTTTTTTCTGCATGGTACAACATCACGTCCCAGTGAGGTGGTGACCATCTGGAGTTATCTGGGTCTGAAACCAAGCTGGGGGCAGGGGAGTGGGAGGTGCAGCAAGACCCAGTCCCCTAACGAAGCACCTGTACATGTTACAGCTCAAGTTTTAGGCATTTAGGCGTTATCTCGGGCTTAGGAAGATGACCAGCAGCCCAATGGGAAATTCTTTCATCTCTGATAGGAAATAGGCATAGGAAATAACCCTTCTGATCTCAGCAGAAGACAGCATGTGCAAATTTCAGAGGTCATGACAAGGTGTGACAGCAGCAAAGGATTGCAGATTGTGCCGTCACCTTCCCCACGCGCAGGTGGGGTGATGCCTTGAAGCCACCTGTGAAGGACCAAGAGAGGACACGCTGCACCAGGGAGCCTGAGCACAGGAGAGAGGACCAGCCAGAAAACCTAGAAAGCATCACCCATGTCCAGCCCAGATGACCACCAAGCATCTGCTGTAACCTCACCTACCCCTTACCACTCCTGCACCTCTGCCCTGCAGCCAACCCGCCCGCAACCGCACCCAGAAAGAGATGAGCTGGGTAAGAGAGAGCAGGCCCAGGGAAAATGTTCCTCCTCCCCACCTCAGTTATTGCTTGCTTTCCAGAGGAGGGCAAGAAGAGGGCTTTGCTGACGAAATATTTTATGGCATAAAGAGAAAAACGAGGAGCCGTCTTGCAGAGGCTGCATAGAAGCAGCCGTGCAGGCCTAACCTCCAGCTCCCACAGCACAGGGTGAACTTCAGCTGGTCACTTTGGGGAGGAAAAGAGCATTCCTTAGTAGCAAGTTCCTGAACCAATTGGTATTCTCGGTTTCAAACAGATCTCTTATTATTCAATATTAAATCAATAAAGCAATGACATTTGTTACTTTGTATTCAGGCATATGAGTAAGAAAGGAAAGCAACTTTTTTCTGTATACATGGCCCAGTAGTACAATGGCTGTTATGTTTTGTTATGTGTTATAATAACACAGTCTTCCAAGAATGCGCGCATGTGTGTTAAACTGATTGTGCCAGGTGATTGCAACGTTCCTGGAGCACAGACACTGCCTTGATGAATAGTGGTGTAAATGCTCCAGCAATTTTGCACATAAATGTGTCAGCTCTGATCTACATAATGGAGAGAGGTCCTTTCATGGACTGGATAAAAGTGGGTTTATGAATCATGGAAAAACATGCTTCACATGGAAAAAAGCATGTTAGTGAATTTTCTTCAGAAAATCCTTGAAAAAAAAGCCCTCCACCTGGAATCTGGCCAGAGCATTTTAGTACTTTTATCATTCTGATGGTCGAGGAGAGCTGTTCATGGTGATTAAGAGGGGTGTGTGGGTTTTTTTAAAGATACAACTACAAACAAAAGGTAGTAAATTTAATTTTCATTAGGGTAAAATTACTGTTCTCTTACTATGAGCAGGAACACACATTAACAAAAACTCCTTGTTGCTTTCTCTCTGCAGATCTGGCTTCTATTTTCCGCGGCTATAGGAAGGTTTGACTTAACGTTCACTATTCAACAAGGCACCATAAAATCTCCCACAAGAAAATTTACTGTAGGTGTATAGTAAATCACATAAAGGGTATGCATGCTCATTTATAAAACACAGACTCCTTCCATTGTATGAGCAACAACTAAGGGGCGTACCTTAAGAACACCCCATTTTTAACGTTATTTGTTTGCAATTGGACAACTTCAGACAATAAAAATATCTCACAATGGCACAAATATAGGAAAGCATAGGAAAAATCAAAGTTTGGGCAGTTTTTCCATAGTGACATAGTACAGGGAGTTCTGAAATTCATTCTTGCTGGTGTTCTGCTGTTGTACTTCACACTGCTGGGACAGGCATGGGGCATGCAGTGCCCCAGCCTCGGGGCAGGCCACAGACCTGCGCAAGGCTCCACCGTAGGAATTCTCTGCCAGAGCCCTGCTAGCACACAGTTCCCACCTGAACAACGGTCCTGCCTCCACCGGGGATGTTGAGGCTATAGATGGTTACTCCTATGAATGCTGCAAACTCTGTGGTGCAAGCAGCCATCTCCTTGTTGCATTTGGGCTAAATAAAATAACAAACTTTAATTTCCGTTTGTGCAAGGATGCTGCAAACCTGGACTGAGGTGCCTAGGCTAAATTAGTTCCCATTTCATTTTACGTATTATCTGAGGGACAAGAATTGCTTTTACTGGCTTTGATGACCAACTCCTATCCAAGTGGGATCTTGCCTGAAACAGTGTAGAAGATGGAGTCAAACATCACCCTGCCCTTTGGGTTCTGGTGCGTTTCCTCTGTTGCACCTTCTGACCTTCTTTTACTGCTGTGCTACAGAGAGGAGAAATGATTTTGTGTATTGATGCCTCCACCTTATACCTTTACAGAGAAGAGAATTTTAGGAAAAGGCAGTAAAGCTCACCCGTTTCATCACTTGTTCAATGAGCCCCTCTCAGCAGGGATGGACAGCCCTGCACCCACACATCTGACCCGTCCCTGGGGCTTCCCTCACTGACTCATGCACCACTTGCAGGATGTATGGGGAGGAGGCAAAACACAGACTAGCTCATCAGCATCATCACAGGACCGTTCTCCTTCATCATCCACTTCTTAAAGCTGCCCCAGAAGCTAGAATTAGGGGATTTGGGGAAAACAGATGCTGCTGTAGGGCCATAATCAGAGCACCTGAAGTAGCCCTGGTCCCCTGGGAGTGCTGGGGGAAGTGAGAAGCTGGTTACTGCACGGACAAGTGACTGTGAAATCCTGGTTTATTCTTCCTGCAATAAAAGCGTGTTAGTTCATCAAGGACGCGGCTCTGCGGCAGCGTCGCTGCCACGTGGGGCAGGGCAGCACACGTGCAGCTCGGCCCCACCGCTCCTTCTGACACCAGAACAGCCCAAGGCCATAAGTAATTTCACAGCACTGAAGATATTGTTTCTGATATTTTGTTTGTTTGTTTGTTGTACCCTTTGGCAGCTGACCTCCATAGAAAGCTGCCCATGGGCAGTGGTGAAATATCACTGTAAGGGTGCAGGCTCTGCCAGGATGCTTGGGCAGTTCTCAGCCACTCCTGCCCACCTTCAGTCTTCCTTTCTCTACCTCACCACTGCAAACCATTTATATTCAGTTACCTAAATGCTTACTTGTGGAGTGCATATTCAGATTTCTTCAGGGGAAAAAAAAAAATACAACAATGTTATGTTATCTCATAAAAACCTGGTTACATCAACAGATTTCTTTATGGTTTTATTCTTCTCCAGCTGAACTTGGTGGTTTTCCTCTCATTAAGCTCAACAGTATAGAATCAAACCCTGACATCTGAACTATAAAAACCTTTCCAGGAAAAACAAAAATAACAACAAAAAAGGAAAACAAAAGCCAACAACTAAGTGTGATGGAGGATGCACTGGGGTTTTCCACAAGCCTAACACTGCTCCAGTATCTAACTTTCTGCAGTTTGCTTCCATAATGAAATAAAAAACAACCCCCCAAAACAAACAAACAAAGACCCTCTTTTTGTTGGATGATACATAGCCCAAAAATTTGTGGACTGGGAATCACAGTGGATCAGCTAATATTGTTGAGGCTTGGGGTGTTTCTTTAGAGACAGGATACAGTATTTCCTACAACTCCAGTCTACAGTCTACACAGCACTGCCTCTGCAAAATTCCTCTTCCCAACCCTTGCCTCAAACGTGTCCATTTTCCTTAAACTTCTGATCTCAAATAACCTTGGAGGTTTCACACAATGCAGAGGAACCCCAGAAAATAATAAAGGTATTTTGTGAAATACTGCTTAGTCTCTGGGATAAACCCGGAGCACTGACTTGTATAGCTAGAGGCTTATTTTTAGATCCTCCAGAGAATATGTATGAAAAACGGAAGAGAGAGAGAGACAGAGAGGGAGAGAAAGAACAATTTAAATCATCATAACTTCATAAACCGGATTTTTGGTATGATTATTTGATAAAACATAGCTGAAAATATATTTACAATCAAAATAAGTTTATTGTGATTTTAAAGCCATTGCCTAAAAAAATAAAAAATAAAAATAAATAAAAATTGCTTTGCATTAGCTCCTCCAAGAGGACAAAATTGTAAAAAAGTAAAAAAATTAAACAAAACAAAACCAAAACAACCTTAATGAATGTGCCCATTTTCACCAAATGATCAGAATGGGCCAGTTTACAGCCCAAATTTTTTCTCTGAGGGGAGTGGGAAGACTGTCTCTAGAGAGCTCTGAGAGAGAACCTCAACAATTTGCAACTTCAAGGTACCCATAAACTGTATTTTCCTCCCCCCTTCCCTTCCCTTCCCTTCCCTTCCCTTCCCTTCCCTTCCCTTCCCTTCCCTTCCCTTCCCTCCCTGCCCTGCCCTGCCCTGCCCTGCCCTGCCCTGCCCTGCCCTGCCCTGCCCTGCCCTGCCCTGCCCTGCCCTGCCCTGCCTCCCTTTTCTTTTCTTTTCTTTTCTTTTCTTTTCTTTTCTTTTCTTTTCTTTCTTTTCTTTTCTTTTCTTTTCTTTTTCTTTTCTTTTCTTTTCTTTTCTTTTCTTTTCTTTTCTTTTCTTTTCTTTTCTTTCTTTTTTCTTTCTTTTCTTTTCTTTTCTTTTCTTTTCTTTTCTTTTCTTTCTTTCTTCTCTTCTCTTCTCTTCTCTTCTCTTCTCTTCTCTTCTCTTCTCTTCTCTTCTCTTCTCTTCTCTTCTCTTCTCTTTTCTTTTCTTTTCTTTTTCTTTTCTTTTCTTTTCTTTTCTTTTCTTTTCTTTCTTTTCTTTTCTTTTCTTTTTCTTTTCTTTTTCTTTTTCTTTTTTCTTTCCTTTCTTTCTTTTCTTTCTTTCTTTTTCTTTCTTTTCTTTTCTTTTCTTTTCTT